>NC_064575.1:78925222-79228253 GCF_937001465.1 Orcinus orca
CCTCAGCCCACTTCTCGCCCCTTTCTTCTACCGTCTCACCTACCAACTGAAAAATTCACATGGTCCCATAAGTCAGGAAAACTCCTACCCCTACTACTAATGTTACTACTTCTGTTGGTAACAGCAGCTCCCACTTTGGAAGAGCTTAGTGTGTATCTAACACTGTGTTAAGCCTTAAGTACTTTGCCTGCATGGACTCATTTAATTCTCGTAAAAATGCTATGAATTAGGTGATATTTTATCCCATTTTATAGATGAGGAAATTAAGGCTTAGAAAGATGAAATACCGGGCTCCCTTGGTGGCTCAGTGGTTAAGAATCCACCTTCCAATGCAGGGGACACAGGCTCGAGCCCTGGTCCGGGAAGATCCCACATGCCACGGAGCAACTAAGCCCGTGCACCACAACTACTGAGCCTGCGCTCTAGAGCCCGCGAGCCACAACTACTGAGCCCGCGTGCCACAACTACTGAAGCCCACACGCCTAGAGCCCGTGCTCTGCAGCAAGAGAAGTCACTGCAATGAGAAGCCCGTGCACCGCAACGAAGAGTAGATCCAGGTCACTGCGACCAGAGAAAGCCCACGTGCAGCAGCAAAGACCCAACACAGCCAAAAATAAAATAAATAAAATAAACAAATAAATTAAAAAAAAAAAAAAGGCTCAAGGCCAGGGAAATTCCCTGGCTGTCCAGTGGTTAGAACTCTGAGGTTTCACTGCCAAGGGCACGAGTTCAATCCCTGTTCAGGGAACTAACAACAACAACAAGAAAAAAAAAAAGAAAGGAAGAAAGATGAAATACCTTGTCCAAATGTCCAAAGTGACAGAGCAGGTAAGTAGCCAGGTCAGAACTTAGCCCCGGGTCCAGTCTCACTCCAGGGCAGGAACATCGAGTTGTTAACTACAGTGCTAGTGTTCAAAGGATGTGATTCAGCAGAGGAAGAGCCAAGTAAATGGGGAAGGTGGAAAGGTCTGGAATGTGGTCCTCGATTCTTCCTTTCACTGAAAAAAACAAGAAGGAAAATGGAGCTCCTGGCACTGAGCTTCTGCTACCTCCCCAACAGCAGATCAGTTGCAGCCTGAACTCAAGTTTCACCCACACAAGAGTATGCTGCTGCAATCTGGGTTAGGATGGAGGGTGGGTCGCCCTCCCTCTCCACCAGGCAAATATGAAATGATATATTTGCATTGAAAATAAAAGTCCTGATATACAGTACCAGCCTTTGTCCCCCACCTTGCCTTTCATTTTCTTTGTTTTTATTTCCTTTAAGGCTACAAAAGGATAAGAAAATTGTGGCCAAGTGGTTGCCAGCTTTTAGCATCCACCTGCTAAGTTGCCCCACACCCCCGAGGTACCTCGTCTGGTTCTCTAGCAGGTGTCACTTGCAGCTGTAGCAGATTTCGCCCAGCAAGGGACAGATGGAGGGGATACAGCCACCACAGCGGGATAGATAATTTTTTTAATACATGATCAGACCTTCGTCAAGGCTGGGTAAGGAAATGTGGCATTGGTGCAAAGTATGCCAACTTAGCAGGTGTCTGCTCTGCTGCATTGTATGAGCAATAGTGGGATTCCTTTTGGTGGGGAGGGGGAATGGTTGGCATCCATCCAAGGGTAGCACAGGCAGATCATTTTGAGTCATTTTGAAGTAACTACAGTAGAGTTTACTTGCGGGAAATGACATAGGAGCCTTAAGACCTGGGGTGCACAAGTCACACGTTCTCTCTGAGATTCACCTTCCTCGTCGTTAAAATGAGGGTCTGGTAGGGTCCACTAGAGCTCACCAAAGATTCACAGGCTTCCCTACATTTCCCAGCCACCCCCCCCAACCCCATTGGTGGGGTCGTGTGACTACCTCTCACTCCTGGCACAAAAGGGAAGGCATGTGTCACTCTCTTGCCTGAGACAGGTAAGCAGACAAGCTTGGAGGCCATAGATGGCCAATGGCATCATTACAAGATCTGCCTGGACCACATCAGGTGTTACATGGGTTTGTCTGTTGTTACAGCAAAAACCAAACTATGGACTACCGTAAGGATTACAGGTAAGGTAGATAAACATCTAGCACACAGTAAATGCTCCATCATGAGCTGGCTGCAGCCATAGGAGCCTCTACAAGCAGAGGTCCTAAAGCAAGCCAGACAGCATCAGATGATTTTTCTCTCCTACAGCATCTTATTCCCAATAAGATGGAATAAGCTTTTGGCATCTTAAAGCCAAATCTTTCAGGAACTCGATTTGAGAATCTTGAGATACAAGATCCAAGGTAAAGGCCACAGCTGTCCCTGAAAAATGACTCTTTTCATTTAATCTTCTGCTTCATGGAAAGCTTTTTCCTGGGTTAGTATTTCCGGAGAGAGTGACTCAGGCAATATTTGATCTTCAAGGTGCCACGCTCCTCCCCTCTACCCCTTCTCAGCAGTGGGAAGAGTAAGGGCTGTTGGGTCACACAGACTTGGGTTTGAAACCTAGATCCCCTACGTGCCCCTTGTGTCCTTGGGAAAGTTTTCAAACTTTTCCAAGGTTATCTATCAAAAGGTGATTATAACACCTGCTGTATTAGGCAAGATTTTCCAGGGAAACAGAACCAATGGTATATTCCAAGAACGTAAGACATATATGATATATTTATGATAACTATAGATATATTTATAGGTATCTATATCTATCTACCTATGTAGAGAGATGTTAAGGAATTGTCTTATGAAATTGTGGGGACTGACATGTCCAAAATTTATGCGGCAAGCCAGCAAACTGGAGATTCAGGTAAGAGTTGATATCGTGGTCCTGAGTCCGCAGCCTGGAAACTCACGCAGCATTTGGCTGTTGCGATCTGTAGACAGAATTCCTTTTTCCTCAGGAAACCGCAGTCTTTTCTCTTAAAGCCTTCAACTGATTGGATGAGGACCACCCACATCATGGAGGGTCATCTGCTTTACCTAAAGTCCATTCATTGTAGATGTTAATTACATCCAAAAAAATACCTTCACAGCAACATGTCGACTAGTATTTGACCAAACCAAGTCATTGATGACTCCATTTATTACTATAAAACTTTTTCAACCAAAAAGGCACTAAGTACAATTGATATAAAAAGTGATATTTTGACATTACCATTTTAAGCAAAGACAATTTTCTCCACACAATTCTCCAGCCAGAGAATGTCATGCAAAACAAATTTGAACCGCAGGCCACATTTGGGAACATACACCAAGCAAGAGGGATGGAGAGGAGCATCTCCTGTAATCCCTCAGTGCAACTGTGCAATTTTTGTGTATTTCAAAGCACTGCGGTGTTTTGCCTTTATTTTGCCCCTGAGGTATTTTTTGTGTGTTATATCTTTATTTGAATTGAAGTTTGAGTGAAAGGTAATCATGAGTGCCAAGATGATTGAAAACTTGGTAAAGAAACTGGTTAGAAAGAAGAACTTTCTGAAAAATGGCTCTCTCCTGCCTGTTTTCCATCAACCATTATCTACTGTCACCACCTTCTATTAGGCCATTCCTTGGGAAGAACTGAAAACTTTTTCTACATTATAGTTTATGTACAAACCGCATTTATTTACTTTCAAGTTGGTGCTGATTATGTGAATTCCCTTTCTTTGTTCAACTGCAGCGGTTCAGCAAGGGATAGGTACAGGCAGGCAGGCCCAGGAATCTGCATTGTTATAAGCTCCTCATAGAATTCTCTAAAGAAAATTAATGTTTGAGAACCACTGCCTTAAGGTATAATAAGAGAACACTCATCCAGGTGGTTTGTTCTCTGTCACGTTTCCCAGTCCTTTCCTTGCAACTGCTTGTGTTTGCAGAGGAAAGACAAATTAATATTATTTTCATGAGCATATTATCATTGTGAGGCCAAAACTGAGATTTTTTTTTAAACCACATAACCAAATTAAAATGTTCTTTTTTCTCAGTTATCCACTTGTTCACTCTTTCCAATAAAACAGTTGATTCCAAGCAGACTACAAATGGGACAATTTCTGGATATTCAGATTGAAGACATTCATCAGAGGCTCTCCTGAATGGTTGTCAAATTTTGGCAAAACCTAGGTCAGAGAAAGGAGGAAAGAAATGCATAATCCATCCACATACATGAGAAAATGCAGTATCTGCTTGAATTACTGCATGACCACACGCACACACGCACACAAGCACGACTACCTTGAATAATCAAAACTAGGACAGTGGTGCCCCAGCTCTTTTTCCTCCTACTAGTTCTCAGTTATCTCCCCTTCCTGGGACAGCCTACAGAGGTTTTTGTCCCTAATCCCAGCTTTGTACTTAGTTAACTACTATTTTATATTGTCTTTCTTCTCTCCCCAAAATACAAGTGCGTTTTCCCCATATTTCTACTCTCTAAAGTTGATTCGTTCATTCACCAACTGTATAAATATATATTTCTTCATGGTGAAGTAGAGAAAAGAGATGTTGCCCATTTTGCTACTATGATGTCATGAATGCAAAATGGACACTTCTGATGCTAACACGTTATTGGCGACATGGGGTACCTCTGATGACCTTCATTTGAAAGGAACCTTCAAACCAATGGTGAGCAGTATAGACAGTCCCCAAACTTGAAGACTTTATATTTAACCAAGAAGGTGGTTGAATAAGAATTGCATGATGGTATGAAAAGGGATGTGATTTGAGAACTATAAAGTGCTAAAGAGTAGGTATCTTATCTAATCTAACTATGTGCAGCGCCGGACCCGGTGTGGGAGGGCTGCTCCGTAATGTTTGTTGAACTGAATTCAGTGCTTGTCTGCAATTCCCGTGGTTTCCGCTCCTTGATTATTGGAGGAGACCTATGAGTTGTTCTTGTTAGTAACCATGTCTTTGGCTTATTGGTTTCTGGATATGTTTATATATGAGGAAGAGGGTTGCAAAATCTTTAATGTACAGGAGCAGAGCTCTTGGCTCTAAAGGAAGTACTTTAAGAAAAGAGACAGCAAATACATTCAATTCAATGAATATTTATGGAGTACCTACTATTTTCAAGGCATTGGATACAGAAATGAAGTCAATAGTCCTTGTTTTCACAGATCCTGAATGCAAGAGTGTGTGTATATGAGGTCGGTGGGCAGGAAATGGGAAAAAATGGAGAGGAAACGAGAGGAAAACAAGCTGAAGTATGTATACAAGTAATCAAAGAAGTAATCTTTTTCCATAAATGAGGCTGTAGCTGAGAGCGTTTAAGATGGAAATATCATCCTGGTCTTGATCTAAGTTCTTTTAAGAGGAGTACAGAACAGTGGGAGATGCCCTTAAAGCAACAGGTGACACAACACCTGCAGGTCAGATACTGGCTTATCCAGACTGCCTTCCCTGCCCACCCTCCTTACCTCTCCTGGTCTAGCCAAACATCATTCCTGGTGATCCCATAGCCTCTGTGCTAACTCTGTACTTGCACTTATCGCATTTAAAATGTAACTTCACCTTGCCCTTTACATGTCCCTCTAATTAGACTCTGAAATCTCGAGGCCTTGGCATTGTAACCCTGGCACTTAATGACAGTGTCTGACCCTTAGCAGAGACTCCATAAATGTCTGCTGAGCATTACTGGACACCCAGTGCAGCACAGAACACATCGTAAACTCTCAATAAAGATTTAGTAGGCTAAGCGATGCCACTTTAGAGATCAAGGGGTAAAGGCTTTACAAACCATCGTTCCAAGACTTTCATAGTTAATGTGCAAAGAATTTCCTGGGGAGGTTATTAATAATAAAGACCTCCTCAGAAATTTGGATTCAGAAGGTCTGGAATCAGGATCCATTCCTCTGCTTTTCAAACAAGCTCCCCAGTTGATTCTAGAGCAAATGTCCCCATGCCTTGCTTTGAGAAACTCCGCCCTCATTAAGCTTCCTAAAAAGATGATACTTGTCGCTCTGATTAATTGTATATATTCATCTTAAAACCCAAAGAAAACGGGTTTCTACTATTCTCACCATCTGACACTTCTGAAAGTTGGGTTACAAATTGACTCTTTGGATGAAAGTCTTTTGTTCAGACATTATAGGTTAGTCCAGTCCTGGACCGGTTAGTCCAGTCCTGACATCTCAGCCCAAAAAGCTGAGCACACGTGCGAATCTGTGGTTAACCTCGTGTGAGATGCGCCTGTGCACAGCCCCGTAGCTAGAGGGAAAGAAGTGGGTATCTTAGAAAAGTTTTAGACAAATATCATTAATTTATAAGAACTAAAGAATAAGGATTTCTCGGGTGACCTCAGGACCCAATTTTCTAACTATCAGGTTAAATAAAACTTAGCTATACCAGATGCTCGCCCCTAGAAACCTGGAAGGCCAGGAAAGGAAGGGAAACATCGCTCAGCGTGACAGTAAATCAATGCTGGCTGGAGTCCGAAACAAAATAAGTCTTCACTAAGCCGCACTGTGATTTCAGAATTAACAGAAAAATTTCATAAATAGGGCAACAGGGTGTCAAGAGAGAAGGCCAGTAAACTAATTTGAATTACAGACCTCAGCCTCCGAACTCTGGGAGTCGACCTCTGGCAGCCATATTAAAGTGAGGGTAATTAACACCATCCATCTTGCAAGGGGATGGAGATTTGCAGGCTGTTTGAGATTCTGTGAGCACCTCACCCAGACCCCAGTCACCCTTCGAAATATGCTGAACTATGGCAGTCAGCATATAGGGGGATCGTTAAGTGGGTGGGTGAGAGATGGTGGAGAAATCACAGTTTGTAACTGAAATCATTTCACGGGCAGTTTGCCAGCTCTTTGGGAAACTCTAAGATAAAAGCCTTTTAATATGGGCTATTTATGAAGTACAGTGCTATGAATCTATAAGAGCCCTTTAAAAACTACTTAAAAATTGAAAATTCATATTATTTCCTATGTCTTGCTGCCTTAAAAACTAATTCTATCTATTTTGGTGTAGGAATTTAGGAGACAGGTTAATACTACTATCAGATCTTAGCAGGAATAGAAAGTATTCTTCAGGACAAATAATCAGGACCTTTCTTGTACATAATCACTGCCATCCATTACTCAGCAGAAAGCATTCTCAGATATCAGACTGTGGTCGTCTTTGTACAGATGATGCTAACACAGGCAACACTTACCAAGTGCAGGTGGTGGCTTTGAAAGAGTTGGCAAGGCTGAGAAGAAATGACTTGACGACATCTTGGAGGAAAAAGAGAAAGTATTTTTAAATGCCCAAAACTGGAATAAAATACAGGAATCAGAGCAGTAATTTGGGAAACGGTTACTTACAAGCAATGGTTATCACCAAGGAGCATGTGAAGACACTGGCTATGATTCCTCCCAGAAACCATCTGAAACAGTAGGATTGCTCAGGCTTAGCAAACTAATTGTATATTTCCAACATATAAGATGTTCTTTTAGATTTACCATAGATGGATGATTTTAGGATTTACTATAAAACTACAGTAATAGAGATAGTGCAGTATTGGCAAAAGGATAGAGATATAGATCAACGGAAAAGAATAGAAGTTCCAGAAATAGACCCATACAGATACAAGTTAAGTGATTTTTTAACGGAGGTGCAAAAGCAATGCAATGGAAAAAGGAGAGTCTTTTCAACAAATGGTGTCAAAATAATCGTTTAGACACATGCAGAAAAACGAACCTATACAAAGACTTCACACCTTAACACAAAATTTAACTCAAAATGAGTCATAGACTGAAATGTAAACCACAAAAGTATAAAACTTCTAGGAAAAAAAAAAAGGAGAAACTTTGTATGCCTACTGCTTCATAACCTTGACAAAAGAGGGTGTTAAACTTTGGGGTTTTTGTCAATCTGATGGATGATTGTATCACACAGTGGATTTTCTTCTTTTTGAAGAATAATATTTTTATAGCTTTTGTGCTCAAAATATGAATATGGAAAGAGATTGCAAATAAATACAAAGACAAGAGGAAAATGTCACCAAAAAACTCCCACCGCCCTGAAGCATTCACTATTAAATTCTGACAAATATCTTCTCAGACATCTCTTCATAGGCATTTTAAAAACTTTTAAAAATTGAGCTTTAGCAAATGTACACTAAAACATATAAAGTGCACATTTTGGGTTTTTTAAAAATATAAACCCTCGTAATCACCCAAAGCAGGAAATAAAATATTTCCAGCAACCCATAAGGTTTCCTTTGTTGATCTTTCCCACTTTATCCCCCCAAATTAACCACTATTCTTACATCTATAGTAACTGATTGGTCTTGCCTTTTCTTGACAATCATATAGACTCTGTTGTCATCTTTCACTTATATAATATCCGTGAGGTTCATCCATGCTGTTGCCCATAGGAATAGTTCTTTTTTAAAAAAACAGTTATTTACTTAACTACACTTTTTACTTTAGAACAACTTTAGATATACAGAGAAATTGCAAAAAAGAATACAAAGGGTTCTCACATACCCCACATCCATTTCCTCTGTTATTAGCATCTTACAGTACATGGTACCTTTGCTGTAATTATAAGGAGCCAACATCGGCACATCACTAATAACTCAACTCCACACTTCATTTGAACTTTACAGTTTTCCCCTAATTGATCCATTTTCCAGCATCCCACATAGGATATCACATGACATTTAGTCATTATGTCTCCTTAGGTTCCTTTGGGCCGTGACGATCTCTCAGACTCTCCTTGGTTTTGATGACCTTGATGGTTTTGAGGAGTACTGGTCAGATAATGTGGAGAGTGTCCCTCAAGTTGGGTTTTTCTCATGGTTAGACTGGGGTTCAGAAGACCCTAGAGGTGGAGTGCCATTCTCATCATATGAAGGGTACATGCCATCAACATTACTCATACCTTTTGATGTTGACCTTCATCATCTGAGGTACCATGTGTCAGTTTTCTCAACTGAAAAGTTTCCTTTTCCCCCTCTTTCCAAACACTACTGCTTGGAAGCAAGTTTCCAAAGGTAGCTCAAACTCAAGTGATGGGGAGGCAATTTCTCCTCTTAAGGGAGGAGTTTCTACAGAAATTAACCTAAGAGGAACACTTTATTAATAGTCCTATGAAATAAAGAAAAGTTTCCATGATCAGCAAAGTCTGGGAAAAGCTAAGTTAAATAAAGCTAAACAGGTTTCTTCACCACATTATTTCACTGAGACTTTATTATGCTAATACACATTGTGATCCTCCAACTTGGGATATATAATGCAGAATTTTGCAAATGTATTTTTAACTACAGGACTCCCCCCCAACCCCTTTGTGTTCTTCTGGTTCCATTATGATCTAAAAATACTTCTCAAACCTCATAATTATCTGGGAAGCTGTTTTAAAGTATGGATTCTCACTCGATCTAAATTGGTATCTCAAGGGATGGGATCCAGGGCTTCGTATTTAAAAATACAACTCCCCCAAGTGGTCCATGGGATGTGAGATACTTGATCATCAACAGGAGGGACTTGAGAGGAAGCAGCACTTAGTGACTGGAGCTCAAGGACCACAAAGACCCCAGGAGGTACCACTCATCTCTGTTTCATTGTTTCAACAAATATGACGAGGCCCTAGCACAGTGTCTCTGTTCTCAAGGAGCTTGCAATCTTATAGGGAAAGACGGATCATTAGCATTTAAACAAGTGAACACATAATAGGTCAGGTGGTGATAAAGGCTCTGAAGAAAAGCCAAGTGAGATGTGTGTGATAGAGAATGGTATTCTATTTATACAGGGTTGTCAGGGAAGGGCTTTCTGACAATGTTTGTGACATTTGGACAGATTTCAGAAAGAATTAAGGGCACAAGTTATTGTTTCTCCAGAAGAAAAAGACTGTAGTAGGCAGAATAAATAGCAAGCACAAAGGCTCTGAGGCACAGGTGGGATTAGCTCAGATGGGACTTGATCACCGCCCTGGAGACTTGGGCAAGAAAAGAATAGGAAGGACACGCTGGACAGAGGGTAGAACAGAAACGTGCCTATAACCAGGCAAGAGCGTTATGTCCTCTGAGATGCTGAGGAGACATTTCATGTGAGGATATAAAAATATAATGGGAAAGATGGAGTCCCAATGGGACTCCATTGTGGGGACTTCACATGCCCTTGAACTCCAAGTAGGGTTACTTAGACTGTATCTGTAATAGGGAGTCACTGAGGATTTAAACGAAGGATAATGCATGGTAAAAATCCAATTTCTAGCAAGATCCACTGCCTTTGGTATGTCTTGTGAGATAATGGGAGGAGGGAGGTGATAGATAAAAGGGCAATGGACAGACAAATGAACAGATCTTAACCACAGAGCTACCTAAAATGCTTTGCGGAACAAGGTAAGGAAATCATCAATCAATTACAGCTTCATTAAGTATGAAACACAACCGCATAAACATAAAATCTGAATTACCTTGCACAGGCAGAGATAATTAAGCATGCAGCAAACAGAGTTGCTTGAAAGGAGACCTCTCCTAACAAACTGGTTTCTAATAGGAAAAATAAAAAGAAATGAATTAGAACTCAAAAACATGGTTTTCAAATGTATGTCAGCTCAAGTAATTTGTCATAAGTAATAAGATAAAATTATCAAATGTTGTACAGGGCCATTCATTACAAATTTCCTGAAAATGATCAGTTTTGTCCTATCACTAAAAAAAAAATGATTACATTACATAAACAGTTTGGGGCTTGCCTTTTACTTTAATGTTGGGGAAAGGCTTTTTAGAATGTATGCTAATGTCAGAAATCTAACTGGGATGATATTGATAATAATATTAATGCCTCAAATTTGTGGAGTGACTTATGATTCACAAAGAGCTTTCCTACATCAGTTCATTTCATCAACACGACAAAAGCGTGAGGCGGGAACCATTATCACAGTTCTGCAAATGAGAAGACCAAATTTCAAATGATGAAATTCGTCCAAGGTCACACAGCTATGAGGTGCTAGAGCCAGGATTGAAAAACCACATCTAGCCAGAACACCATGTTTTGCCTAAAATGGGGCGGGGAAAGAGAATGGCAACTTGGCATGCTGGGAGTCTCTAAAGGGCAAAAAAAGAGAATAAATATTCGGAACTATCTGTCCTTCTGAAACTCTTTGCTATCGTAAAATATTTCAGTGCTACTAAGCCACAGTGGAAATGACTGCAAATCCTCCAGAAGTTATAAATGGAAGAGTTAAACCAGTTGTGACCCTGAGTATTATTCTAGTCATCTAAAAGAAATCAGAGCTAGTTTAAGGATTGCCACATAAAGATCTAAAGGAAAATAGAACAAACCTCAGCTTAATCTTTGCCAAATGCTTCAAAAGCTCAATTTTTGTTTAAATAGTTGTTTAAAACTTGGAATGACTTTGAGCTATGAACGCGTTTATTTTTGCCATTTGTGCTCTGAATGGAGGTCGAGTCAGCTAACAGAAACCTACTTAGTCCATAATGCGGGCAGAACACTGGAGACTGGCAATGCAAAATATAGCAGTTGTGAATGACATCACTGCAAATGTACAGTATTTCATGTATACTGTGATTTAAATAAGTTATTGTGGTTTCAGTTGAACACTCAACCATCCTTCTAAAGTATGTTTCTATTCTTAGCTTCCTCTGATTTCAAGTAGAATTTGAAACCCATTTTCTCACAGAAATAAGTCTAGCTTGACTGCAAAGGTCACTAGACTTGAATACTGAAGGAAAATTGGGTTTAAATTCAAGTTCTATAAAGATATGTATTGTGTGATTGTGGACAAGGTGTCATTGATTCATTCCATCAGTAGCCGCTCACGTAGCATTGATTTTGGCTTAGTTCACGTGTAACCTCCTTCAAGAAGCCTTCCTGGATGCCTTCAACTCCCCCTTGGCCCTTAGCTTCTCCCTCTTTATAATCCCATTATACCTTATGCCTGTCTCCATCAACAACCTTTTCACACTGAATTAAAATTGCTGTTTTCTTTCTCTACGATTCCCCACCAGACTATTGAGAATAGCCAGCATCTATTGGCTGCTCTTTGGTGGCAGTGCCCATATTTTCCTTGGGAAGCCCCCTCTCCCCTTCTCCTAGTACATGGTGCCCATGGACAGACTGATTTCCCTCCCAGTCTTTGATCCACTCCAAGCCATTTGGAGCTTTACATATTTATTGACAAAGGGATTGGTTTTGCCATGTAAAGGGGACCCTCCCAGAACCAAGAAAGCCTGCCCTTTGGTCCTAACTTGAGAAGCCAATAATCTCCTTCTGCTGGCCTTGAACATGGAAAGTTGTAGGTACAGAGCCAGCAGGAGCTACCATGGAGTAGTAAGTAGCATTTTAAAGAGTGAAGCTGACACAGAAGAAAAGAGACTTGTAGAGACTGACAGAAACCTGAAATGTTTGCCTGGAGTTTTTAATAATATGAAGCAATACATTCAATGATTGATTAATCCATTTTGAGTTGGATTGCCATCCGCTGGAACTCAAAAAGCCCTGAGTGATAAAGATGATGCCATGCATGCCTATATCCCCAGCATATGAACCACCACCTGAAACAGCCTGCACGCTCAAGACCTACATGCGAAGGAGATAAAATCGAATCAAATGGAGACCTTGTCCACTCAGGGCTTCATAGACGTGTGAGGCAAAGGAAGATGGCATCAACAGAGAGAGAGATACCCGGTGCTGTGTGCTATGGCGTCTCAGGGAAGCCAAGTGTTACCTCAAGGCCCCAGCAGGGGGCAGAGAAGGCCCCACAGAAGCGGTCTCCTCTGAACTGTACCTTGAAGAAAGAGTAGGGGTCTTCCAGGTATAGCCCGTGGGAGACATTCTAGATACAACACAGAACATGTACAGAGGCTTACTTGGCCTGTCAGAACTTGAGTATTCTTATCTGTAAAATGGAGATAGCACACTTAACTGGTCCACCACAGTCATGGAGCCCGTGCTCTGTGCCAAGCACTACCTGGGTAAGTTTAAAATCTACAAATGCCTAAGATATGGTGCCCATCCTGAAGGAGCTCACAGCATGATGGGTGAGATACAAAAGTAAATATGCAAGAGCAGTGCAGGAAATGGGTATGGAGGAACACAAAAAGGGGTCACTTAACACCTCTTCCTCAGAAAACAGGGTGGACTCCCTGGAGGAGGTGGCTGTGAAGCCTTAGTAGGTGTTGATCACCGGGGAACTGTCTAAAAAATAAACACTGCTTTCTCTGTCATCCCAACACCTTGAAAGGGAACTAAAAAACCCTCAACACTTATCTACTAGCTGCACTGGGACAAAATAAAGCAGAGCATATTGGGCTTTGGGAGTAGAAGTGGTCAGTGAAATAAATATTCATGATTTGGGGAAGGCAAACAAAGAGAAGATATTATTTTTCCACTTAACCTCAATCTTATGTAATCATAACGTCACATTTTTGAAGTGCTTAGTATACACGATGCTAAGTGCTCGACACGGATTATTTTAGTCATTTACAAGGTAAGCACTATGGTTATCTCCATTTACAGATGAAAACGTGAAATTTTGCAGGGTTGGGTAAACAGCTTCTGAGTTCCAGCCAACAAATGGGCACTGGGCTTTGAACCTTGGCAAGCTGAAGATAGAGCCTGGAGGCGACACTGTGTGCAAACATGATTAATCTGATATTAGCAAGCTAGAGATTAAGGGAGATGCCTGCTGAATTTATTTCAGATTTACTACTGACAGGAAATAACAATGCCTTGATATCTTTTGACTTTCCTTGCTGGGGGCATAGCATGAAAGGACGTTCTTTTCTTTCTTCCCTTCATTTTCTTCTTATAGAGTATGTCAAATGCACAGCTAAGTATAAAGATGATAACAGTGTACACCTGTGTACGCACGACTCCGCTTTAGCCAAGCTTAACATTTTGCCAAATGTCTTCAGGGTTTTTAAAAAATAAATAACACTGCAAATCCAGTCCTTCTGGTGCCTCAAAGATGACACCTCCAAATCAATCACCTTCTCTGAGAATGCATCACATGGGCACAGGCTGATACCAGCGCCTAAGGGGATATAGTCATCTCTGGGCCCTGAAAGGAAGAATTATTTGGGTGTGGCAAAGATTTAAAAAAAAAAAAAACTCACTTGGATGATCCAAAATGTTTTCCTGGAAAGGTTCAGAAGCTGTGAACTGGGACCGAGGAGGCAGGTTGTGGGAGTTTTCTCCAGGACTCCGAGAGGTGACATGGCTGGAAAAGGAGGTTTTCACAGACTCTGCATTTAGCTTCTCCGACTCCCAGTTATCCATCAGTGAACAGTCCAAACCACCTCCTGGAAGAGCAGAAGGGATCAGTGCTTGTGTGTGTTTGTATGTGTGTGTGTTTTCGGTGACTAATGATCATAACAATAGTCTCAAGAAGGACAGAGAATTGGAACTGAACGAGCAGAGATATTTTTTTCCTAACCTCTATTTTCATGGCATGTCTGGATCATAAAGTGACTAAGGCAGCCCACAGGTGACAGCCCCAGAGAAGATGCCAAGCCAGAGTTTCGGAAGGGGAGCCAGGGTAGAGGGGAAGCCAGGGTAGAGGGGAAGGCAAAAGCTTCATGAGCCCCGGGGCGGGCGGATCCGTTGATTCATTCAATGCAGAATTATTGTATAACTGCACACAGGACACAGCTCAAGAGGCTGGAAGTCGGAAGCCAAAGTAGATACTGCTGTGCCCCACTCACAGTTGGAGAGGGACAGGCACACAAGCCCACAGCTAAGAGGCAACGAGGTCATTGCTATGTGGAAGCCTGGCAGAAGGTGTCCAGATGGAGCCTAGGAGGGAGTGTGTGAGTGCTGAAGTGGAAACTTGAAGGATGAGTAGGAGTGCTTCCAGAGAGACAGCAGGAGGAGGGCAGGCCAGGCAGAGAGAAGGAGGGAGAGGGGGAGGGGAGAGGGGGAAGGGGGAGGGGGAGGGGAGAGGGGGAGGGGGGAGGGGAGAGGGGGAGGGGGAGGGGAGGGGAGGGGGGGAGGGGTAGGGGAAGGGGGAGGGGTAGGGGGAAGGGGGGAGGGGGGAGGGGAGAGGGGGAGGGGGAGAGGAGAGGAGGAGGGGAGGGGGAGGGAGGGGGGAGGGGGAGAAGGAAAGACATCAGCCTGGGAGAGAACGTGGCAGGTTCCCAGAAGAGGGAGGCCTCCTATGTGGTCAGACAGGAAGTCCTGGAAGATGGTTCTGGCTGGACTGCTAAGAGGGAGTCAAATCACGAAGGGCCTCATGGGTCACACTCACTCAGGAGCTAAGATTTATCCTGAGGGCAACTTGGAGCATGAGTGTAACAGGAAGTACCTGGTGTGTTGAAGTGCTCACTCAGCAGTGAGAGATGGGAGAGAGGCCCCTCCCCGTTTTGGAAGCTGGGAATGACTGTGGAACTCCAAGAGACACTTGGGGTCCTCATATAACAGTGCTTCTTAACCAGAAGTAATTTCTCTCCCCAGGGGACATTTGACAATGTCTGGAGTCATTTTGGGTTGTCACAACTTGAGCAGGGGAGAAGGGATGGGGTGTCACTGGTGTCACTGGTATCTAAGGAAATAAAACCCAGGGATGTTGTGAAACATCCTATAATGCACAAGACAGGCCTGGATACTGAGCTAATGAACTGATGCTTCTGGACATGGGAATTCCTGCCAACCCTGCAGGTTGCCTCCCACCCTCCCACCCACAACTTGCTGCCTCTTGACAAAGCAATCTGCAGAAGCATCCCTGCTGGTTGCCATAGAAAAAGGAAACAGTAGAAAGTGAAACATGCAGAGCGTCCAGTAATGATCAAGTTGCAGAAGAGGTCCTGGACCTTGTTCATTGCAGCACTATTCACAACAGCCAAGTTATGGAAACAACCCGAGTATTTACCAATAGGCAAATGAGTAAAGAAAATCCTGTCATTTGTAACATTGTGGATGAACCAGGAGGACATTATGCTAAGTGAAATAAGCCAGTCATAGAGAGACAAATACTGCATGATTCCACTTACACATGTGGTATCTAAAATAGTCAAAATCAGAAAAGCAGAGAATAAAATGGTGGTTGCCAGGAGCTGGGGGGGAGGGGGCTATGGGGAGTTGTTCAACAGTTATAAGGTTTCAGTGATGCTAGATGAATAAGTTCTAGAGGTCTGCTGAACATAGTGGCTATAGGTGTCAATGAGGTATTTTATGCACTTCAAAATGTGTTGAGAAGGGTGATCTCGCTTTTTGTTCTTAGTACAAAAAACAGACTCCCCCCAAAACCCCCGCAGAAACAAAAGACTCCACAAAGGGACACAAGGAAACTCTGGGAGGTGTTGGATGTCTGTTGCCTTGACTCTGGTGATGGTATCAGGGGGTTTGCAACTGTCCAAACTCATCAAAGTGTACACATTAAATAAGTACATCTGCATATATCAATTATACCTCAATAAAGCTGTTTTAAAAAAAGAGAGGAAGCTATGTGGTCAAATTAACATGGAAGTGAGAAGGAACTGGTAACTTTCATGGCTGATTATATATTCATGAATGGCACTGAACTAAGATCTGGGGAGATATGGTTGAGGATGTGAGAAGAGTAAAAATATTCCTGTGCTGTCGTCCAAGGCTGCTCTGTTGAACTTATGCTTTGCCACTGAGAGTGAGATGAAAGAAAAATGTATCTCGTGTAGCATACTGGAAATATTACACAGAATTTTCTGCAGGAAGAGCTGACATTAAAAAGAGAAACCACAAAAGAATCTTAACAAAAAATGATCAAGGAATTTTCATCTCTGAAAGGACAAGGTTTGCCCCCAATTCACGCTTCCCCTCACTGACATTTTTTTCCCTCTAACCTTAATAATAAATGAAAGAATCATAATGCAGAAAACATTTCAGTAAATAGTTCTTTGGTATTATATTTGAAGATATTAATTTCATTCTGTTCCTCCTGATTTATTTAAATGCAGGGTAGTTGACTCCTGTTTTAAAAGGAGGAATCCATTTCTCCCGAGCACATCCCCTAACCTTGCAATGTAGAATGGGCATTTGTTTGCTATAGAGGGAAACACAAAGTGACATACAGATGTTGCCATTAAAGATATTTACGGAACAGGCGCTAGATCAAGAGAAAATTGCAGACCTCAGGCAAGGGTGCCTTGTCTGAGGTCATCTTGTCTTTCTTTCTTGGGACTGGCAGAAATAGAGCGGGAAGTCCTGATTCGTCCTCCCTGCACGAATCCTAGATCCTCTATCAATATGACTCACGGGCTCTGGGGATGCATCCCAAATTGCAGTATTGGGTCTGGGGAGCCACAGAATGCCATGGCTAAAGAATGAATTGCAGCTAATGAGGAAAGGTATCTTGACACAGCTGTGGAAGGGGTGAGCTAAGGATAAACAAAATAGGCAACAACAACAAGAAAAACATTTTTAGCCTGAAAAATGAAGCAAAAGGAAATCAGAGGAAGTAAGTTTTGATTGCATCCATGGCCCAGAGAGAAAACAGCAAAACAATTTAATTTTGAATTCTTCTCTAGTCTTCTAACTCAGCGATGTTTCCAGAGAAAAATAAATTGCTGATAAAAGTCACGGGGCTTTGGGTAAATCCGGAAAATAAGAAGTCTGGGGAAGATTTGATTACAATTGACAGCAGAAATGAGAGCTTTCAAAATCCTGTGTGTGCGCACCCGGGGTTGACTAATTACTGATTTGGAGGGGGGTGGTTTGATTTGTTATATTTAGAAGATATTTGGAAACCATGAGAATTTTAACAAGATACCTCATGCACATGCGGTGCTGCTGTGGTCCAATTGCTTTAAGGTTGTTTGGACATATTTTGAAGAGGCAACTATGGGAAAACAAGATGTTGATTTACAAATATGTGAAACTCTGCCTTTAGAACAGTGATTCCCAAACTTTAGGCATCCAAGCATCATTTTCCTGATTTTTGCCACATCCCGGAGCCTTCTTAGCTCCTAGCCATTTCATATTTTCTTAAATTCTTTCACTTTAGTCTTTTACTTTAAAGGAAACTTTGTATCAATCATTTAAATGTCCTAAAGAAAAAGTAAATATAAAAACAAATACAGGGCTTCCCTGGTGGTGCAGCGGTTGAGAGTCCGCCTGCCGATGCAGGGGACGTGGGTTCGTGACCCGGTCTGGGAAGATCCCACATGCCGCAGAGCGGCTGGGCCCGTGAGCCGTGGCCGCTGAGCCTGCGCGTCCGGAGGCTGTGCTCCGCAACGGGAGAGGCCACAACAGTGAGAGGCCCACGTACCGCAAAAAACAAAAAACAAAAAACAAAACCAAATACAGTGAAAATGAGACCTTATTTAATTTGCACTAAATACTTTTGTAGGGGAGAGCTCTGAGTCTGTTCTTTGTTAAAAGAGAGAGTAGTGAGTGTTCAAGAGTCTTAAAGCAACTGAGCCTCTCATCTGAGCCCTTCTCCTTGGTTTTATGAGAAAGATGGTGAGATCTGGAAGAGTCAGAGCTTCTGTCTCACTGAGAGATTCAGCATTCACTACTGTCGTGTCCTAGAGGCGTCTGCTGCCTCACCCACACTTTGGGAAAACGTTGCTTTAGAACCAAGAAGAGGCTTGCCCCATGTGTTCCAGAAAGTCAGCCTAGGACCAAGAGATGGATGTTCCAAGTGCATAAGATAGGTCAGCAGAAGCCAGCCACTACTGCAGCAGTGCTACCAATGAGAGGAGGATGCAGCCCACCCTCAAAAGTCAAGGGGGTTTTGATTGTGTTGTATACTAGTATACAGGAAAGAACGGTGAAATTAGGAGAGTCATGAAGTACTGGATTTGGAAAAACCTGGTTTTTATAAAACAGAATGGAATGAAAGCCTAAGCCCCAATATTGCTGACGTTGCTCCCTGAAATAACAGAACTCTATTGAGACAATCCCTTGGCAACACGAAGGTCACGGAAGAAAAAGTAAGCAACTCAGGGCTGAGCTGTGATTCCTTTAGGGCAGAAGAAGGGCAGGCCCCCAACCATTACCAAACACCACTTTTGTCAGGACCGTTGCAACACGCAGTGTTCCTGCCCCTGCTCTGGCACCTTACCGTTTTGCTTAGGACCTTGTTGTCTTTTTACCAACTTAATTACTTGAAATGCTAATATAGCCTGTCTCTTTGCTGTTTCAAGGCTGTGATATATTTTCCTAGTGTTTCTGGTTTTTAAAAATAAATAAGGTTTAATTTTTCCTCCAGAAAAAGAAAAAGTCATGAGTCCAAATTAGGCAAATCCATGCAGACAGGAAGTAGGCTAATGGTCTGCTAATGGGTAGGGGGACAGGAAATGGGGCATGCCTGATAACAAGTACGGTGTTTCTCTTTGGTGTGATGCAAATGTTCTGGAATTAGAAAGTGGTCATGGTTTCATAACCTACTTTGTGAATATACTAAAACAATCACTGAATTGTGCATGTTAATATGGTAAACTTTATGGTATGAATATATCTCAATTAAAAAGTAAGGAGGGCTCCTTCTCACTGTAGGTATCCGTGCCACAATCTGTCCGGGATGCCAAGAGTTGGCAGGATCACCTCTAGTTGCCTTCTTCTTTTTTTTTAACATCTTCATTGGAATAGGATTTCTTTACATTGTTGTGTTATTTTCTGCTGCATTCTAGTTGCCTTCTGATGGAAGATGCCGTGCATAACTTTTTTACCAGAGACGTCTTTAAGGCTGCAGGACACTTGACCTCTTTCGCAAGCGGCACACCCTTAGTCATTTCTTTATATGCTCTTCTTTCGTGGCATCATGCTGTTCTGGTCCTCTGCCTGAGAAACTTTCCCCACAGTGCCTGTCCTGGGTGTAGCACGGTGAGCACATACTCAAGATTCCTCGGTTTGAGGCCAGCCTATGCTACTTACTAGTTGCACGGCCCCATGAAAAGGATCTAATCTGCCTTAGCGTTCCCCTCGGTAAAATGGGGATAACCATAATACTCTCTCCATGTTGTTGCAAATGGCAGGATTTCCTTCTTTTATAAGGCTGAATAACATTCCACTGTATGTATATGCCACATTTTCTTTGCCCATTTATCTGCTGATGGACATTTCGATTGTTTCCATATCTTTGCTCTTGTGAGTAACGCTGCAATGAATATGGAATGCTGATAACTCTTTGAGATCCTGATTTCAATTCCTGTGAATATATATCCAGAAGTGGGATTGCTGGATCACATGGTAGTTCTATTTTTAATTTTTTTAGGAGCCTCCCTACTGTTTTCCATAGCGACTGTACTAATTTACATTCCCTCCAGCAGTGCACAAGGGTTCCCGTTTTTCCACATCCTCACCAACATGGATGAACCTGAAGCACATTGTGCTATGTGAAATAAGCCAGACACCGCGGGAGAAATGCTGCATGATTTCCGTAGTCCAAATTTCAGTTCCACAAGATGAATGAATCCTAGAGGTCTGTACAGCACAGTGGCTATAGGTAACAATTCTGTGCTGTATACTTAGAACTTTGCTAAGAGGGTAAATCTTACATGGTGTTCCTAACACACACACACGCACACAACTAATACTCGCGCATAGACTTTGGAGAGAAGTGATGACATAACATAATGGATTTGTTGCAATGATGCTGGTCCATAGCGCTCATTACTATCAGGGATAATTATTACTGGAGCTGCTGTTTAACCTCCTAAATCCCTTTCTTAACTCTCCTTTCTGCTCATCCACTTGTTTTCCTCCTTTATTCCAAAGACCTCTACTACTTCTCACACTGGCTTCCAAATCGATATCCAGATCCTTCCTCACTCCTGACCTCTTTTCTTATACTTCCAAACCCCTACTGGCTATCTGTCCACTTCCCATAAGTACAACAAATTAAACTCACAAGAAACAGAATTCAGCATCTCTTTTCCTGACCCCAATCTGTTCCTTTTTGCCTTTTTATAGCTAATTCATATTGAGCAGGACACCAGACGCTGTACTAATATGTCCTTTCCATGAATTATTGCATCTCATCCTCACAGCAATTCCACGTTACTATTTTTCTTATTTTATATACATAGAAATAGAAGACCAGGATTGTTAACTAACTTCCCTGAGAACACTCAGGTTGGAGAAGGTGATTCAAGGACTTGAATTTAGGTCCGTTCAGCTCAAAAGCTCATCTTCCTCATAACTCGGCCTGACTGTCTTCCAGACCTTCGTGACAGGCAGAACTTTTCACGCAGTTCCCTGAATTAAACACATCCGTTTTCTTTGATTCCTCCCACTTTCTCATCACTACATTCGATCTGTCACCAGCGTGTCAATTCTACCTTGAAAAAGATTCCTTCAATCTCTTCCCTCTATTTCCAGAGCCACGGTCCCTGGTGTGCCAGCTGGTTTTAATTGCCTCTGAGTTCCCACTAGGTACCTCCATCCAATCTTCACTTCATGGCACTGTAAAGGCAATCTTTAAACATCTAAATCTGATTGTGTCATTGCCCTGCTTAAGAGCCTTCTACCAGCAGATGTAAGCTATTAGATATGGAATGGATAAACAACAAGGTCCTACTGTGTAGCACAGAGAGCTATATTCAGTATCCTATGATAAACCACGATGGAAAAGAATATCAAAAGGAGTGTATGTGCAAAGCAGAAATAGAGACACAGGTGTAGAGAACTTAGGGACGTCAAGGGGGGAAGGGGGTGGGATGAACTGGGAGATTAGGATTGACATATATACACTACTATGTATAAAATAGATAACTAAGGAGAATTTACAGTGAACTCTACTCAGTGATCTGTGGTGACCTAAATGGGAAGGAAATCTAAAAAAGAGGAGATATATAAGTATACGTATATATGATATATACATATAAATGATTCACTTCACTGTACAGCAGAAACTAACACTATATTGTAAAGCAACTATACTTCAATAAAAAATAATAAAATAAAATAGGCTTCTAAAATATCCTTGATTGATTAGACAAAATCCAAAGTCCTCAACACGGCGCAGAAGTTTCTTCAGATATCTTCAGTCTATCATTCCAGGCTCACCCGCCACATCCCTGCCTCTTTCTTTTATCTTTGTCCTGTTTATACATCCTTGTTATTGTGGGGAACTAGGATACACTCAGTTTAATTACTAGTTTGTTAACATAAGGAATTGTTTCTTCATTTAACGAGCATTCTATTTTTTTAACTGAATCTAGTGTAACACACACACACACATTCACAGACAAAAACTGGTGGAATCTTCATGGTCTGGCATCAATGTCAATTTCCTGGTTTTGATAATGCACTACTGAGTAAGTTTTTCCAGCAGGGGAAGTTGGGTGAAGGGTACACAGGTGCTTTCTGTATTATTTATTTTTCAACTTCTTATGAATCTGTAATTACTACAAATCCAAAAGCTTTCACAAAAATAATATAGTATTTGAGCTGTCTGCCCAGGAAGCAGGTTGAGAAAAATAGTGGACACGTAAGGACCATATCTTTAAATTCTTATGTGGTTGTGTTATGTGAGTCCTCTTGCTTTGCTCTTTGGGCCTGGGCTATGAGGTATATGCTGGAAAGGAGAGGAAAACCCTTACTGGTAACAGAGCAAAGGCTGGGCTTTCAAACTAGACAGACCTAGGTTGAATTCCAACTCTGCTGTTTATAAACTAAATGAACATGGGCAAGTTACTTAACCCTGAACTTCAATTTTATCATAATGATAATAAATGTAATATGACCTAATTCCTAGAGGACTTTGAGGTGTTTAAACATGATAATGTATATAAACAAGGTAATATATAAATAATAATATAATACATAAATAACATAAACAAGACAGGATGTAAAGTGCTTAGCATATAATAAGCACCCTTGACTGCTCTCTCTCTTTCTCTCAGCCCATGACAGCAAAATCCTGTTGGCTCTACCGTCAAAGTGTATCCAGAATCCTTCCCATTCTCACCGCCACCCTGCTATCATCTTAGTTCAAGCTGCCATTCTCTCCCACCTGAGTCACTCTAACACCTCTTCACTGGTTTCCTTGCTTCTGCCCTCTATACCTACCTCACCTCTAACCTGAACACAGCAGCCAGGGCTATGTTGTCAAAATGTAAGGTGAATCACGTTATTCTTCTGCTCAAAATCCTCCAGCGGTTTCTCCTCTCACTCGGAGCAGAGAGCAAAGTCTTTGAAATAGTCTCACAGGTCTCATCGTCCTTCCGCAGCTGCTCCACCCATACACCTCTGAGATCCTGACCTCTCTTCTCCCCTCACTCATTCAGCCCCTCGCAGGCTCCTAGGCCAGAACCTTTGACCTTGCATTTCCTTTGCCCGATTGTTCCTCCCAGATGCTTCACTCCCACGTTTAAGTCAGTGCTCAAAAGTCACTTTCAGGAAGGCCATGCCAGTCACCCCACCGAAACTTGAAATGCCCATCACTTCCTCCTTTGCTGCCCCACACTTCTTACCACTTTCCAGCATGCTTCGTAATTTACGTCATTGCATTCCTTGTCAGGAATGCAAGTTGCGTGCGAACAAATAGTTTTGTCTGTTTTGTTCACCGATACATCCCAGTGTGTAGAACGATGCCTGATACCTAGTTGGCCCTCAATAAAATCTTCCAAGTGAACAAATGAATGAATGAACGAATCCCAGCATATGAACAACAGAAGCGAAGCGGCAGAACTGAGGAAGAGCACGGTGCTCAGGAAACAGCGCAGATCAGTGTGATCAGAGTCCAATGTGTGTATGTAAGGGACCTGGTCTCCCTCCTCTCCTTCCCGGAAAACATCCTGAAGAGCCCTCAATACCCCAGGCCTCCACTGCGTTGCCCCCATACTCTCCTCACCATTGGTCCAGGACCACATGGTTGCTACTTCCCTTTTGGAAATTTCACCATGGAAAAAGAGGTTCAGACTCACCATTTTCATTGCAATGGTTTGTTTCCAGCCTCCTGACCCCCTCCAACCAGACGTCCTCATTGGGGGAAGAGTCAGCATTACCAAAGGTGTTTCCATGCAGCCAAGATTCAGAGGCACTGAGGTTGAAGAGAGAAGAAAAAGAACGGCGGATTCTCTTTTTCTTTCTAAATATTCTGGAGAGAAATGAAAGTACCAAGTGAATAATGAGTAGGAGTCAACTCAGGGTCAGAGTGGAGAATTTAGTGAAAATGGATGCACAGGGCACATCTCTACCACCCAGGTCCGTGAAGCTCATTTCATTTGTTTCCTCCATTAATTCCAGAGAAGTTTCTTAAATTTCTGTGTGTGCCAGGTGCTTGGATCAATGTCAAGTATATTGAGATAAAAGACAAAACCTTGGGTCAAAAAAGTTCATAATCTAGTATGGGAGAAAGGCAAAAATAATGCAGATACGGCTAATGCTTTCACTGACCTCATCATGTGCCTGGTGTCTTTCTTAGTGATTTACATATAGTAGCTCACATTATCCTCAGAACAGCCCTGTGAGGTAGGTGCTACTGTTACCTCATTTCTCAGATCAGGAAACTGAGGCACAAAGAGTTAGAGAACTTGTCTGAGGTCATACAGCTAGTAAGTGACAGAACAGGGGTGCAAACCCAGGCAGTCTGGCTCCATCCTCTCTGCCCTGGATTACTGTGCTCTGTGGATGTGTGTTCTAACCGCATTAACCGAGGCTGCTTTGAGAGTACCAGGAGGGGTATTGCTAATCTGGAGTCAAGGGAGCCTTTCTGGGGTATATGAACAAGAAGTCTCATATTGAGTCATGCTAGGAAATGAGTCAGGAAAGGTAAAAAGAAGGTGGATAATGAATAACCTTGACTGTTATGTGAAGGAGTTGGAATTTAACATAAGAGCACAGGGAGATCACTGAAGTATGTCAAGGGGAAGGGGGTGGGTGGTGATGTGATTTGGTAATTGCATTTCCAAAAGATTTTGATTCCCCACACATCCACACGCCCAACAATCCATCTTCTACCTTGTAATCAGTGTTATCTTGCTAAGGATGAGTCTGATGGTTTGTCAATAGCTCCTCTTTTATCTACAGAATAAAGCCCAACCTTCTTAGGCTGGAATGTAACCTCTTCAATCCAGCCCTGCTTCTGGGCTTAGTCTCCTCTCTTGGGAGAGCAGCCCTTTCCACCCTAAGTGGTAGCCCTCCCGAACTACGTGCCATTCCTCTCACTTTGTATCAGGGTATCTTAGAACTCCATGCCTGTTCCCTCCTCTGGAAGTCCTCTTTCCTACATCTATCTTAACTAACAGCCTGTGCCTCTCAAGACTCAAATCAATCATCCTCATCTCTAAGAAGCTTGTATTAACCCGTCACTCCAAATAAAATGGGCCTCCTTTCCTTCTCCCATCTGCTAACCTCTCTCAGGCTTCACTCCCAGCACCTGTATGGCTTCATTACTTTCTTTTTTTTAATTTAATTTTATTTTTAAATTTTTATTTATTTTTAATTTTTTTTTGGCTGCACTGGGTCTTCGTTGTGGTGCGTGGGCTTCTCATTGCGGTGGCTTCTCTTGTTGCGGAGCACGGGCTCTAGGTGCGTGGGCTTCAGTAGTGTGGCTCGCGGGCTCTAGAGTTCAGGCTCAGTAGTTATGGCGCGTGGGCTTAGTTGCTCTGCGGCCTGTGGGATCTTCCTGGACCAGGGATCGAACCCGTGTCCCCTGCATTGGCAGGCAGATTCCTATCCACTGCGCCACCAGGGAAGCCCAGCTTCATTACTTTCCTTTGTTTTCACGTCGGCCACCCCTGCCCCTTATGAGCCTGTGTGTTTCCACCAACTGGAGCAGTAATGGGCTCCTTATAAACGATGTTGAATGAACAAATGAATGAATGAATAATTAACGTTTGGGTTGGACTTCAGATCCTTGTACCTAACCTCCTCTACTTACTTGACTAAGTTCTCCTTGTACAGGACACTGGTCTGGGAGGGGCTCAGAGTTGTGTTGCCATCTTTGTCGCAGAGAAAACTGTCTTCGGTCCAGATGTAGTAGCCATTGGTGAGGAGTCTGGGACTTCGGCGACAGGTAAGGTGGGAATCTGTCAGGGGATCTATGGGGCAGCAGTCAAAGGGACTGTTGCCATCCAGGAAATCACAGACAAAACCAAGGAGGGGATGAGAGAAGACCTTTCAATCTCTGTCCGGTTCATCCAGGCGCACAAAAACCACATTTCTAGTCGCTGTGAAGGAAAACCAGCTCTTTGCATTCCCGGCTACCAACTACTCCTGCACCTCTGAGACTGCCTCTCTTAAACTTCTCACTTTCATCTCTTTACCTGCGAGACAACTGAGCTACAGCACATTTAGTGTTTCTTTCTGTTTCAAACACTTTGATGAAAACTTAGGGCTAATCAGTTTCTTCACCATATGATACCCCTCACCCTTGGAAGGAAAAAAATTGCAAAACAGCCTACCTGGGATGTTGGAAGCTCAGAGCCTGCTCCAGCCCACCCTTACTTCAAATAACCCTCTGAATGCTATATCCTTACTCTTGTCACTCTAATAGATAAATCACAGCTACACAACCACCAGACGTATATGAATTATAGGAGAACATGCAGTCAAAGAGATCTTTTTGGCTTTTGCCAATTTCCCTCAGGTCAACCACACAAATGATTGCATAGTTACCCTCCCTGATTTGCTATCCAGGGAAGTCTTCTACTTAGTTGGGTGAGTCTGTATATGTCTTAGGTTTGAAAAACAATCACATGTCTGTCTGGTTGAAAGGCAACCTCATGCCCCATGCTTCACTGAAATTCTGAAAAATTTTTTTAAGTTTAAAGCTTATTCATGCTGTATATAAAATAGATAACCAACAAGGACCTACTGTATAACACAGGGAGCAATATCAATATTTTGTAATAACCTATAAGGGAAAAGAATCTGCAAAAAAATATATATTCTGAATACATACAACTGAATCACTTTGCTGTACACCTGAAACTAACACAACATTGTAAATCAACGATACTTCAATAAAATATTTAAAAAATAAACTGGTGCTATCAAAGAAAAAAGCCTATTCACAACTATTACATGCACTGAAGTTAGCAAAATACTATTTTAAATAGATATTATTTATGGAAAACTTACTACGAGCCTGGCCCATACTTCACACTTTATCTGCTTTTCACAAACCTCCCTAAAAGCTAAGTATTATTATCTTTATAGTACAGCAGGAAAAAAAAAAAAGAGATGCAGAAGGGCAAATAAATTGGGTATTTTATACAGCTAGTAAGTGGCAGAGTTAAGATTTGAACTCTGGTCTTTCTGACTCTAAAGCATGTGCTCTTTCCATGTGACCTGCCTGTTCATCTTTGACTGATGCATTTGCTAGTGGTAGGAGGCCTAGAATTTACAAAAGGGGACAGGTTCTAATATCAAAGCATGATCCCTTTATACCACTGGCATGTTTCACAAAATGCTAGAGGAAACATTGGCTGATGCCTGTGTGAGCAATAAAAGACAGACAGAGAAACAGAAAAAAAGAAAAGAAAAAAAAAAGTAAGGAATGAAAAGAAAAGAGACTTCACTGCAGAACGTGAACAAAATGGTAGATTCTACAGGTTTTAGTGGAGCATGACATTTGGCTGGCTTGTGCACTGGTATAGGCCCTTGTGGCTCTTGTAAAGCGAGACAGTAAAAGCATATTTAAGAGAACATCAATTTGAGAAAAAGTAACCATGCATCGGTATTCGGTAGTTTCTCCATTCACCAAACAAACAAACCATTCACGTTTGCCCACACACTCACCTCCCTCCCTCCCAAACTCCATTTATTAGGTTAGGCAAGTTTGCAATTTGTATGTGCATGGGACTGGAAATATATCTCCATACCAAAGCTGGATGAAACCTAAAACTAATATATATACCCCGCACTACGTGGCTTGCGGGATCTTAGTTCCCTGACCAGGAATTGAATCTCAGGCCACAGCAGTAAAAGAGCCGAGTACTAACCACTGGACCGCCAGGGATTTTCCAATATTTTTAAGCCAAGAATACAACAAAATAACGCATACAGAAAGAATTTGATTGATTTTTCTTGCGAAAAGCCCCATGGAATACCTTGGGAAAATGCATGGGGGAGACAGCTCTACAGCGTATTCTTTCTCAGACCGGGAAGAATCTGCATAAGTAAATGAGAGAGAAGTACAAATTTATCACACTGCATCAACATGCATGATTGCAAACTGTGGACGGTGTGAATAGCTGATGTTCCAGCCTCAGCAGAGATTCCAAATGGTGCAGCCATCCAATGAATCAGGACAAGCACAACTTGTCACCAGGTCTCTACAAGCAGCAAGACATAATCTAGGGGCTTCTATCTCCTGTCTCTTCTCTGACTCAACTCTCCTTGAGAGGTTCCTTAGTTCGGATGAGGCAATGATATGCCATTAGCATCAAACTGACTCATGAAAAGGAAGAAGAAAACATCTTACGTGAAGCTGTCCCAAACCCGAATCAATTACCCAATGTTCTGGTTATCTTAGCTTACTCAGTCATTTGAGGAATTCAATCATCTGCCTAGATTCTCTCTCGTTAGTGCATTTGAAGGCACTTCTATTACAAAATAATGAGCAGAAGACGAGTGGTGGAAAAAAATAAAGTTTTGTTTTATATAAATGATTTTCCAATGTATGATGCCTGTGAGTATTCTTAATTAAAAAATAGATCATGCATTCATTCATGTTCCAATTTAACCAAAGGCATGGCAACAGATTTCAACTGGGGAGAGTCATAGTTGATTAATATTCTAAACTTTAAAGCAGCATTTTATATTGCATAGTAATGGTGTGAATACTTCTAATAGACAGGTTCAGTGAAACTTGGTTCCATTACTGACAATAAATATCTAAGACAAAGAAAGGAGTTTAGACTTTCAGATTGGGTTGGTGGATTTGAAGGAGAAAATTGTAGGAGTGTGAGGGAGGGTAGAAGCAGGGTTTGGGGAGAAAATAACAAGAGGAAGGAAGAAACTTGAAACCACTACCGTTTGAACAACGCCCACATTTTCTCCAAGTAGCTATCAAAATCATTCGGTATTTTTTTACAGACCAACCGTTTTGCATCTTAATAGTAACTGATAAACAATCCCCTTTCACATTTATGCACAGGCATCAAAAAATGGTGATTTTTTTTTCCTACTAAAAGGAAAAATACCACATTTCTCTCAAGGAAAGAAATGAAGTCAAAATCATTGCCAAAGTGAACACTGGCATTTAAGAAGCACGAGCTACTGACAGATGGTTAATGGTATGAGTATCAGCAAAATCAAAGCAAGGAAATTGCTAAAAGAAGTCTAATCGTTCAAAAGATAATTGCGTAGAGCAGTTCTACATTTACTTGCTACTGGTGTTGACATCAGTTGAGATATTCGGTTCATCTTGGGAAGGCTGCTTGTTCAAATTTCACAGATTTTCTGCAGAAGACATTAAAAAAAGGTGGATTACGTATTAAAAATAGAAAGATGAAGTCAAAACAGATGGCATCTACTAATTGCACTAGTCAGATTTGTTTACTGAAAGAGTACAGAGATCAATGGGATTGAAGGCAGGGTTGAAGGGCCACTGAGGTTGTGTCTGCCTCTATGATTTTAGATTACATTTTCCATTGTGTTGCTCAGTGCATCTAAATAATCTTTTTCTCTAAATAAGCACAACATTTTATTCAGGAAGGCTAGACTTACAAAGGTTGACTTGTAATCAAAATAAAATAATAAAAATTAATTATTTGATTAAGAAATCAGAAAAAAAAGATTGGTTCTAGAACCCTCTAAATAGATGTATTTGTATTTTCATCATCCAACACACATCAACTTCATTATCAAGTTCTAACAATGCTAGGGGGTTGGTGTCCAACACCCAACACTTCAAACCATTGACAGGTAGTTACAGAGAGGGCTGGTGGTCTTTTCCAGTTGCTATTACCCTGGACATTTCTAAGTAGCATAAGCAGCATTGCACTAAAAATAGTATGTCACTGGGCAGATTTCAAAACTCAGTGCTCCTGAACATATAATTTACTTTCTCAGTTACAAATTAAACACATATCCAAGTGTGTAGATTAGGTAAACTTTGATCACTTACCACTCATGACATAGATCTACTTTCCAATGACTATTAAACTTTGTGTATATCACTATCCTAGTAGCATAGTAAGGTAAGACTAAATTCTCTTCTGATTCATCACCTGTATCCACGTTTTTCAAATGTGATAACTAGTAATAGGTTGTTTTCGTAGCTGTCACACATTAAAACAAACCCAAATAATTCTATAAGTTCAAATTGATTCTTTCAATAAACTATACACAAAACCTGTTAGACAATATAGATCCTACCTTACAGAGACCTTAAGAAAAATCAGGAGAACTTTCTGGCATTCCTTGGAAGATCTCTAAGTCAAAGCAGACATTCATAGATTTTAATGGCTTGGAATATAAAATAATATTTTTTGCTCTATAACATAATAGTATGTCACTTGTCCTTTCACTTTTTGTCCAGCCCAAATTACCCTATGTTAGTTACTCCCAATCATCAAGTTTAATTTTAAGCCAACAAATTGCATAGCAGAAAGCAAGGTCTTACTGCTACATCTCACAAATAGTTATAACAGGCTACAGTTAACTAATAGTTAATCAAGTATTAGTAACACTGAAAAAGACTTCAGTTGCAGCTCTAAGACTTTTCAAGAAACAGATCGCATCTACCAGTTCCATCAAAACAACTCATCTGTACTGAAAAATAATCTGCCCATACATATTCCTTCCAAAGAAAGTTCCCAGTCCCTTCTTCCTATTGATAAATAACAAAAAAAATTACTGAAATATGAAGTTTCCTGTGGTTGAGAGAGGAGAAATCCAGGACTTAGCAGTTCTTTGGCTGAAAATAGCATCAGCGTATCAACAGGTGCAGATGTTGAGAAAGGAAAATCCACCTTGTCCTCCTCCTAAAAGATGGCTGCACACATTGCCCTGTGCAGGCCGTTGCAGAGAAATTTTGTCTTCGGCAGCCTCTTGTTCTTTTGGCTGTTTCCTAGAATAGAAGAGCTCGTAGTTCTTGGGAAAGGCAGCCTACAACTGCTCTTGTTTTCTTTTAAAAAACAGCCTGAGTAACCGTTCTGCTGAGAGGCAGAATGAGGTCATACTTCCTGTGGGGCTCATGTCAGTGGCATTCACGCTGAGGAACACGGTGAAGATGAAAGCTGTCTCCTGGACCAGCAGTGGGGGGTGAATCAGACCCGCTGGATACATCACAGTCCCTCGAGGGTTGCTCTTCTGAGCTAACTCGTCATCCCAGCTGTGAGAACATAAGGAAAACTTTCAGAGAAGCAGCACCTTGCTTATCATCTTCTGGCTATTTTCAGTATGAGTGTAGTACATAGTGCTTTGTCCAAATCATTACTGGTGATCATGCACTGATGCTATTAAACTGAGAATACTATCAAGTACCAGAGCGTGATCTTCTGAAAATGTCCACAGTGCCAGTAGGTTGATCCACCAAAGGTTGGACTTTCCAAGAATCTCTGTGAGTGGCATTCAAAATTTTATATTTATATGTTTGTAGAGCTAAAGAGCTGGATGCTACTGTTGGGTCCCTACAAATCTCTGCTATTGTCAGTGATAAAAGAAATAGACATTCCAGCAACACTGAGATGCATTGGGTAATAGAGAGTCACACAGACTGAGGTCCAAACCCTGTCTGCCATAGTAGCTGTGACCTCAGATTTATGTCTTAATCTCTTTGAGTTGTAACTTTCTCAATTATAAATTTAATGACTTGGCGCATTAAATGAGATAAAAATAATGAGAATTGAGTCCTTAGCTCAGATGTGCAAGATGGATTCCTTGTTTTCTGTAAATCAACTTCCCTTCTGAGGCACCAGTCGTCAGGCTGGCAGAAAAGTTAATCTCATTCTTTCTTGGGGTTTCCTTTCCCCCTGAGGTTATGGCCAAAGGCAGGGAGGGTCCTCTGTAGAACACCCCCAGGCAAGGGAAGCTGTTAGGAGGCGAGCCCATCTAGTCTGTGGTAGGCAGTTTTTAAAGATGGCCCTCAAAGATCCTTACGGAATTCCCTCCCCTCGAGTGTGGGCTGAAGCTAATAATTTGCTTCTCCTAAACAGAATAAGACAAAAAGGTGATGGGTTGCCACTACTATGATTAGGTCACAAAAGATGGCAGCATCTGTCTTGCTGGGCTCTCTGTAACCTTCTGGGCTTACACACTTGGATGGAGCAAGCTGCCATGTTGGAGAAGCACATGTGGCAAGGATCTGAAAGTTGTCTCAAAATCCAGTGAGGAACTGTGGTCCTGAGTCCATAAGCCAAGAATGCAGCCAACAACCACTGTGAGCTTGAAAGTAGGATGGTGGTTGCCAGGGGCTGGGAGGAGGGGGAAACAGGGGAGTGTTGGTCAAAGGATACAAGGTTTCAGTTATGAAAGATGAATAAGTCCTAGAGAGCTACTGAACAGCATAATACCTGAGGTAGCAATAGAGACTGCATTTTTAACCAGCTCCAGGTGAAAACGCTGCTGGTTCATGGACTGTTTTTTGATGGGCAGGATACTAGTGAATGCATTTTGGGCAATGCTAATATAACTTGGTGCGTGTGATGAATTAATTTAAAAATACTATAAACAATAAATAAACACACCTGCATCCTTATTTAAATCCTTCAAGTACTCATGATCTCCCTTCCTACCTAAGCCTCACCCGCCTCTGGTATTCTGTATTCCATTAAATGACATCAACTTCCATTCTACTGCTCGGGTCAGGAAACTAGGAGGACTCAACACTATCCCCTCTGTAGCCTCTGAATAAGACACTCTCTCCATCTCCACTGTCAGCTCTGGAGCTCCAGAGGCCACCTTCTCTTGTCTGGACTTTGGTACCAACTTTCTGTCACCGGCGTCTCTCCAATATATTCTCCAAGCCACAGCCAGAATGATCTCTGTGTAATATCTGATTATTTTGCTCCTCTGATTAAATCCTTCAGTGGCTTGCCTTCGCTCCTCTCTCAGATCAAGTTCAAAATCTCTTGTAATACCTACAAGGTCCTGTGGGGTCCAGTCCTACCTATTTTCCAGCCTTTCCATTTCCTCACCACACCCCATCTTTGTAGAATTCAACCACTGTGACTGTTTTTTCAGGTTCTCGAGCTTGGTTCTACCTCAAGCTTTTTGAACACACTATTTCCTTTGCCCTCGCCATCTCCTTCCCCAGCCTCCGTCTCTCCTGTTCATCTTTTAGGTGCAAATAGTTCTTTCTCTGAGCAGCCTCTCTGACCTCCCAGATCAGGTTCTAGGTCTCACAGCTGACTGTACTTTTCCTTTGGAACATGTATCACAATTGCGGTAAATGGACCAGGTTTTTATTGATATTTATCTCTCATGCTATACTGTGAGCTTTGGGAAAATAGGAACCATGATTTTCTAGTTTGGTATTGTGGTTTCTATGTTTGGCATCATGTCTGGTGCACAGTAGGCACTTAATAATGAATGAATAGGATTTGACACCTTCTAAGTCTGGCTGGGCTCTTTGCCACATAGCACAGAACTTTATGGGGGCCAGAAGAAGATACACATGGGCCAACACCTGGAAAGACTAATGATCTTAGTCCTAGAAGGAGACAGAGGCCAGCCATTGTATCACAATTATGCTATAGTAAAAGTCAAAGCCCAAATCTTAGTGGCTTGTAGCAATAATCAGGTACCGTCCCACGTGGTGGCTTTATGTGTCAATGTGGGTAAGCCGACCATATGTCCCGGAATTCCCTGGTTAGGATGGGCCACAAGTGCAGTTAGTGCAAGAGTTGGAAAGTGAGAATGCATCAGGAGCCATGGTGGTCCTTGGAAGGTTCATGTGGCTCAGGCTTTGTTGCTACTCCTACAAATTTTCACAGGTCTGCTGGCTCACTGCATGGACTGGGCCCAAAGCTCCAGTCCCTGTGGGACTGCTTTGTTCAGCTTCCCAAATCCTGGTCCAGAAGTGAGTGTGTCTCCACAGCAGGGCATCCACGGCCATGAAGTTGGAGATTTAGAGATGGGAAGAGGCCAACGTGGGTTTCAGTGATAGACAGAGTCATGTTCCAGCTGGTTCTTCAGGGATTCCAGTGGTCCCTACTCACCCTGCTTCCCTTGATCTTGAGCAACAGTCCTACAACGTCAGGTTCAGCACCCCTGGAACAGCCAAATAGACTGAAACTCTCTTGCCAGTGTCTAAAATTGTCTAAGACTCTCCTCTCCCTCAAAAACCTAACACAGAGAAACTATAAAAAATACAATATGTATATCTAACATAATTTCAGAGGGCCTGGAACACTCTTGGTTCACAACCTGGCCCCCATACACAGAGGGCAAGGAGACACCAAAGAAAGAGGCAGAGAACTCCAGGTTGGTATGTGGCAGGTTAAATAAACAAGGGAACTTACCTGCGAGGCTTGTCTTGGGCGCTGCAAGATGAGTAGATCTCTGCACGCACCTGCCTGAATCTCCAAAGTTTATATAGAGGTTTTAAGGGGGTTCAGTCACGTATTCAGTCCAGATGGTCCCAACAACATCTTACTCTCTCAAGGCTTCATCCTTGAAAATGGCTCCCACTGCCTGCACAGCAGGCAGAACAAACATTCCCAAGACAGAGGAGAGGTTGAGGAGCCTCCCATTAGCCAGCTCCAGCCCACGGGTCACCCTTTGGTCACGTCCTCTCCATGACCTCCTCCAGCAACCACGCATTCCCTGTAGCATCTTTATAAGCAAACAGTAAGTTGCATGATTTTTCTTCCTGTTGTGAGTATGATCAGTTGCGTATGTTTACACTGTTCATTTCGGTAACTCACATCCTTCTGCTAGCCAACGGCCGGATCAGTGGTAAACAACTGGCAATAGGGTTTCCTTTTTCAACATATATTCAATCACACTGCATTTTCACAGACTTTGTGTTGTCACCAAAAGAAGATTCTTTCCCTTCTAAGAGCAATTCTCTTAAATAGCAATAATAATTATATCTGAAAAAGTAAAATAAAGTCATCTAAGATTCAATGCTTACTTCGAACAGTTACGTATTCTACATCATTCCTGGTGGTTCTGCTTCTTTGCTTGAATCTGACCAACACATCTTGCCCTATGTTGCCTGCAAGTTGGGTATAGCTCTGTCCCTCATGACTTTATTCCAGAAGCCAGGTTGGAGGATCAGCCCCTATGAGGAACATGTCTTTCTCAACGCAGAGAGGGAACAAAAGAGCTGGCAGAAGTACGTAAAGCCTCTAAAAACTTCTCTTCAGGGCTGGCATCTGAAATTTCCACTCATACTTTATTGGTCAAAGTGGATCGTGTGGCCAAGCTCAAAGTCAGTGGGGTAAGTACACACCTCCATGGGGAGGCACTGCAAGTCACAGGGCAATGAGTGGAGACGGGAGCAGATGTATGTAGAGAGGCAAGGGAATAACTTGAAATAATTATGTGATTTGCAGTCCTCCATCTCTGTCCTAAATATTTAGCTCCCTCTCTCACTTTCAAAAATGCTGAGAGGATGTATTTCCAAAGAGGATACCCCCCAGTGCCATTCAATCATGGCAACAGATTTCAAATCTAGAGTCTTCTAATATTTCTATATTGATTCCTTTTGATATGGAGATTTCTGAACCACCTTGCCCCCTACACCCAACATTCAATACTGGAAGAGGGACAGAATAATTTCCACCCAAACTTTCCTGTTTAGAAAGGGGCATAATGGCAGACACACAGCAGTGGCTGTTGCATGGAAATTCTGTAACTGAATGGTCAGACATTGCAAGAGTCCTACATCCTGTGGATGGAAAATGCTCCTGATAAGGCCCTGATTCTGCTCCCCGGGTGGGGCAACCCAGGCAACTGTTTTGTGGCTCCTGCTTCACCCTCTGGAAAGTAAAATTCACTCATTTTTCCTTACTCTCCTTGGCTACCTCTGGAGATAAGAGAATATGCTTTCCTCGGCAGCTGAGCAACTTTCTCAGCCTACTTTCGTTCCTGGAAGTTGGAAGGTGGAAGAGGTCCTTTGAAGCTTTAAATTGTCATCATCTCTTTGATACCAAGCTAGTACCTCTTTGGCTGGACAGTCTATCAAAAACGTAGTCAACTGTTTCTTATTTACTTGATTCCTGTCAACTCCCTGTGCCAATATCCTTACCTATAATTCTTTTGAGACATATGCATCTCTCTTTTTAATTGCTGTCACCTTGAACTTGTCAGATTACCCGTTTCTTGGGTATTTGTCATGTGTTGTATGCATAATTTATGGACACTGTCTTGGAAGAACTTTCAAATTGTTTGGTTTTGTGAGTAATAGATGCTGTCGTCAATATGAATTGTGATCAGATTGTAAGACCAGAATGCCAATAGGGGGTTATTTTGCCTGTAGGTACTATGTGGGTAGGGATGGGGATTTACATATAAATTTGGAGAGCATGATAATTCAGTTGTGAGTGATACACTAAGAAAAGACAAAGAAATCAGAAAAATGGCCAGCCAGGATAGATCTGGATTTAATTAAACTGGTTCACTTTAATTCCCTTGTAATAATACTAGAGTATCACATGTTCAGATGGTGATAGAAGAATGAAATCTCTAATGATTTCTTCTGATTTTCAGAGCTTACAATTCAACACAGATTCATCACAATACTTTTATTATTTGCCTTTACATTCGTTCATTTTTTAAAAAGTTTTTATTGAAGTGTATTTGGTTTATGATGTTGTGTTAGTTTCAGCTGTACAGCAAAGTGAATCAGTTATACATATACATATAGCAACTCTTTTTTTAGATTCATTCTCCATATAGGTCATTACAGAGTATTGAGTAGGGCTCCCTGTGCTATATAGTAGGTCCTTATTAGTTATTTATTTTTTATATATAGTAGTGTGTATATGTCAATCCCAATCTCCCAATTTATCCCTCCCCCCCTTCCCCCCCCCCCCCGGTAACCATAAGTTTGTTTTCTGCATCTGTGACTCTATTTCTGTTTTGTAGATAAATTCACTTGTACCCTTTTTTTGGTTCTACATATAAGCGACATCATATGATATTTGTCTTTAACTAATGTTCTCAAACTTCCTTTGTTGTTACTGTGTCTTTTTAGGATTTGTACAATAATTCTTGCAAGTAGTCTCTTAAAAATGCTCTAGGTATGTCCTTACTGTGTGCTCAGAGTTCATATTCTAATTACAGTGGTAATACCTTTTTTAAAGAGAGAGAGAGAGATGGAGAGAGACAAGAGATAGACTGAGAAACTGGGGGGCGGGGGGCAGTTTTTAGAGGAGGAGGATCGAGAGAGACTGATTAGTGAAAACCCAGTAATAAAGTCTTAATAAAAGCTTGCATTCTTGGCAGCAAGAACAGCGTCTTACTCATCTCTGTAAGCCCCAGCAGCAAACACAGGACTTGAAGCAAAGTAAGTCTTCAGAAAAATGTGTGTTTTCATGGAATCACAGCGAGTGAAACTGGGAGTACCCTCAGAGATTACAGCAACTAGATATAAGGGTCCCTGGGAAAGGTGAAAGAGGAACATTTGGAAACACCTGGCATTTGTACATCAATTATCATTTGCAAAACACATACAGCTGGTTCTTTCTAATTTAATCCTCATTACAGCCCTGTGAAGTAGATTTAAGATTCTCACTTACGTGTGAGGAAAGGAAAATCAGAGAAGTGTCTAGACCTCAACCACTCTGGTGATGGTGTCAGGTCTAACATCCAATTCCTGGTCTTTTTCCAAATCCCTGGCTCTCATACGCTTTCTATTTTAAGTTGCCATTAAAAAACAACAGCAAGAAATAAGGTAATGGATTTGATTTCCTTCAAATTTATAGCCTCCTATAATCTGCATGATACCCATAGTTCTGAAAATAGATAAATAAAAAGGAAAGAAAATAAAGAAAATCAAAGGATGTTTACCCTTGTCTTGGGGAAACTGGCTCTGTTGAATGTTTTGCAAACTACAAATGAGGAAGTAATCTAATACCTGACCACGAAGTTGGATTGCCTCAGTATTTTTTTACTAAGGCAGAACTGTGGCAATGCATGTGCTAACAAGTTCTCTGCCCCAGTCCAGCCCTCTCCCCTCCCCCATGGGGAGAACTCTCTTTCATCTCGAGTGTCTGGCAGTTACCTTGGAGACGTTGGTATTGTTTTCTGGTCCTGACCAAAAGGACAGACACTTAGTTAAATTGCAAGTGACCAGTTAGAGCGCATATCCTAACCCTGCATATTCCTGCATGCTTACACTGTATAAGGATGACCTATTAGTGTGTTGGTCTGCTTGACTACACTGTTAAGTGCCTTATGATCAGGAAATAAGATTTTTCCTCCTTATGCTCCTTGGGCCTAGCACTGAACTTGGCACATTGCAGATGCTCAATAAACACTGTGGGAAAGAATTGGAAGTAGAATGCTGTTTTTTATTTGTCAGAGCTTCAATCAAAACTATAAAAAGTATGCATCAACAGATGAGTGGATAAAGAAGATGCGGTACATATGGAATGGAATATAATGGACTACCACTCAGCCATAAAAAAGAATGAAATGTTGCCATTTGCAGCAACGTGGATGGACTTGGCATTACGCTAAGTGAAATAAGTCACACAGAGATAGACAAGTACTGTGTGATCTCACTTACATGTGGGATCCAAAAAATACAAGAACTAGTGAATAGAACAAAAAAGAAGCGGACTCAGAGGTGTAGAGAACAAACCAGTGGTTACCAGTGGGGAGAGACAAAGGGGAGGAGCAATATAAGGGTAAGGATTAAGAGTTATAAACAGGTGTAAAATAAGCTACAAGACTATAATGTGCAACATGGGGAATATAGCCAATATTTTATGCTTACTATAAATGGAGTATAACCTTTAAAAATTGTGAATCACTATATTGTACCCCTGTAACTTAGTTAATATTGTACAGCAACTATACGTCAATTAAAAAAAAACTGTAAAGAACCATAGGGCAATAATAATTTTGGAGTCTGTATAGAATCTTATTTGAAGCTTACTCATCCTTCAAAGTGTATTTCAAATGTCACTTCCTCTATGCAGTCTTCCTTGATTTTCTGAGTCAGAATGAGCACAGTCCTACAGTATCTCTATTTCAAAATGATTCATATTTACCTTCATACTGTACTTTGTTGTTTCTGTATCCACCTCTCCATCACGGCAAGTTCCCTTAGCTTTGGATGCCTCATTTTGTTTTTCTTCCTGTTCTCTCACTCTGCATCACCCAGTTTCTAGTATTAAGCAGAAATCACTCAACATTTGTTGAGTGATTAAGCAAGTACCTGAAAGATAAAAGAATGAGTGCACGCAGGCATGCGGTCTGCCATGTTTGAGAATGCCACTGAATTGTGGCTAGCTCCATTCACAAGGAAAATAATGGTCACCAAGAGGTTAAAAGTGTTCACTATTTGGTTAACTGTCAATTTGTATGCTTGCTATGTTCTGTTGCCTACCTTCTCTTCCCCCAGTTTTAACAATCCCCAGCAGAGTGTTCTACATTGCAGAGATTTGCCTGTGAAAGCAAATACCTAAGTAATTAGGAATATGAATGTTAGGTCAAACTCTTACTAGATTTGCCTCTCATTTGGCTTGGTTTTCTATCTTTACAAACCAAGAAGAGTAAACTCAATTTTGTTGAATGGCTATAAATTGTCATTTGGAGTTACAGTCAGTATAAGCCAGTTGCAATGAATATTAGTTGTTTTTGTTGTCTGGCTCCCATTTTCTTTCAAGTAACAGCACCTCAATTTTCTTTAAAAGACCCACTTATTCCCATCTCTCAGTCCCTGAGGTTGGGGCCAGTCTCCACTTCCACCTGCCTGATTGGGGATTGGACCCAGGTTCAAGAAAAATCAGTATAAGTCATTCCCACAGCCACCATGCTTGGTTCAGAATTGGGCACCTGACAATCTAGGCCAATGAGAGAATGACTTCTAGGACTTGTTTTTATGTTCATTAGGATGTTGCAGTGATGGGTCTGAAGTTGTTGGGGGCCTGGATGTGGATCCCAAGAATCAAGCCAACCCACAGGAAGCAGAGTGAAAGATGTTATCATTTGATCCCTGAATCAGAAGGCAAAACATACCGCATCCGTTTTTAATTCCACAAACATAAATTCCATTTATGCTTAAGCCTGTTTGCCTTGAATTTCAGTCCCATGCAACCACAAGACTCCTAACACACTGCAGGTCTGAAACTTCCGTGTACATAGGAATGATTTAGGATGGCTTTTAAAATACAGGTTTCCGGTCTCTAAGACCAAGATACAGGTTAGGGCCCATGAACTTGCATTTTAACAAACAGCCTAGGTGCATCTAATGCAGATGATTGATGGACCAATGTTGAGAAACACTGAGAGAGTTCATGGAAGTGATAACAGTAAACAACAATGACCAGAATCAGAGGAGTTTCGAAGTATCAACATAGTAGCTGAAAGTGAAGAGCCCATCCTTTGTTCCAATATCACAAACGGGAAAATCCATTGAGGAATTAAGAGTTGATTTCATATTCAATGGGAAATATAATACTTTAGGAATGTGAGCAGAATGCTGTGTGTGAACATATGAGAGAGATGATATCTCTTTGTCATGTTCATACCTGGTCTAGGAGCTCAACTGCCAGAGATTAATTCTGGAACAACTATCACTTCTGGTCAGTTGGTAAAAGGATATGGTGCTAGAGAGACAAGACAACTAAGGTCTTTGGCAGGTGAAGGATGTGCTATTAGTGCCATTCTCAAAGATTTTAAAATGGAATAGGTAGATATGCCAAGGGTGTCTGTTGCAGTAGGTTAGGTTTCTACTAAACTAGTCTATTTAAAAGAATCTTTAAATTGCTTTGATTTTCTTCACTGATTATACATATTAAAGCAAACACACAAAATAGATTTCTGTGTTTTGCATGTAATGAAGGAATATCTGGTATTTAGTAACGACTTCTCCCCTTAAAATAGGTATATACAGTTGTTAAATATTCCAGGGGGTATTATGGTTCCATATTCATATTTTTAATGTTGGAGAAATTTAGTTCAGTGATTTCTGCCTAAGGACCCTTGTTTCAAGATAATTTGCCCACTGCTTGTTTGGTTCCACTCAAACACAGCTGTAAGTTCTTTCTTTCTAAATTTGGAGATGAAGTGTCTGATGGCTAACATTTACCATCTGGACAAGGGGTGTGTTGGGTACTAGAGAAGAGGGGACATAGTGATGCATAGCTTCACTGTATGGCTGGGGAGTCATCTCCAGACTTTTCTATACAGTATGTTGTATCTCTTCCCTGGTTCTGACCGTTGACTTTGTAGGGTCAAAAGCAGCGATGATAGCCTATATGAGTTTTCTATCAGTCTTATCAGACGTAATGTCCCCTTTTTAGAGTTAATACTATGTCACATCTTCTGCACTCTTCTGAAATTAAATCCATAAATGAAATAATCAAGCTCCACATATTTTAAAAAAATCAATACAACGCCATAACAATAATGTAAGAATACATTTATGAAAGTAATTCACAATAAAAATAATATCTATCTCAGTACGTAAGTGGTCAGCCATGACTCACGAAGAGCCACAATGAGGCAGTCAAGTGCTAATATGGAAATTTAGATTTATCCTGAATGTAACATAAAATGCAGAGTGATATAGGTGTGTTCTATCAGTGCCTCAAATACTATGAGTAGCTTTGCCATTGGTGGCATGATTTTTAAAAATGCAATAAAATCTTGGTAATATTCATACAAAGAGGACAGCCTTCCCTCATGTTATATAGTGGCCTCATTCCTCGAAACTGAGTGCATATTAAAACCTTGCAAAAATACTTTGTGCTTATGCGTAAAACTGAGTTCTAGGCTCCAAAAATGATCAACAGTTCTTTTTTTAACCTACGTGAAAGTTCGGAGGGCCATTCAAAAGTCATGTACGACCTGCGGCAATTCTTCAAGGTATGGGGCTGCATTGTGCATTTCAGGATGTCTAGTAGCCCTGGTCCCTCCCCATTAAGTTGCAGCAATGCCTTCTTCCAATCATGTGACAACTAAAAATATGCCTCCTCCGCCCATTCCCAAGGTGCCTTCTAAAGGACGGTATTGACTGCATTGAGGACACTCACCTATACAATCCATTCAAGCCAAGAATCATTTATTGATACATTAGACCCAATTTCCATTTATTTTCTTTCAAGTTACATTATTGGAGGGATCTCTTGTTAAGTCCCAATTAAAATGGAAGAATCATCTGTTCAGGATAGATTGTCAGCAAACTGTGGAAATTGGATAGAATCTGTGCTAGCCTTTACATTATGTATTTTAATTAAATCGCAAACAACCTCAAATTTTCAGTGATGTAAAACAACAAATATTTATTTTTTTCTCACCTATTGGTTTGTGGGTCAGCAGGGATTTTGCCAGGGTTCAGTTAGTTAGCTCTGGGCTGAAGGTTAGAAATTTGATAACTGGTATTCCCACTGCTGCTGGAGAAAATTTTCCTTATTTTGAACATCACCAGCAGCTTCTGATATATAGTTCTCAGTGAGAGAGTCTAATTGGTATAGCCAAGAATAGCACTTTAGCCGCAAGGGAAACAGGGAACATGAGTTTCTTATACTTTCATCTTATTTAGTGTGAGGCTGACTTTGCCCTAAGGCTCATAAGGTGGGTGTATATGTCAGTTTGCATTAGGTTATGCTGTTAACAAACAACCTCAAAATTTCAATAGCTTAAACCAACAAATATTTATTTTTTTCCTATCACTTGTGGATTAGCATCATCATAATCTCTTTAGAATATGGGTTGTTAGAGCAGCCACCATCTCAAAAATTGCATTTTGCTGTGCCAGAGACAAAAAACTTGGTGAACTGGATTTTTTAAATTACCAACTGGCTGTGACAAAACTCACTTCCAATTTCCTTTTATTAGCCAAAGCAAATCAAATGGTCACATATAATTCTAAGGAGGGTGCAAAGTATAATCCTGTCATGTGGAATCTATAAATATATGGTATACTGTACTAATGACAACCATGATGGGAAATTTCCCAAACATTGAAAGGGATTTCGGATGCTGGTCAACTGAAAACCAAGAAGACAAATGTCCACTAGAGACTGTCTTATTTATATCTTTTCCGTATATTGCCATTCTCAGTGTAATTCAGTAGTTATTAGTAACATAGTAAGTGCTGATTGAACGTCTGTTGAATAAGAGGATATGGATGTGGTTGTTTAAATTACTCAATCTCAGTATAATTGAAGCTTAAAGAGTGATACTTTGCTATTTTATCTGCACTCTGTAAAGCAGGATAAATGTATTATTTGCATGCAGTGTTGCATTTAGAAAGCTTGAGAATCAGAGTAGCACACTGGAAAGAGAAAAAAGATGTTTATCTCAATATTGCTTTGAATGTGTTTACTTGTTGGTTTCCCCAAAGTTGGGACACTTTCTTCTGTGCGTAGTACAGAGTTTGGGATATGGTAAGTATTCAAGAAAAGTAGTTCTGCTGTCATTAGTTGTGTATTCTTAGGAAAGTCATGTCGATTTAGCCATAGGTTCTTGAGCTGCACACACACACACACACATGCAACACACACAGAATGTCTTAGTAATATTTGCCTTTTGTGTGGTAAGGATCTCCTAGACTATAAAGGAATACAATTGTGCGATTGTGGTTGTCATGTGGTGTACTTACAGCACAGTTCCTGCCACTAGGCATTCATTCAATAGACGTTTATTTAGTTTATAACAGTAACCATTTGCTCTATTCTTTTTTTTTTTTTTTTTTTTTTTGCTCTATTCTTAATGTGGAATGGGGTGGATATCTAAGAAAGCGTGTAGTGTGCCTTTACAAAAGTTTGCCCAGGGTGCTGGGATTGAGGAATTTTGAGAACCTGGTTCCCAACAAATCAAGAACAGTGACATTCAATGGGTTTCGTCCTCACCTCTCAAAGGTCAAACACTTCACAACTGCCAATGGGGTCCCGGGGCCCGCGTTCCTTCCTTCGGTAACCAGGGCCCCTCCCGCCAGCTGTCAGCCAACTGCCGCAAAGCCCCGCCTCCCAGGGCGGCCCTCCAATCGGCCGCACGGCCCGGGCCAAACCCTCTTGCGTCACGTGACGCGACCTGACCAGCTTCCGGTTCGTCGCGGGCGGCTGACGTCGTCTGGGCCGGCGTCGCGTCAGGGCTGGCCGGCGGCGGAGGAGGCGATGGCAGCGGACACTGAGCGGGCTTGAGGGCTCGGACCTGCTCCCTCCCGCGCGACCTCGAGCCCGACCCCGCGCTGCGGCCCCAGCTCTCTCCGCTCCGCTCCTGCTCCGTCCCCGACCGCTGCCTGGGAGGAGGCGGAGGCGGAGTCCCGGGCTGGCCGTCCTGTTCGCGCCCCGGCTCGGCCCCGGATAGCCCGGCAACTGTGCAAAGAGGAGGCCGAGTCGGTAAGAGGCGGCGGCGCCTGCAGGGCCTGGAGGCCGCCTGGCCCCCGCCTGGCCCCCGCCTGGCCGCCCGGGACACCCCAGCGCTGGTGTCTGTCTCTGGCCCGCTCCCCTCCCGCGTCCCTCTCCGTAACTTGCCGCCCCTATTGTCTGGGTGCCGCCGCTCCCTCTACCCCTCCCTTCCTTCCCCCCCTGCCGAGGGCCGGACGGCTGTCAAACCTGGAGGCGTCTCCTGCACCCTGGCCGCCCGGTCTGAGCCTTTCCTGTTTGTCTCTGGTCAGCCCTCTCCCGCCCTGCATCACCTCCCCCCCACCGTTTTTTTGGCCCCGCGGCCATTCTCTGACCATTGCTTCATTTTCCCAGGGTTGTATCTTCTAGTTGATTTACTCTTCCTTCCCGTTTGTCAGGTCCTCAGGTTTCACCACCCTTATATATTTTTGCTTTCTTGTTCGTTTTCCTTCCCGATTTTTATTCCTCTCCGTTCTCTCCGTCCCCCTTTCTCTTTCTGCTTCAGGTTTTACCCCCATCCCCCAATAGACTGTTTATTTGTCTTACTTTTCCTTAATTCAGATCCCTCGCCATCTGCCCCTCTCCGCCCAAGAAGAAGGAAATCTTTCCTTTTCTGGCACCTCATCCCGCAGTGTCACTGGGGGGGAATTATATGTATTAACTTTGTCACTTCTTGTGGGTTCTAAGTTTGATCCTAGAAAATGTTAGTGTAACTTCTCAATTACCCCTTACTAAGTTCTCCCTGTGAAGAGCAGCGGAAAAGGTGGATTACGTTTCTACAAGTAACTGCCTCGTGTGTTGCACACTGACCAGACCGCTATTAAAAATATTCATACTACTGTTTCTTTTGCACCAAACGCCCTCTGGCTGAGCCTACTGTTAACTTTAATGCATTAATCTTTGCTGCTGCCCTGGCAGGCAGGAGGATATCCCCCCCCGCCCACCCCCATGAGTAGTTAAGTTTGATTTTACGTATTTTTATGACATGTATTGCTGTATTTGGCATATGTGGCATGTATTTTCCCTTAGCAGATTCTTTCTAAGAGGAAAGGGCAGTTGGTTTTTATGCTTGCTGTTTTGTCCCTTTAGAATTGTGACAAAACCATTGAAAAAACATGAGACAGTTGTGTGTTTTCTTTTTTAAATTGGGAGGGAGCATAGTCATATTAGTAATTCTAAATTTCAAAACGGTTTTAGAGATTTCTCCTCTCCCCCAGTAGGTTTCCATTCCTGATTAAATATTATATTTTGATTGGGCTGTTGCAAAATGTATTCATATTCCTCTGGTGCTAGTTAGTGAAAAAGAGGCTACCTCAAGTGTGCTAGCTCGCCACTGGCCAAGAGGATTGTGAATATTCCACATGTTCGTGGTCTAGAGAGGAATAGGTATTCCTTTGTAGTTTTTTGTTTGAACGTACAACCATTTTTATTGTCAGTGTGGGTACTGTCTATGTTGAAATATAGTAGAAATAAATTCTCAGAGTTAAGAAATGTCTGTATCATTGTTGCTTGTTGAATGTGAAGAAAAAGAAAGAAATTTCCTCTGCAAGTTTATATGTTAAATTAAAATTTTTGAATCATGTGCTACCAAGGTGGGAGATTATAGGTAATGAAAAATCCTAATCACAAGGGGAATACTAAATCTGCACTGGAAGAGTGTGTCTGCTGTTTCTTCCATCATTGTGTTCTTTAGTGTGTTATCAAGTGTTTTATGTTACAAGGCACTCAATAAATATCTGTTGAAAAACTTGGTTAATTTGTTCTCTTAAGAATTTCAATAGTCATATGCCAGAATACTCAATTGTCCTGAGTTTTCAAAGACAGAAAAACATTTTCAGCTGTTATCCTGAAGAATTTTCTTGGGTATTTTTGAGTTAAAATTTAAAGCATTTTAGCCATTAGTTAGTTTTAATCCCCATCTATTCATTCTTTTAAAGTAGTTAGCTTTTTAATCTCCCTTTTCTTAATTCATTGTTAAGATTGCCTGCAAGTTGTACAGTACTTTACCTAGAGATATTGGTAATCATCATTCAAATTTCTTAAAAATTTGGCAGTTATTTTAACTTCTCATGTAATGTTTAAAAAATTCTGTTTAATCCCTTGTGCCTTTTATGCATCAGAATCTAATTTTTTTTTTTTTCTCTTGAGGTAGTGAAAAGAGAATTCCGAAGAACAGGATCTCAAGATGAGTAAAAAGCCCCCAAATCGTCCTGGAATCACTTTTGAGATTGGTGCTCGTTTGGAGGCACTGGACTACTTACAAAAATGGTATGGAAAATATGGAGCCCTTGACCTAAAGCATGATATGTGTAGTTTCACATGGGCTGGTTAATTGCTCTTCTTCTGACAGTGGCAGAAACATTAACTTGTTCACATTTTGAGTAAACATATACGTTGTTTATTTAGTTTTCCTACTCTTCAGATTTTGCAGTTACCAGTACTCTTTTGTACTTAATATGAGCTCTGTGGGTGGTAGGAGGGAGAAGATTAATCCAGATAACCAGATTCCCAAGTTTCAGAAAAAACTTGATGCAAATCTACTTTTTTTGGCCTGTGTCAGAGGTGGTCTTTCAAACTGCAGAATATGTTGATGGTTAGCAGAGTTGTCATTCACTGTTCCACCTAAAACCAAAACCCAGTTTACCTCCTCCTTCCCCAGAGTGCACTGACCTAAAGGCAGGTTGTTACTGTTTCCAGTTTTAAATGAGTAATCCTTTCAGGCCTTCTCTTATTTCTTCTCCTATACCAGCCATCTGTGATAAGGGGTGAATTCAGACACCTCCAACATACCCCTACATACAATGGTGTAGGAGAAATTGGTTACCTAGGATAAAATCACCACCTGGAAAGGAGAGAAGGGGAAATAGCACACACCAGGATCACTGGACTGCTGTAGGAATGAGAATTCCCTCTTTCTCCTAGGGAATGCCTTCCTCATTCCTGTTAGCTGGCCTCCAGTTCTGTTCTCTGGGTGGCTGTCTCTTGGTTCAGCCTCAGTTCCTCTTGAAGCCCATTTATTTTGATGAGGAATCTAGCAGTTCAACAACTTTACCAGCCTTTTTGACATTTTCTTTTCACTACAACTCCCTTTAAAATGTAGTGGGCATTTTGTAGATTTGTCTTTGATGGATTTGTATTAAGTCAACTTCCTGAGTTGGCAATGGCAGGCAGAGAAATCTTGATTAGTCATGATACTTGACTTTAGACCAGCCTGGGGTTTTTTTCTATTAGCAAAAACGAAGGTGTTGGAACTCTGCAAATGTCCGTGACCCCCAGCTTAATGGGCTCTGCTTGGGACAGTTTGAATCTATAGTTTGAGATGGGAAGGCACAGTTATTTGGCCTCATGCCTCCAAGCTGCATCTCAGTGAGTGCTTCTTTTTAGGGGGCTTAATTACTCTCATCAGCTGGAGAATGTACACAGCGTTCTCAGGAGGGGCTTGGAAAGCACCCGGGAACCAGGCAGTAGCATCTCTCCTAGTCACGATGGTAAACTGTGTCTCCAGATGTTGCCGAATGTTTTTTTTGGGGGGTGGGGGAGTGGAGGGCTTATGTGCTCCTGATAGAGAGCCACTGCATTAGACCATACGCTGAAAGATGCTATTTTAGTCAGTAATTGGCTCTCTTTGGTTCTGATTTTGACCAAAAGAAGCTTTTTGCTCTGAAGGGACACACTATTGAACCTCCCTGTGATGCAAGAGTATGAGAAATGCTACTTCTTTGATGTTAAATTATTTTTTTTCTTTTTTTAAAGTTACTGGCTTTTTGAATTATTAGTTAATTCATATTACTCTTTTCTTAGGCTTCCAAACTGACAAAGTTGCAATTGAACTAGCTTCCAGTTTTGGAAAAGCACATAGTTCATTAGTTCTCCCAATGGCCTTAAGGGATATTGGCATAATTAACTGGTATTAGTAAGAAACTCACTTTTAGTGGTGAAATGTTTCCTAATTCATCAGCTGTTGAATCAGTGATTCAGTAGTTAAAAAGATTATGAAAAAGAACTACTTTAAAAATTAAGTCTGAGTTTGCTTTTAGAGTATTTGGAATGTCAGAAAACAAATAAAAGTTGTAGCTTAATTTTTTCATTATCTTATGCTTCTCATCAAAAAATTCCCAGGTGCTTAGATAGAGTGATATCATGCAGATGTACTCATTGATGAAGGTTAGATTTAATTTTAATGACCCCAGTAATAACGGTCTCTTTAAAGTGAGTAAACATTAGCCAGAATAATCACATACGATAATCACTGCAACTTGCTGTCAGTTCGATTTTTGTGAGCTCATTTATACGATGATTTTAGCATTCTGCTCTAGTGGGGCTTTAATTACAAAAGCATTAAGAGTATTGTATATACATATTCTAGGTAATTGAAAGAAATAATTTTCTCGTGACTTTGTTACTGTCAGTAGTCTCAAGCAGTGTTTCGGCTTGGGTGACCCTTTAATTTAGTATTAAAGTACTTTACTGTAGGACAAGTAATTAACTGCTAAGATTTATTGAATTTTATATGGGGCACAAAAGAAGTTCTGTGAGACATGGTGCTCTTAACAGATTTTATTTTTAAATGGGATAAACTTTATTCTTTATATTGTTTCTTTTGTTATGGGCCATTCTGTATCCCCTATAAATTCCACACATTTTTGCTTTAATATCATGTAAAAATATAGAAGGATTATTTAAGTGTTGAGAAACTTTGATATCCTTATGAGGGCAAAACAGTTAATCACTGAAAATATACTGAACTAATTTCCTTCCGTTTTTCATCCCTCCCTCTCTACTTTCTTTCATATTCTCTTTGGGTTGCATCCATATTGAGTGCTTAGTCTTCCACATTTATTCATTCAGTTGGAATAGTATTGAGGCCCTACTCAATACTATTCCATAAATGTCTTTTGAATTATAGGCATTGGACAGGGAGGGACAGGCAGAAATGCAAGTATTACTTACTCTCTTTGTACGTAAGACATTTACAATAAGCAGTATAGCTATTACTAGGAAAATGACTTATATGTTGATACATTAGCTTTTAAAGAGAAGTACGGCGGGAAAGTTGTGATAGTAGGGCACCTGAATGCCCATTTGTCTTATATGTAGAAGGTTTGTCCTATGTTAAAAAAAGGAAAATATTTTTTAGTATGTACTCTAGAAATAAAAGGATAAACTCTAAATTTAGTGGACAGAAATTAAAGTTAAGCTCCCACATTTAGGTTTGGGGTAGATTTGATTTAAGAGGAAGACTCAACCTATTTTTTGGGGGGAAAGTACATTATTATTCCTTGAGCAAACCATATCACATATTCTTTAAAGTTCAGAAAGATACTTCATCCTCGAAAATACACTCCACATTTTAAGTAGCAGTTTATCACTTTTTGCTTTCAAAGTAATTTTCCAGTTACATCGGAAAACCCTGGTGGTTTGATTATTTACCAATACTAATGAATGCAGGCCCTGAGAAGCCAGTGAGAGGCCAGTCGCCTTCTGTTCCAGTGTGTGGTTTTTGATACCTGGATCTCTTCTCTTTTTTTAACATCTTTATTGGGGTATAATTGCTTTACAATGGTGTGTTAGTTTCTGCTTTATAAGAAAGTGAATCAGTTATACATATACATATGTTCCCATATCTCTTCCTGGATCTCTTCTATATGGACTAAATCTAACTCCTACTGAGAAGTGTGGGTTGCTTTAATTTTTAAAAAATTTGTAGTTTTACTCAAAACATTTTAATGTCTTTCTCAACAGTCTTTTAATTTAAAAGTCTTTGAAAAGGCTTTTAATGTGTTAATGTTCACAGCTAACACAGTCAACCATTTTCTGTCTTATCTCCCTCATATATGCCACTGCAGCCTCTGTATATCCAAACCTGAACATATTAGCTTTATAATTTCTTTATAATTTCTTGAATGCAGTCACATCATAAGAATGAAGATAAATACAGGTCGTTGATACAGGAGTGTGTTTGGGGAAAGAGAAAGTTCAGAGTTGAAGTTATATTTGAGACACTATCAGTGGATTCTAAAGAGGAAAGAGGCAGGTTCAAATTCAGACTGCCACTTTCTGATCCTGTAAATATGAGTTAAGTCCTTGAACTTGGTTGGCTTAGCAGTAAAATGCAAGCAGTGTTACTGACTTTTACTTACAGAATTATTTTAAGGATCAAATAAAATAATGTATTTAAACTTGCTTCAGATTATATAAAATAATACATAATTATAAAGCACTGAGGTAAATGCAAGGGAAGAGGGAGAGTTGAAAAACTTATCTTTGGGGATCTGAAGACTCAATGTGTAAGTTTTTAAGTGTAGCCTTAGTGTTGACATGAGAATGGCCTGGAATACAGAAGGAATATCATGTCATTGCAACATGCTATAAAACCTTTTTGAGGTGATGATAAAATCTTTGTTTTTGCAGAGTTTTATAATTTAGAAAGCACCCTTAAAAATGTTAAAGTATCTAATCATTCTGAACGTTGTTCAGTAAAAAAATGTGATAAACCAGTTTTGACTACTGATTTAACTTTTTGACTGAAATTAGAATACTCTATAGCAAGTTTTAGTTGTGAAAACAAAACAAAGTAATATGCTCTGGTGTTACTCTTCAACTTGAAATTATAAAGTCATTTTAAAATATTCAGATGAGTTACGCTCGTCCAACCTTTATTGGAATATTTCTATGTAATTCTCTTCTAGATCTAAAGGAAAGGAAAATGAAAGATAAAAAAAATGTGGAGATGTCTGCAAGTACAGAGTTTGATAGAACAGTATAAATTTGAATTGACAAATGCTGTTTCCACACATTTGGAGTTTTTTGAACTGTATGGAACATTTGCAAATGTGAGTTTTTAAACTGTTCATGAACAGAATTTTAGTAGAGTGGGAAAATCAAAGAAATTTAGATTGTAGGAAGTACAAATACTTTCTAATTTAAATAAAATTACGTATTGTCTGAATTAAAAGGGATTGTCTTTTACTGATTGGATTTGCTATTCAAAGGAAAACACTAGTAGAGATAAGTTGTGTGATCTATATTTGGAACAGAAGTGTGCTCCTGAAAAGTAGTATGTAGATGAAATTTAAAAACTGAAAACACATTTAAATTACATTAGGTGAGTTTGGAATTTGTAGAAACCATAGGTGAATACTTTTAAAATATTATTTTGCTAATATAAATAAAATTTGTCCTTTTGTATGTTGACCTTTCCTAAATCTCTTTGTACTTGGAAAGTATTGATTCTAATTTTGAGTCACCACCTTTGACAACCTAATTTCAGCTGTAGACTCAGAAAAATGTACAATCGTGTTTATATACCAAAATAACTGAGTAATATATATTATGGGTGGTGGTAGAAAACTTACCCGTGGACTCCAGATTAAGGACCCTGCCTGTAGAGAATTTCAAACTGAAATTCATAAGACTTGTTTTTAAATTCTGAGATTCTTTACATTCAGAAAGTCACAAGTTTTGAATCCTAAGATCTAAGTGAACCCTCAGTTTAATAATCATCAAACAGGTCTGCACCAGTGTACAAACATTTTAGTAGTTTAAGTTTTAAATTTTCCACAAAAGAAAACCCCATGAACTTTTAAAGATAAAGTTCTCCCTTCCCCTCCCCTTCCCCCCCCCACAAAAGAATGTTGAAAGCAAGATTAGAAATAGGAGTAGACATATTTATTTTGAAACACACCTGCTTTGTTCTTATTGTTCTTTCTCTGATAGTCTTCCTTTCATTATGTTGATTCATGTTTTTTTTTAATTGAGCTTTTTCTTTTCTGCTCAAATTTTTTGCTTATCCTAGATTTCTTGAAAGACAAGAGAAAAGGAATATTGAAAAAAGTAAATTTAACTAAAGTCAGAAAATGTGGGTTCTAGGTGCTGTTCTGCCATGGACTGTGGGACTTTGGAGACTTACTTTTCTGCTTTAATGTCCTTAAAGTGAAGGTGTGACATATTCAGTGATCTCTCAGATTGCTTGAACTGGAAACTCAAGCTCTTTTATCTACTTTTCACCTATTCAGGGGTGACAGGTTTTTTAATCTCACTTTTAGATAGGTAAGTAATGGCTTGAGGCAGAAGTAAAGTAAGCAAGGACTATAAGTCCAATGTAGTTTGCCCAAAACTGCTGGTCTCTAGAAGAAGAGAAAATGTATTGAAAAAGGTGGAGAAAGGTAATATAATTGGGAACAAAAATATAGAGGTTTGAAGTATTTGTAGAATAGTGGTATTGGGCCGGTAGTTACTCTTTCTACATCCTGCTCTCCCATCATTTAAATGCTTTCTCATTAACTGTTTAATTTTGAAATTACTTAGAATCATAACTCTTGGCTTTAGTACTTTAACTCACTAACTTTCTGTGTAGTACCCATTCACTAACACATTGGTTCTCTTACAAAGTTCGTTGATCCTACAGTTTTGAAAGTGATTCAGGTGAAGTCTGAAAGAGTAGTTCTTAAACATGAGCCTGCGTAAGAATCACCTGAAGGGTTTGTCAGGCACAGATTCGTAGGCCCAACAGCTACAAGCTTCTAATTTAGTAGATCTGAGGTGGGGGCGATAATGTGCATCCTCACAGGTCTCCACATGATGCCGATGCTGCTGGTCTAGGGACCACATACGAGAACCACCGGTCTAGACCATACAGAATTGTTAACCTGAAGATATAGTTTTTGAGGCGGACAGCCGTGGAAATATCCTGGATTATTTTTTGAATTTATAGTCTGCTTTAACTGTTTATGTTAGTTGGAGGAAGTTAAAATGTAAGTATGGACAAAGTGATGCATGATCCAGAAATCCTTTTTTGTTATTTTTCAGTACAACAGAATATATTGAGCTGCGCGTACTCTGGTGTGTGTCAGTTTTCTTGCTCCTCTTTCTGTGGTCCCAAGCGCTATCTGGCTGGATAGTTGTTAGGGTTTAGGCCCTTGTTGCTTTATTAAAAAAAAAAAAAAAAAAAAGGCTCCCTGTGGTTACGGTCAATCATGGATTGACTTTTATTGTTCTGTGCCTTGTGTGCGTTCATGTAATGGCAAGGGTTGGATCACAAGAGAAGACAGTTTTATTTGCTTATCTGATATTTGGTTGAAGTTCGGTCATCATCTATCACACGCATCCAGTTCCCTATTTGTTACATTTTTCCTGCTGAATATTATTATTATGTGTTGCGAGATTTAACACTTGTCTTACCACATTATGTAATGCTTTGTTTTGTGGTGAGTAATTGATTAAAGTCAATAATTAGGAAATAATTTATCTGTGGTGGTAATCAATTTTACAAAAAAGAATGTTTTGCAATTCTAGTTTTGCTAAGTAGACAGAACTGTATCTGCAGATGCTTAAGGGTTTTTAATTTTATTTTTAAATTATTTTTTTAACTGAGGGAGAGAATACTAGCTTTAAAAATTGGTAGTATAATTTCTTAAAAGAAATTAACATGGTATTGAAAAGGCAGCTTAGTTTTGTTATTCTTCATAAGGGTTTCAGTGTTTTAGTATTTTATATGACATTGTATTGAAGAACTATTGACTGTTCCTCCTACCATCTCCTACAGATCATTGATCAGCAGATAAATTTTTTCTTCTTATTAAATTAGAAACTAGTATGTAAATATTACGTTATTTCAGTCATTAAAGTTAACACAACTTGGAGAGAATTGTTGCAATAAAATTGAAGAAAGAATGTGGATATTTAATATTCATTGTGTCTTAAAAGTCTGTTTTCTCATTGCCAAAAAACCAACCCTCTTCAATTAAAAATGAATACGTTTCTACTACATCATGCGTAGGTAAAGTACTGAAGAATAAGCTACTGATGTGAAATGAATTATATACAAGGCCTAGCCTCTTTTACTCATAAAAGGTGCCCAGCAAAATTCATTGAATTTTGGTGAGTTGGTAAAGAATGAGCCCAAAAGTTTCGGGGATATTCTGAAATCTGGTTACCATTGCAGAACACTACTGCAAATGGATTGTGACTTACTGGCTGAAAACTAAGCATAAAATGATATTTGTCAAACTATTATGAATTACACAAGGGAGGGGGGATGTTTATTTTGTACAGTATAATAAAAGCTGTTTTCCATACTCTCTGGGCTAACGAAAAGCTTTACACATTTTATTTTGTATCAGAAGCAGAAGAGTAAATTTGCAAGAAAAAATAAACAGATAACTTGATTTTATGTTGTTTTTGTTTTCAGGACCTCTTGATAAAGAGCCCCCTATATTTGAAATACTGCAGTAAGTTTTACAAGAGCTGAAAATGATCAGTTGTAAGATGCAGAATATATAATGATCAAAAGCAAATTCTTTAAGAGATAGACAAACCTCCATTCAGGGATCCACCACTGTTTCGACTTGAGAAAATTACTTGACTTTCAGAGCCTCTATGACCTCCTTAAATAACTGGGAACAGTAGTAGTACCTAACTCAAATGGTTCTTTGAGGATAAGCAAGACAGTGCACATTTAGAGCTCTTCATGTTTTCTGCCACATGGTAGGCACTTAATAAATGTTAGCTTTATTAATAATAATAGCATGAATATTAGTTATTCTAAGAAAGTAGAATCTAACAGGAGAGGAGTCAGTGTAAATTCTTAAAACTTTAACATAGGTGTGTAAGCATATATGATTATCTGTAGTATTAAAATAATTTTTAAATGCTAAATATTAAGAAATAGAAATTGGGTGGACTGCAACCTGCTAGAGTTTGGAGTTTTGTAACAGAATTAAATAACAAAGAATGGTCATGTTGGCCTGAACAAATTATATGAAGTACATAAACTTTGAGTAGAATACTGGTGGCGTTTTTGGTGGAGTGGGAAAGGAATTTTTGATAGTCTAATTGATTCTTACAGCAGGAGACGGTCATGAGCATAAAGGCTATGGGGTGGGCACTTTGATTTGGTCAGCACGGTTGGTATGAACGAATGTAGGCATGGCAAGGAGGTAGAGAAGAACAGGAGTTTAAATAAATCCAGTGATTTGAAATGAAACCTTAGTTTGAAAGGTGGCTGCTCCGAGTTACTGAAGCAAAATACCTGGCTAACTCTGATCTTACCCATTCTTTGCTGCAAAGATTATGGACAGGTAGGAAGCAGGGTGGTCTGGCTGCTTGTGTTGAACATGTGTCCTGGGGATGAATGAGTCTGAAAAGAGGGCCTGAGGGATAATGCACTGAGATCCTTAGAATTCAGTGTTGTAAAAGATGTGATTTTGACATATATAACCATCCTCTGAATGTTCTTGAAATTCTATTAATAGACTCTTTGGATTTATACTTTATTTTGGAATATCAGGTTTGAATTAATCAAAAGGGTTTTGTTTTCAGTCTGTTCCTCAAGTGTGAAACAAATTAACATGCAATACCTACAAGCACATCATCTAAAAGTACTGTAATAATGGGTGACATTGTTGTAGAGAGTGAATGGTGAGAAAACACTAGAAAATTACAAAGCATAATGTAAATGTAAAGTATTTCCAGGAAGCTAAAATTTTAGAAGGTTAGCAGGTTATAGGAATATTATGTTTGCTTTGGACTTCATTCTACATTAATTTTTATTATTTGCCAAATAATCCTCTTCCTGACAATTGTATGTAAGGAAGGTCTCTATTTCTATCTCTTGCAATATGTTTTAGTCATTTTTTATGATGCCATGTTAGAGTTTCTTGCTTATGCAATTCTTATCAACAAGACTGTTCTGAATTGTGAATTCTAACTCCCAAAGATTCTGCTAACATTTAAATTATGTTTAAGTCGTATTTTAAGTGTATTTCATCCTTTAAAAATCGAAGAACTACTTTATCCAAGAGAACATCTAATTTAGGTACTCCTTCTATGTGCTATATTGTAATTGTATTAGCTTATTGATTCCCTTTTTCTCTCCCCTCCCTGCTGAATCTGAGTTTGTTGATTGTTATTTGTATTTGTAGCTTTATTCCTAGTTTAGTGTCTGACATACAGTGAATTAGAGACTCAGTGTTGAGTTAAATGAAATGAATGAGGAACTGTCAGTTTTTAAATTTATATAAATTAGAAATTTTATTGTCTTACCAATATAAACAAGAACAGGACTATTATTTAAAATACATAATTTGAATAATTTATTGGGTTAATTGCCGTTTTGATTTATACAGCACTTATTCAAATGATTAGTTAAATCTCAGAGTGAATTCTGATGGCTTTTGGGACGTTTGATAAAGTCTGGCCTTGCTCAGGGGGTTGTAACCTATCAATGAGTAGTTAACAGCCATGTCCTTTGGCTTAAGTGTAGGAGATTGTAGGCCATCAGTGTATCAAGGAATTTCCCTTATCATTTCCTCATGGTTGATGTTCTTTATCAATACAGGTAAAAATCTGGATGTATCAAACTAGGTGATAAATCAGATTGAGTTCTCTAAATTCAAATCATGTTTAATTGTTTTACTGTTACTGCATTGAATATAAAAGTATTTTTTTTAATCTATCAGACTGTAGTTCTGGCATAGCTGCATGCCCATCATTTCTTTCTTCCTTCCAAGGAGAGTGGGGCACCTATAGTTTTCAGTGTTAATAGATGATCTTGCCTTCCAGAGAATTTTTTTTTTTTATCATGGACCCCTTTGAAATCTGATTAAAGTTGGGAACCCCTCTCTCAAGAGAATACTCATACACATCTACACCAAAGTGTTTTTTTCATATAGCCTCAGGGGATCATGGTTTCCTGATCTAGCTGTCAGTCAGGATCTGCCCATGTAAAACAGTTAACACCATGAGCCAGTATAGTAATTCATCTGTAATGGTAATTCCCATTTTAGGTTTCTCACTTCTCTTTGTGTTTTGACAACACACAAGAGTTGATGTTACAGGAAACCAATACAGTATATTCAGTGTGTAGCTAACCTCTTTGGCCAGTATCTGGTTCTTATTGGGTTACAGGTTTAGTTCAGAATCCATAAATCTTTTTTTTTTAATTAATTAATTTATTTTTGGTTGTGTTGGGTCTTCGTTGCTGTGCAAGGGCTTTCTCTAGTTGTGGCGAGCGGGAGCTACTTTTCATCGCAGCGCATGGGCCTCTCTCTATCGCGGCCTCTCTTGTTGCGGAGCACGGACTCCAGACGCGCAGGCTCAGTAGTTGTGGCGCACGGGCTTAGTTGCTCCGCGGCATGTGGGATCTTCCCAGACCAGGGCTCGAACCCGTGTCCCCTGCATTGGCAGGCAGACTCTCAACCACTGCGCCACTAGGGAAGCCCCAGAATCCATAAATCTTGATTCTCTGAACGATCTTGTGTAAATGGGAGGCACCAGTGACAGTGTTAAAATGCTGGTATTAGATGAGGCAATAAAGAGTTACAAGAGTTCAGAGAAGGTGAAAATTATTTTCGTTTTTGTTAATGGTCTTGCTGTACTCTGTTGTTACAGTTGAACTTGACCATTGGAGGGTTTTGACCACACTGATTTAGAAAGAGTCCTAAGAAATCAATTGCGAGATTACAGTAGTAGAATTGCATGTATGAGAATTCTGTTAAATTCAGCAAGAATCATTGTAAAGACTTCTCAGTGTTTCTGAATGCTATTTGTTTCCATTAAACCTAATAAACAGTTTAGGGTGGATTATTTTTCTTGCTAAGTTTGCTCAGAGTAAACTGTTCTCTAAGATTCAAGTGCAAAAGACATATGAGGGCAAGGTAGGCCCAGAGCAATGGAGGCAGTCTCTTAATTTCTATACAAGTAAATATCATTTAAACAGTGCAAGCATTTCAAAGTGGGATTATAATAGGGAAGACAGTGGCAATTTTATGGTATTTTGCAGTGACACGATAAGGAGTAATAGAGCTCTATGTAGAATTTTGGCGTTGAGGGATCATAGTCCTAGTGAGGTTGCCTTCTCTCCATCTCTTTCTTTGAGCCCTGGAGAGATGCCAACTATGTTTTTTTTTTCTTTCTTCTTATCTCTAATTGTTTTAACTCTGAAACCCCAGTCTCCTACTTTTCAAATCTTTTCCCGCATCATTTATAAATGTTTGGGACTCAGTGTAATCACTATTCTTTACTCTTAACAGCTTTCCATGATTCATTCTTTAAAAAAAAAAGAAACAAAATATCATGATATCTACCAAATTCAGTAAGAAAAATCTTACATTCCATTCACACTCAGTTATGATAAAACATAAATTGTGCATCAAAATAATATTGCTGTCGTTCAAGATCTAGAGGCATTTGTGAATGCATTTGTTTGGAAGTATTTTTTATTCACTGTGTGTATCAAGGCATTATTACTATGGGCCATCTTGAACAAGGAAATCATTTCACTGTATAGAACTATATGTTAAGTCGCCATTTTGTGCATTTTACGTGTATAGCAAAGATGTTGATGTTAGGATTTTTTTCTAAGGTGTAACTGATAACCAAATTAAGTACAGACTTTATGGGATTCCCTATTTGAATGTAATGAATGAAGGGTCATTTCAGTAGTTCACTGTTTCAGAGCCCTTTAGTTTGAACCTAGCTAACCAGTCCAGTCTGATGTCCCACTATTCTCCTTTACTCACCTTAACTGCTTACCATGTAGCCTAGCCAAAGGGAACTGTTTCCTTGAAGTGCCCCTCCAATCTCTGATCCTGAGGTCCATGAGGACAGAAACGACAGTCTACTTGTCTGAATCTTCCTTGTCTGGTCGATTGCTTAACTCTGAGTCACATGATGGTTTTAAGTAAATGAACATTGATTGAATAAATGAGCAATGCTTTATGTATACACTTTACCTTCGTACCATGTTCATTAGGTCTAAATCCTTAAAGTTCCCCACCAAGACCAACATAATGTCTCCCAAGAACCTTCAGTGAATGCTCCAATTTTCTCTGAACAATTAATTATAGCATCTTATGTTGAATTTTTGAAAAGTCAACTATACATCAATGAAAAAAATAAAGTATATTCAAATTACAAAAAAAAATATAGTGGCAGAGAGAAATCATAGTCAAAATTAGCATGAAGTTAGTATCCCACTGCTCACTATCTTCAGGAAGAACTAACTAAATTTGTTAGGAAATCTGTTAATGAGAGAATCAACTCTGGCAAGAATTTTTGTTTTCTTTTTAGATACCTTTGCTGTAATGTTGTCATTAACCTCATGCTATGTCAAAAGCATAACATCTGGGCCCCTACCAAATAATTGTTATTATATGTCCACCTCAATATTCATGGTTTTTCAGAAATAAAAGCTTGATATACAAAGGAGAAAAAAAATGTTATATATACTTACCAGTTTACCATGTATGGTATAATTACTTTGATACAGGCCTTATCCCATTTATCCTGTAGGCTTTTTGTGCCAGTTAGCTTTGACTTTGAATACTCTTACCATGTGTATCCTTGGACAGTCTTCATCTGTTAAATGGTGACTGTGTTATCTGTACCTTGGATGGTTACCAGGATCTAATGAGATAAGGTATATAAAAATCAGCTGATGCTCAGTAAAGAAAGAACATAGGGCCTGACGGATTTATGACTCTGTCAATATTCTGCTGCTTCTCTCTCTTCATCTAACACTAAGCTAAGCTCCTTGAAGAGAAGAGTTAATTATGTTTCCTTTTAACCTACCATTTAATTGTGTACATTTAGAATTTGAAGGAACTTATGGAATAAACCTTTAATTTTTTTTCAAAATCAGAAAGATGTGATAATAAACACATAAATTAGAAACTTAGAACTGATAGAACATCTGTTTATAGTAGTTAAGTGGCTAGTGAATGTTGAAAAATAAACTAAAGGACAGCCGTATCTCTAAGCTTCCCTTAATGCTACTGACATTTTTTATGTTTTAAAAACCAAAGCAGCAAAAACAAAGCAACACTGCAAAAGACAAGCATTACAGCACTGATTCTAAGTGAGTGGAATCGGCATATCCACCTCAGGGAGTATATTAATCCCCTAGGTTTTCTTGTTTTCATGCTTTTCTTGGACAGAACGTTTCCTTACCCACACCTATTCCCTCAAAAAGTCTTAAGATCTAACATAAGGTTATAATTGGGTCGACAGCCTTCTTAGTTCTGAAGAAATGTGCAGATTTTCTTTCTTTAACGTCACTTCTTATTCATGCCGAGCATTCCCTGAGTAGCCAGTGTGTGTCTGTCACTGTGAAGATGCTGGGGGTACAAAGGTGGCCATGACTCAGTCCCCGAAACTCACAGGCCAGAGTAGTTGCTAACATCATGTTCCTTAGACCTCTACTCTCTCAGGAAATGTTCATAAATACTTTGTGATGAAAGGGTGACATGGTTTGATAATAGTGCATGCTTTATTTCTGTCTTATTGGCAGGACCAAGAAGTCTTTCAGTAAAGAAAACGGTTTATTTAATCCAGTATTTTCCTAGCTTATTTGACCACGGGACCCTTTTTTTGTGTCACACGTATTAATGTCTCAAGGGCTGTAAATGCTCCGCAGCACACAGTTTAGGAACGTGCACAGAGATGATTATGATGAGACGGGTGCAAGTGAGAGCACCAGGGGGCGGGGAGCTGGGGAAATCTTCACACAAGTGACTACATGTTAAACCAAGTCTTGAATGATGAGCATACAGAGGAAGGGAAGGGCAGGTTAGGTCCAGGCAGAAAGAACAGAAGGTACAAAAGCACAGACGTTTGACAGTGCATTGTTGTGTTTGAGGAAACTCCAAACAGTTCAGTTCCTTAGACTGAAGTAAGGAAAGAAGCTATACCAGGAACAATTCAGGGCTCTGGAGACGCATAAAAGGCCTTGAACAGCATGAGGGATATGTGAAGCAGGTAGTAGTCGGTGCCTAGATTTCAAAGTTATGTGAGGTCTGTTGTGCTTTATATTTAAATTTATGTTAACAATATAAATTTACATTTATTCCACAGGGAAAATAAAAAATTGAGATTTATCAAAACCCAGCAAAAGTATGAGATAAACTCTATGGCTGAATCATCTACCATGTGCTGCTGTTGAATTCTGATGAGTCACTGTGAACATTTAATACAGTACATTAGGAATGAATAGGCCTATATATATTTTTTTTTTTTTGAAGAGGGCTTGTTTGTGTTAAAAGTTTCAAGTTAACTAATTTTTATTTTGGAATTCATCATAAGAGACTCAGCACACATGAAGACAGAACAATGTGATGTTATTTTTATATTTTTAAATTGAAGGTTTGAGCTTTCCCTACCGTCATTGATGCTCATTATAAAATATTGGAAAGTGTAGAAAAACAGAAAAGGGAAAGTACTTTTTTTTGCCATAGAGAGATAAATGTACATGTTGATATTTTTTGCTAGACAAATTTATTTTCTATACTTATAATTCTAGTGAACATAGTACTACTTTTTTACATTTTCCTACATTATAAATCGTTTGTAAGCATTACATTTAAAGTCTATATAATATTCCATTCAGTGGATATACCATTGTTTGTATAGTTATAGACAGTCTTCAGTTTTCTTAATCATATGATTTCTGCTTTCTGTTATTATAAATGTTTTGTGTATATAGTTCCAGAATTGGAATTATTTGGTCAAAAAGGAGGGATATGTTTAAGGCACTTGATACATGTTATCAAATTATTTCCCAAGACAGCACAATTTATATTCTAAATTATATAATTTATATTTCCACTGGGAGTGTATCAGACTATTTCATTAGGTCTTAAGAACAGTCATTAAAAAGAAAAGACAAAGAATAAAGCAAACTTTGTTGGTCAGTAGTTTAAAAATATGGATCCATATTGTTTTGTTTATGGTTGTAATAGTAAGCAGTATTTCAGCTAATACTTTGTATAAACAAATGTAAGAATTTTCTTTTGATATGAAGGCTCTTTTTATTTTTGAGGTATCCATCACGAATTGAAAAAATCGACTATGAGGAGGGCAAGATGTTGGTCCATTTTGAGCGCTGGAGTCATCGTTATGATGAGTGGATTTACTGGGATAGCAATAGGTTGAGACCCCTTGAGAGACCTGCATTAAGAAAAGAAGGGCTAAAAGACGAGGAAGACTTCTTTGTAAGTAGCAAGCTTTTCTGTTTGCCAGATGTGTAATGATGTATTTTTAAAAGGAATTCTGTTAAATTTTACAAAAGCTTGTTTTTTATTAAGGAAGTGCTTATTTATTATACATGGTATTGATCTTGAAAGTTGTTTAAAATAGGATTTTAAAGCCGGAGAAGAAGTTCTGGCTCGTTGGACAGACTGTCGCTATTACCCTGCCAAGATTGAGGCGATTAACAAAGAAGGTATGTGTTTGGAATGATCTGAGAATTAAAATGGGATTTATAGTAAAATTTAACTATAGTTCTAATTTTAATTAATGTATGAAATTGTTACATATAGCTGTTGCTTCTCTTTGTTTTATACTTTACCTAATGAATCTTCTAATAATACTCTTTTTTAGGGGCATCCAGTATGTTATATATTGTATACAATAAGATGATACATAATATACTGCCTAAATAGACTGTTTAAATTAATAGAGGTAAATAGTTGCTTAAAATCTTTCAGCTTTCAGTTGACAGGCTTATATTATATGCATTTTATTTCTACTTCTCTGTTTCCAGTTTGTTGGCTAAGTTATTTTATGAAGATCTCAACCTGAGTGCTAAAGATATAGGAAAATTCAAATCAGTTCAACTTGGAAGTGAAACAGTACAGTTTTCTGAGGAAAGAGTATAGAACTTATTAATTGAGGATTTCCTTTATTGCATTTTTCTCCCTGCTCTTTTTTTCTTGATTTCTGTAGATAATTGAGAATTAAATAGCCTTTTGTGGTATCTAATATTACTACTGAGCAAAAGTTACTGAACTTATCAGAAATGTTGAAAGTACCACAGAAATCAGGTGTGTTAGTGTGGCATAAAATGAGAGAACCTGTTGGACAGGTAATGAATTTTAAAAATTGTAGATTAATTTAGAAAGGCATTAATTTAGAAAGGCATTAAATTATTATTGGAAATATACTTAAATATTTTATTTTTTAAATTGTTTAAAATCTCATTTAAAACAGTCGTGAAATACTTCTAAGCATATTTTCCAAAATACATTAGTTTTCTATTAGTTATTTCTTAAACTCGACCACTCATTCATTCTTTTTACTAAAGAAACACATTGAGGGAATTCCCAGGTAGTCCAGTGGTTAGGACTCAGCACTTTCACTGCCGAGGGCCTGGGTTCAATCCCTGGTCGGGGAACTAATATCCCACAAGCCACATGGCATGGCCGAAAAAAAAAAAAGAAAAAAACACATTGAGTGACAACTTCTTTGCAAGAAGGGCATTTAACCTAAGTAAGGGGATACGTACTTTAAACTGTATCTTGAAAGCCACACAAGTTATCTAGAAAAGGACGGATGAAAAGGTTTTTCTGTCAGAAGAAATGGTGTATGCAAAAGAATAGTAGAAAGGCATGCCATTTTTAAGGAACTGCAAATCTTTGATGTGACTGGAATGAAGGATTCCTTTAAAGGTTGTAGAATAGCAGAAGAGGTGGGAGAGAGAAGCAAGGATCGGCATGTGAAGTATCCTGTAGTCTTCCTAAAGAATTTGAATTTTACTTGGAGGTGATGGGAAGCATGGAAGGGATTTAAGCTGAGAATTTAAACTAACAAAAAATGAGAAAAATTGAGGTAAGAGAAGATAGAAGAGGAAAACATTTAAAAAGACATATATTTAAAAATGTTAGGTGTAAAAAAGTAAATCATAGTTGTCTAGCTAGAAATGATAATGTAACTTTACAAAAGCCAAGGTCCAATTTATTGGTTTACCTAATTGAAATAACAAATATGGCTATGAGTTTATTACTGGTCACCTGAGGGACATCTCAGTTATTAAGTTTGCAGGTTACTTCTTTTCTAGTGGGGCCTTTAAATCACTGTTCACTTAATACTTCTGGAGAGCTGTGTTATGGAGCTCTTATTCCCGTGTCTTAACTCACACTGGCTCCCCAAGTGTCTAGTCCAGAGCCCAGCACAGAGTAGGCAGTCAGTAACAATTTTTGGAAGGAAAAGAAGTATTGAATCAGTTTCGTAGGTTAATAGGATCTACCCAAAATGGAACAAAGCGAAGCAAAATTAAACAATGCTCTCTCATCATTAGGAGAGATTTCTTTAAATGTGTGAGCTTTGGGACCTTTCTTCCATGCTTAAAGCTTCTTTTACCAGTATATGCATACACACATACAACATGCACAAAAACAAACCACCTTCATTTTTTATTCTATTCTGTTTGTTCATGGGCATGTTATATAGAAATTTAAGCTTACATCAGTGGAAGAGTGATGTTACTGATTGCAGCCTCTGCCATTTCAGCAGTAGTTTTGAGTAAGCCCTTAGTGAAATATTGGCAGATATAACTTGTTTTTAAAAAATTTCCATGGGAAGTATTAATTTGGTCATTTTTCTGTATGTCCCACATGGTGGATGAGCCTCCCCCGCCGCCTGCCACTATCCCCCCGCCCACCCTGAAAAAAAAAGAAAGAAAAAGGAAACCCTCAAAGAGTTTTCTGTTCACTACAAAAGCTAAACAAAACTAACAAATGTGAACATTTAGGTATATGTAGTATGTCTTAGAGAAGTTGAAGAGAAGGGGCAAATCAGTGTAGATTGGAGTGGTCAGGGAAGTTTTCATATTATGGGTGGGATTTGAAGAGCTGATCCTTGAAGAGTGGGCTGGAGTTAGGAAGGAGGACGGCATCACAGCAGCTGAAGCAGTGTGAGCAATGGCAGGGAGGGATGAATGCACGGTCTGCGTAGTGAAGAGCCTGCTGCTGTCGGCAGTGCCCTGTGAAGAAGGAGAGGAGGACAGGGGCAAGCATGTTGGGGTGTAAGGGGTTCGTGTGGTTTGGCATTCTCACAGTCTTCCCAGATTCTTCACATTCTTGCTATTTAGTTCATCAGTTGTTTTCATAACTTGGGTTTAGATCTTTATATCTGTGATTTGTACATTATGCTAATTATAGAAAGATATGAAATCAACGGTGTTATTCAAATTACAAAGAAAAGAAAAATCCTTGTGCGTAGATTTATTGGCTTTGGCGCCAATTGTTTATACCTCTTTCGTAAAGGTCAAGCATCTGTTTACTTGAAGTGGCACTCTGCCCTCATTTGTATAGGAAATGATAGAAAAACATTGGAATTTCCATAAGTATAAAATCTACGTAACTGATATATTTTCTGATAGTACTGTAAAAGACTTGAAAGCATGGAGTCTGTAACAAAAAGTGAATATGCTTTGAAATAGCCATGTAAACAGAATATTGAGTCCTAAAAGCAGAATCGTTCAGTGGGAAAGACAGGGGAATCAGGGTTTTTAGTTAATGGCTGGGCTGCTGCTTAGCTGTCATTGGATGCAGCGTTTCGCCTCCCTGGAAGTCAGTGTTCTTATCTGCACAGGAAGACTGGTATGCAGATGATATGTATATTTTCTAGCTGAAAAGCCTGTGAATCTATAATTCTTCTTTGCCAGTTAATTAATCTTGCAAAGGAATAATCCTTTCCTGAGAAAATGATTTTTTCCCTATAGCAGATCTTTCTCTCCATTATTTAGAAGCTTTCAAAGAGAAGAAATGATGATTCTTAGAAATATTATACATTTTTATAATTAATGATTTTATTTTCTTCAGGTATAACATACCTGATATGTTATTTAAACATATACCTAAATTGTTATAAAATCCTCCAGTTTAAAATTGTTTAAAATCCTCCAGTAAAAATCAAAATTACATGCAACTAACTTACCAAGATTTAATTCGTGTACTTTATAAGGGAAGTCAAAGTTATTTTTACAGGGAAAGAGACAATAAACTCAGTAAACTTGGTGGGGTCCTTAGCAGGGGTGTGTCTTTGCAGTTACTGCAATCATAGGGTGTTTATTTCTGTCAGGGCATTACTTGTTCTATATCATGTGTTGCTGTAAGGTTGAATTGTATTTTCTAATGATGCTGACTCACTCCCATTTCAGGAACTTTCACAGTTCAGTTTTATGATGGAGTTATTCGTTGTTTAAAGAGAATGCACATTAAAGCCATGCCCGAGGATGCTAAGGGGCAGGTAAGAGTGTTCAGCATTCCTAGCTACCCACAGGGATGTTTTCTTGAATGGTGACTGATCAAAATATATATATACAGACATATATGTATTTTAAAGTGAACTAATTGTAGGATTATGTGCTGATAGCCCCAAATAGCAGCAAGAAAGAGAAGCTTAGAATGTAAAATAGATTATACACTTGATTTTTGCTTCTTTGGTTTTAGACCTGCTAAAGTTATAGGTCACTAGTTTCTGTTCCAGGTGAAATCCCAGCATCCACTAAGCTGGTGTTGTCCTATCGACCCAGCTGGATCGTGTAACCAGTCTATGGGAAGTGAGGTAAGTGCCTTTTTTTAATTTTGTTTTGTTTTTCCTGGTATATAGTATCATTTAGAAAGTTAATTTTTAATATAAAATTTTATATTGAGTTTCTTATCTTCTTCTTTTCTTCTATAAATCATAGTCGTTAATCTTCTTTCAAAAGGCGCTTACCTGACACTCTGTAGGCTGTTTCAGGTAGGGCTTTCTGAGTTATATGTTGTAAGCAGTGTATTACATGCTTTGTCACTGCTCAAAGCAAGAATGAACGGTAAGCATTTGAAGGAGAATCTGGGATGAAGTTAAAACCATAATTCCATTATGGTTGATTATGTTTCCTGAAATACTGGAAAGAAAAGGTGCCGGTAGAAATTTAAAATATTTTCTTTTATGTTCTGCTGTTATTTGGGATTTTCAGCACCTGGACCTACAATTAATTTTAAGAAATTGAAAGTGATCTATAAAAATGTCTAATATGGAAATATGCTACATATTTATTGCATAACATGCAGTAAAAAATATCATCCTGAACTGTGTTGAAATCACATGGTCAGTTCCAGTCAAGTGTATATATTTAGTAGTCCAGAACGTAGACTATCACAGTTAAAAAAATTATTTTTGATGTTTTCTGAGAAGTGCGTGAGTGTTTTAAGTGATGTGGTTTTCAAAAATATAATTTTGAAATCATCAGCTAGCAGAGTTTTTTTTTCCCCCAATTAATGTGGAAATGCCATTTAAAATGGAAATGCTTTTGATTGTGAAATTGCTTTGTGTCTTCCTACTTGTATGTATAAATAAAATGTTCTCTTAAGCATTCAGTGGTGTGATTCCTTGGTTACTGCATGGAAAGATTGATTTAAACATTGGGAAGTTAGTACTTGTTTAATTAAAATTCTCATTTTTTTTTTTTTTTGCTTTAAAAATATTATTTTGTCATTCTAGTCATTCGAATGTTTATGAGATGGCACTAACCTTGAAACTTTATTTTTTCCAAAGAGACATTGAGCCAGTTAGGTTCGTGGTAAAATAATAAGTTGTAAAAATTAATTTTTTGGATGTATTGGATGTTTATTTTTAATTAGTATTCTAGTCACACCATGATGTATTTAACATTAAAATCAATGTCAAGTACAAACTTGAGAAGAAAATATTAGTAGTATATTTCCTTTAATTTTACATTTTCTTCATAATTTTTAATTACGAGCATATTCAAAACATTTGTAGAATTGTTTTTTATAAAATGTTCTTATTTTTTGAATGTCTTAATAAACCAGGTGTTTGGGCCGTGCTAAGAGAATCCCACTTTGCATATTATCATCTAAATTTTGAGTCCTTTGAGAATTCCTTTATAAAACTATACAGTAAAATTTCTTTTATTAAACCAGCAAAGGATAAGGAATCAAATAAATGCAGTGTGGAAATGTTCTTCTTTAAACTTTCTGTAGCTTCTTCTCACCTATTTTTCTTCTTGAGAGTGAGCTGATATAAAATTTACACTGTAACTCACTAGTGTTAAAGATTGGCTCATAAGATCCTTTACCATTTTTAGAACATTTTTTGTATGCATTGTTTTATTGGATTCTTATAGCAAATCCTTTGACATAGGTATAGCTGATATTTCTGTTTCACAGTTGAGGAATTCAGAATTTAGAGAATGACTTACCTAAAATTTCACTCAACCATAATGTGCAGAGTGACTGAACTCATACCCGATTTCATTATAGTGTTCATTATAGTGCAGTGCTCTGTGTTATCTACAGGAAACTTTGAAACATCTTTAGTTCTCATTCATGGAAGGATCACACCAGTTATTTATTTATTTCAAAGATTTTTTTGGATGTGGACCATTTTTAAAGTCTTTATTGAATTTGTTACAATAGTGCCTCTGTTTTATGTTTTGGTTTTTTGGCCCCGAGGCATGTGGGATCTTAGCTCCCGACCAGGGATCAAACCCACACCCCCTGCATTGGAAGGCAAAGGCTTAACCACTGGACCGCCAGAGTCCCTACACGAGTTCTTTTTGATAGTGAATCTTTCCAATTAAAAAATGGAAGAACAAAATAATGGGAGAATTCTTTAATCACGCAACTGCAGCGATTCCCATGATTAACAAGTCATGTGATCAAGAACTGTTTTATCTAATTTCACTTTCAAAGAGTACAGCATGAATCTCTTTCTTCTAGTTTTCTCTTTATTGGAGAGAGAAAACAACTGGGCATGGAATTTATCCCCAGCATCTTTTAGCATTTCTCTTAACAACTTAAAATTTTCCTTGCAATGTGGAACCCAGAATTAAATGCCCTGTTCTTAATAAGACTGCAAACATATGATCTCTGCTGAATTATCACTTGCCTTTGCTTGCCTGTTGTACTTACTCCTGTTTTTCTTTCTGCTTTGTTGATGGCACTCTATAAGTTGTTTTCATTGGTGTTGCTTTTTTCCTTCTACTTAAATGTTAGTCTCAAGGCTCAACTTAGCCATGATACTTAAGTCACCCAGATTGCTCCTTGACCTTAAACCCCTCTTTCCTATTAGCGTACACTTTGCCACCCCTTTGTTTAATGGTTTTCCTTTTGCTTGGAGTGTCCATTTCTTGTTCTTTGCCTTTTTCCCTAGCAAATTCCTACTTTAGGGTTCAAATCATTTATCATTTTCCCTGAAGCCTTCCACTAGTCTTTCTCTTCAGGCAAAATTTTGTTGTTCTCCTGTAATATTTTGTTTATTTTCTACTGTCTCTCCTGTCACATTGTCTTATAGTTAATTTTATTTGCCTGTCAGTTCGTTATGGGCAGGACTAAAAAAGGAGGTGGTTCTAAGTAAAACTTGGATTGGACAATACTGGTGCATCTGCTGTTCTTTGGTTTTACAAACTAGAGATATAAAATTTTATTTCACGGGGCTTCCCTGGTGGCGCAGTGGTTGAGAGTCCGCCTGCCGATGCAGGGGACACGGGTTCGTGCCCCAGTCCGGGAAGATTCCACATGCCCTGGAGCGGCTGGGCCCGTGAGCCATGGCTGCTGAGCCTGCGCGTCCAGAGCCTGTGCTCCGCGGCGGGAGAGGCCACAACAGTGAGAGGCCCGCGTACCTCAAAAAAAAAAAAAATTATTTCACAACTTTGTCATAATTCATTTTCTAATAAGACATGCATTGGGGATGTAGTTTAAAATACGGGGAAATCTGGATATTGAGTGTCTTCCAGGCAGGAGCAAAGATGTGGTCACTCCAGGCCAGTGGGTTCCTGGGGTTTTCATCTAGCATCTTTTATTAGCTTAGCATGTTTCCTGGTATATGTAATAGGGTATCCAATAGAAAATTGGTGAATGAATGTGTTAGGTAGAACATCGCATGATGTTTTCAGTTCATTTCAGTCATGGGGGAGAGAGAGACAGATTTTGTATGTTTGCTTTTAATGGCTTATTGTCTCTGCCATATATTTTCAAGACTGAGGAGTCATCAACTTGAATTGCTTAATGGCCTATGTTTGTTAATGTAACCCATGAATTAAATGCATTTGATGTTGTGAAATTGTTTTTAGTTGCTTGGACTAAGAATTTAACGTATTACACATTTTGGTTGAGTCTGAATCAATGGTCTGTTTGTTAGCTTAGTGGCATCAGTCATCAGTTGAAGATTAACTCTGTAGAGATATTACAAATATTTGTTATAAAAGAGCCTTTGTGAAAATTTACATGTTAGTACCACTTCTTTACATCTTTCCATAATACAATAAGTGTTTTTAGTTAAAAGTAAAACAGTAAAAATTATTTAGCCACAAACTAAAAAAATTATCACAGGAAATATAAATATTTGCATCTCAGAAGAATGGTAACTAATACAGATTCAGGAAATTGTAGAGGGAGGGAAATTAAACTGGAGTCTGACAGTGTGTACTTTACCTTGGTCAAGTCAAGTAGCTCTTTTTTTTTTTTTTTTACTAGTAATATTAAGCTGTTGTGATAAATAGGTATCCAAACTTTAAAAGCTTTAAAAAATAATAAAATCATACTTTGATTTCTATGAAATTGACCTTACCTTGGGTGATACATTCTTCCTAATAAGCAATAGTAATTTGCTCAGTGGTAATACAGTCGTCCCTCATTATCTGCAGGAGATTGGTTCCAGGACCCTCATGGATACCAAAGTCTGTAGATGCTCAAGTCCGTTTTATAAAATGGCACAATATTGCATATAACCTATTCACATGCTCCCAAATCATCTCTAGATTACTTACAATACCTAATACAAGGTAAAAGCTATGTAAATTGTTGTAAATACAGTGTAAATGCTATGTAAATAGTTGCCAGAGCATGGCAAATTCAAGTTTTGCTTTTTGGAACTTTCTGGAATTCTTTTTCCCAACTATTTTTGATCCGCAGTTGGTTGAATACACGCCTGCAGAACCCAAGGATAGGGCGGGCTGACTATATGTTTCTTTTAATCTTTGCAGAATTACAACATAAGCTTTTTTTTCTTATTACTTTTATGATCTGTTGCATTATAGAGAAGAAACATAATTCAACGTTTAAACCCTAAGGTAGACTGTCATGTAATATTCCACATTTGTCATAGGTTTTCTTATATTTTAGATTTTATTCCATCAAAAGAGTATTTGATATTGAATATTTTCCCATTTTCTGTAAGATCATATAACCGATTAGATTGTTAAATTTGATAATCTACCATGTTGATGATCTACCTTGTAAATGTAGTTAATTTGATTTTTATATTTGTGTGCATGTGAGTGAAAATAGCTTTGAAAATGTGATACATGTTTTTATTCATTAGTATAATTAAATTTTAATTAATTTTTAATGCTTCACATGTTTTGTGTTTTTCCTTTGGAGGATTGGATAGCTTTAGTCAAAGCAGCTGCTGCAGCTGCAGCCAAGAATAAAACAGGGAACAAACCTCGGACTAGCGCTAACAGCAATAAAGATAAAGAGAAAGATGAGAGAAAATGGTTTAAAGTACCTTCAAAAAAGGAAGAAACTTCAGCTTCTCTAGCCACACCAGAAGTTGAGAAGAAGGAAGATCTGCCCACATCTAGTGAAACATTTGGTACAAAATATGTTCTTACATTCATTCCCTATGGCAGTGGTAAACTCACATAGTGAATAAGTCAAATCCTTTGGCTGCCTGTAATTTGAACATGTGTTGAAATTATTAGGATTCTTTTCCTAGCATAATATGATGGTTAAGTTTTTTAGCGTCTTACAGATCTGAAGATTAATGGCCTAATATGGGTGCTTGATAATGGTTACCCTCAGTATTCTTGAATAGAAATGCATTGAGAATTTGATTTGTAACTTCTACCAAGTAGGTTTTGGGATTTCTTTTGTGTGGGTTTTTTTGTTTGTTTGTTTTGTTTTCTTTAGCCTTTAAAATGTTTCTGCATGCATTTCAATATATAATACAGAAAAAGCAGTAAGTCACTCCTTTCCTAAAGCATAACTGCTTAGTAGTTTTTTTATTTCTAATATGTTGGTCTAGAGAGATTTGTGTTTTTTAAAGTTGTGTCAAGCACTAGATTGAAAAAATTAAGTGCAGATCTTTTGTATTATTTTGCTATTTAAAAAATATTCATGTGTTTTAACTTTGGATTCTAGATAAACTCTCATATATGTATTCTATTAAAAGTAGGACTTCATGTAGAGAACGTTCCAAAGATGGTCTTTCCACAGCCAGAGAGCACATTATCAAACAAGAGGAAAAATAATCAAGGCAACTCATTTCAGGCAAAGAGAGCTCGACTTAACAAGATTACTGGTAAACTACAATGATTCTTTTTGGGGGGAAATGGAGGGTTTGATTTTATAGTAGTTTGTTTTTAATAAAGGAAAATGTATCTATTGGTTTAGTGAAGCTAACTGGTTAATGAGAAAGACAGTTGCTTTGTTTCTTCAAGGTCATCCCTTTCAACACCAGGGGCTTTTTCTGTTGGAAATGTGAAAAGTATCACATATTTTCTACCTACCTCACAGGGATGTTGTGAGGATCCATAGGATCAAATGTTACAAAATTCCGTAGTTTTAAAATCACCTGGGTGGCACGAGTAGTTTCTCTAAGAATTGAATTATATGCTTTTGTCAACTTGTGGTGACATAATGTCTGAGGTTCTAAATATTACACATTCTTACTCTTGACTGGTCTCATTAAAGATGGTACCATATATGGTTGGGAAGATGAATACTGAATTAAATTCAGCTCCCAAATTTGTTATGCCCAATGTAAAAGTACTTCTATACATTTAAAAAATTTCTATTCTTATCTTCAGGTTGGTCTCTAGAATTTGGACTTATTTCTCTATGCCTTGTTGTAATTAGGAAGTAGAATACTAGAATGATGAAAAGCACTGGAAATTCTAGCCTGGTTAGTGTTTACAGAAGAAGGGGCCAGTCATACTAAGACCCACAGTTCCATTCAGCCTAATGATTCTAATCTTTAAAAGAAATTGTGAATATATTTAATTTTTCTGAGTATATGTTATAAAAGGGGAGGTAAAATATTTTAATTAATATTCAGTCATATGCTCTTATTTTAAGGACAAATGATTTTTTTTGTGCCTTTGGCCTAATAAAGCTATGTAAATCTTTGTTGACATTCTTTTAAATAACTTGAAAAAGCTTGGTTTCATTGTCAGACCCAAGAATAAATGTAAATTAAACATTTTGACCATTTTCTAAAGAGTGTAAGTCCACTGAAAGATGACTTTGCAGCTGAGGGTTCTTTAGAGCCACTGTTTTATTACAGTATTCATCTAAGTAATTATAATTGGTTTCAACAAGTGAGAGTATTTAGTCTTTCCATTGTTAATATTATTTTTGTGCCTTTCTCTGATAAAGGATATATTTGGCCCCAGGACAGGAAATATTTCAAATCAATTTACCCATCCCCATTCCACCTTTTCCTTAGAAACTATTAGCTTTGGAGAAAGCCAAAATGTTATCTTAGTGATTATTATGATGGCAACTTGAGACTTCCGTTTTGACTTGGAATAATGGAACTCCGAGCTCTGTACTGTGGAATAGTACTTCTAACTGCTGTGATACCAAGATTGAAACAGCCTTATTGGGGGAGCCAAGATCAAGGAAGATGGAAGTGACACTGACGCTACAACTGCCAGTTTCCCAGCATCATGGTTTTTCCTACAATCTGGATAATCTGATTTTAGTTTCAGTCAGTATACTCTTACATGTGTCTTACTGAGAAGTTCAAGCTCACCATTTAAAGAAGTAAGAAAACAGCTCAATCCACAATGATGCAGTATTTCCGCTTGGCCTTGAAAAGACAGTAGTGGGGGGAAAACCATTTTACCATGTACCTCAAGGAAGTTCTAATACTGGTTGCTTTAGTAACACCCTGTGCCTTCTGTGGAGGGACTTTGTCTTCACTTCCTCTTGGGAATCGCAAATCAACAAGTAATAGTTTGGGCAACAGTAGAAAGCATAAGATTTTACGAATGTGAAACTGTTATGATCTTTTCCCTTTATTTACTCAGAAGATGTATGTTAGTTTTTTTAATAGTTCATCTCTGCATCTATTTCTGATTTCATGTTACAGCTATACCATGCAAAAAGATAATAGATATTTTAAGATTGTCTTTTATGATTGAAACTCCGGCTTGCCTCTGTACAGTAAATTTCATCTGTGGACCATAAAAAGAGATGAGAACTAATATGAAATAGCAATTTTGTTATGGAATTATGGTATATTTTAAATTTCTCAAGCTCACTTATATCTGTGTTTTTGTCCCTTTACTACTGAGAGGAATAGGCTGGTAACATGGCAGCATCTCAGCCTGCTCTGATGTATTACCCCCACCCCCACGCACACCATTTTATTTATTTTTTAAATAGTTCTAACAGGAAATAAGTGGACCAGCAGCTGGATAAATTTAATTCATGTATTTATTCACTCTCTTTCTGTTTCTTCCTCATATATACACCCTACAGAGATTCCAAACATGATTTCTCTACAGAGAATGGAATAGGATGGCTTTCTTCAAAATTTTCAAATAAGTAGACACTGAAATTATTGTTGCATAGTATATATATGTTCTTCCAGAATCTTATTTTTCATTGTCATGTACCTTATTGATAATTATTGATAACTTTATGCATACTGATTTAGAACAAACTATTTTACAAAGATAATAAAGTTTATACTTTGGGACAAAGTTGCAAGCAAACTGTAAGCAAATTTGAGTAGATTTTAAAGTACGGGTTGTCAGAGAGTAAAAGAAGAAACAGCAGTTAGTGCATGGTCTGTTTGTAATAGTTCTAGGAGTTCCTAGACATTCAGCCAGTTTAGATGTGTTTGTACAGCTTAAGGAATTTAAAAAATAATTTAAAAACCCCAGAGATTTGAATTGGCCAGTAATAAGTTATTGATAATAATATCCAGGATATTTGGTTCTTAATCTAAGCAAGAATATTGTGTTTTGGAATTGCTGGATGAAAAGTAGACCATGAATTTAACCACTTTGCTCTTTCTGTCTTCCCCATTACCAGATGCTCTGGCCTCTGTTGTGTTTATTCCTATCAGCAGTGAGAGACTAACTCTACTTTATAGCTGAAGTAGAGTATTGAGAAATTATCACTTTGTGGGTGGGACTTACAAAAATTTATATTCTACTTCTACCTGATATTTAAATAATCTCTTAAAACTGCATAACACATTCTGTTAAAATGTTTGTAGATATCTTATTTGGATGAGGACTTGTTAGTAATATATTGATAAGTAATATATTGATAATTAATACATATTTGCAAATAACAAAAATTAATTTCATTTGTATTTATTTTCCTCCAATTAATTCTTGAAGGTTGTGATCTGTTTCATCTATTGATATGATTTAAAAGTATTTCCACCACCTATATGAAAGGAAACGAAAAACGTAAAGTGTATTTAGTAGATTGAATAGCAAATATTTGTCCTCTTTGAGTACCCCTTCGAAGTAGGGCCTCTACTCAGTTCCCTACAAAAGAAGAACCTAATTTCCTAATTATTTTTCTTTTTATTTTTAGTAGTATTTAACCTCAGAAATATTAGCTAGAGAAGAAAAACCTAGTGAATGCAGCTTTAAATGTTAAAGAAATATTCTGTGCTACATCTTTTTTAGTCATCTAAAAATGTGTTCAAAAGTTATATTATTATAGTTAGGATTGAATTTATGATTTATAAACTATTTTTGTAAAATTACTTATACATTGGGTCTTTTTTCCTCCATTTAAACCTACACTTAATACTGTGTGGGACTTGAGCAATATGAATTATGTCAAACTGCACCAAATAGCAGTTTTAATACCAATCATTGCTGTATCAAAATCATTGTTTTATTCTCAGCCTTTGCTGTTTTGAATTACAATTCTGAGTGATAGATATTCAACTTTATTATCTAATAATGGAAAGGTGCCTTTTGCCTGATTTAACACTTGGCTCTAGTACTATTTTGAGAATACAATTTTAATATTTGAATTTCCACTTAGATTACTTAACATCTTTGAGATTGTTACCTGAAAAAGTCAAGCGATGTTGCCACAGGGTAGCTCGAAGTTAGGTGGCATTTTGGGGCACCTTTTTTCTCCTATTAAATATGATGTAGACAGCGTTAATAATATAATGGTACAATTGCTGAAGTAAGTTTACTGTTATTTTGTCAGTTATTAAACATGCTTCCTTTGAGGCCAAGGTTTTGTGTGCCTGACTTTGAAATGACACAAAAATGATTTTTGGTGACTTTTTATGTGCTTGGTGGCCATAAGAAGCAGCAAATAAATTTGATTCCATTGAGGGTACCTATCTGGTGCTTAGCAAAGAATCTTGACTAAGTAAATGCCTGTAATTTCTAAATTAAAGCAGAGTTTTAATGTCTTGTAAAGTTAATTATATATACTCCAGATAAAATATTCTGTCTTCTAAAATTCAGAATTAATGGTATATATTGGTGAAAACTGGAACTCCCAGTGTATTTCATTAATTGTAGAATGAGGCTATAATATTAAGTAAGTTCAAATGTTGTAGGAAGGATCTGTACTCTTTTACATTAACATAAAATGGATGCATCCATGTTTTCACCACTTTTGTAAGAAGGTAAGCTACAGCTGGGTATAGAAACAAACTTGTAAAGCTTAGGTTAAAGGATCCAGGTGAAATAAAAAATTGGAAGTATTTTTTTAACTAATAATCCAACAACAACGACAATCTTATTTTATATTCTGGTTGTTTGGAGGGATTCCTTATATCTTAATATTAATTCCATATTTTATTTCAGTTATAGACAAAGCCTAAGTATTAACAATTTAAGCCATCTTAGGTTTTGGGACATTAAACCATAGAAATTTAAATTTGTACAGAATAAATGTGTATATGTGTGATTTTTTTAAAAGGGTATTTTTAGTTAATTTTTTTATTTTAAAAACTAATTGTGTAAGCAACTCTCAAGTTCTAATTCAGCCCCTTGAGCCATTATTAAGGGTGTTTGTATTTTTGACAAGTAAATTTCTGAGAGTGTTGTATTTACTTTCTATAAAAAAGTATAGGGGATTTCAACTGCTAAAATTTTTGAGAAGTTAATTAGTGTGAAAGTCGATATTTTTTCTAATAAGCAATTTCTGTACAATTTTTCTCAAGGTTTGTTGGCATCCAAAGCTGTTGGGGTGGATGGTGCTGAAAAAAAGGAAGACAACAGTGAAACGGCTCCAATGCTGGAGCAGGTATGAAATGGTAGCATTTGATTTTTTTCAAGGTTCCCAACTGGAATGATCAAGGAGCTATAGTATCCACATAATTGAAATTGCCCTTTTGATCAGATATGGGAATAGGAAGGTAATTAATTGATGCTATATTTTTAACTCTGCCTTCTCCAAGGTATACAGATAAACTACAGACTTCATTAGTGTTTATTTTCAGTAGGCTGGCATTAAAGCCTTTGTCCCCCAACAGTTGAAGGCCTGGAGGCAGGCATCCCAGGGTATAGGCTTCCAGCTGGATCACATTTAACTAGCTTACAAAAAGACCCTTACACAAATACTTTTCATTTGTGAGTTAAAACAGGGTTTTTTGACATCTAATAAAGCTTCTTTTGTAAGAAGTTTCTTTTATATTGTAACAATTGGTGTTGTTAGACTGACTATGTGTTTTATGAATTGATCAATGAGCCATACATTTTTGCTAGGATGTATATTTTAATAACTACAAAAAAAATTTTTTTAAACTATTAAGGGTCTGTCTTTAAACCACCTAATAGAGGAATTTAAAAGTGAAGGTTGCAGTTGCTAGATTTTGCCTTGGCTACCTTCAGATTCCCACAATACCTGTATATAGTGGACTGTGCATGCTTTTCCATTTTCTAAGGGCTTACCTTCTTGGGCACTGTAAGACTATAAGAACACAGTAATAGCCATAACTGGATTTCCTTGGTTCTCCTGTTTTAAAATCTGAGCCTTAATGTAGTTTTAATATACCCTTTTTGTATTATTTTAATTTTCTTTATTAGTAGCCTAATAAAGAAGACTTTAAAATGAGTACCTGTTGCTCTTCTCTATATGCGTTTTAAAAAACAGTCCAAATTTAATTGATATTGTATTGAGTTTTTCAGGGTTATTTTAGGCCTGATATGATAACAGTGCATTGTTTTGGTGCCTCCATTAATGTTGTATTGAATCAGTGATCTTTTAAATTGATTAATATGTCAGCGAATCATACCTTCTGATTTTCTGTGGTCATCAAACGGTTAAGTCTTTGCCGTTATTGTCAGTATATCAACCAAATTTTAAGTGACTTTTTTACTGTGTATTACTATATTCAACGTCCCAGATATAACAATATTTTGTATTTTCACCACTGTTTATGGTATTCTCAGAATGCAATAAATCAGGGACTTGGGTAATAAAATGTTTCTGGAAAATTCATTACAATGTCAATCTTTTATTATGCACAATCCTGCTGAGATGAATGTGATTGTGAAAATTATTTATTATATGTGAAAGTTAGTGTAGAGGGCAGTGCCCATTTCAGAGAGAAGTACAACATTTTGAAACTGAGCTTAAAAAACAAAGAAAAAAAATTGAGTAACTCGGCTGTTTTTATTTACATAATTAAAAAAATTTTGAGAGTCCTTCCCAGTTTTGTAACAAAGAGACCAATGATCATTAATGAAAACTTTGTAAATTATTTTATATTTTTAAGGAACAGGATGCTGTTCCCCCCCTTTTTTTCATTCAGGTTGATTTCAATGTGAAATGTTTTGTAACCATACTCTTAATTTTTGTGCTAAGTGTTTGCCCTTCTTCAAAGTTAAAAAGCCGAGTTATAAAATTCTTAATTACATCTCGGTATCAACAATAGACTTGAAGGAGAGAGATTGTCACTAACCTCTGTTGCCCTGATGAGTAAAATAATGCCACTCACGACGTAGATTTATAACAGGCCTAAGGCCAAAACTTACTGTCCTGAGGGATTTATTTATTTACATTAAAAAAAACCTCAAACTCTGTGGTCTTGAACCCCAGTTCTCAGATTATTAATTACAGATTATTTAATTGTATTAGGGAATTGTCATGTTATATTTACTTTTGGATAAAACCTGCATTAGATGCATAATTCAGTAAGTTTTAAAAAATGTTAATTTGTCCTTGTTTAGCGGTTAAGCACCTTATCCAGATATTAATTTAAGTATTAAAATCTTGTTTTATAACTTTGTAACTTGAGAGTAATGGATGCTGTAGTGATGTCTCTCACATATGTGAAGATGAACAATAAAATTGTTTATTTACAAGTAATGGCTCTAATTACTTTTCTGGCAACACCTTTTATGATAAGCTTAGGAATCCTTTCTGCATATGGAGTTTTTTTTTTCAAATGATTAATCTGCACTTATACACATGTGTAATGAGTAAATTCAAGAATAGAAATGACAACTCAATGAATGAGACACTTGACACCAGCCCTTTATGTGGTATGTCCAACATGCCATCTGTAGCACAAAGGTGCCATACTTAATACCAAATATTCACTTTTTTTCCACCAAAATTTGAGTGCTTTATAAATATTTTTAGTGGGAACAGAAAGCTGTTTGGTCCCCAGACAATGATCTTCCATATTCCAGAGAACTGCAGACTGCAGACCTGATGGTCATCCCTCACAAAAGATATGGAAGTAAAAAGGTATCTTGGGGACAAGCATGTTGTTCATAGAGCTAGTAGTTTGGTTCTTTATAAAAACCTATTCTAGTATAGGTTTTTTTTAAAAAAGTGTATCTCATACTTTGCTCTCAGATAACATATATCAAAAAGAGATACAGTATAGGCATTCCAACACCGTAGATTGCAAATCCATCTAATGTGGCTGTTCTCTGATGTCTTAGGACACATTCACATATAGTTTTACATATGTAGGACATTTTACTGCCAAATGAATGAAGATATTCTTTATGAAAGAACTGACAAAGTTCTAATTTTTTTTTAAAAGTATCAGTTGGCAGGAAGAAGGTAAAAACTCTCATCTAAGAATGCGACGTATTTTGTTTTTAAATCCAATGTTTTTAACTTACACTTGGTTTTACTCCTTGTTTTTTTTTTTTTTGTTCTTGTTGTTGTTGCTTGTTTTGTATTGTTTTTTAGTCTTTTAACTCTGTATTGCTGGTGGCTTTGATTTCATGATGCATTATGCTTATGAAACTCTAGCTTTCAGCATTAAAATGAGTTAAAGATAATGTTTCGTTAATTTGATCATTGTTTTCCTGTTGAGATCTTTCTTTAAAGGGAAATTGTCTACTTAAACCTCTGCATTGAACTCGATAAAGGAAATTATTTTATAAAAAAAAATCTGAAAGTCAGAAGCTTAAATGTATTCCTCCAATGCTCTAAAACTTGAAAATGCTGTTTATTTACCTAATTATTATCAATGTCATTGGTAATTACGGTGTCAAAAGAGGTATATTTTAACTCAATACGGAACATATTTGTCCAGTAAGATAACATTTTATTTCTGAGAATATTATAAATAATACATTTTAAAAAACCTAAATTTAGACTACAAGTTGACAGCATCCCTTTAAAGACAGCCTATTCAACTTTTAGTTAATAATTTGTGGGGTTCTTTTTGGTTTTTCATTTGTAATAGAAATGTTATATGTTGCTTAACAATGTTTTTGGATACTAAAGATGCTTAACAGTCAAAATAGAAAACAACAAAAATGAAGAAACCAAAATAAAAATATCAATTTTTTATTATTTATTCAGGCGATTTCACCTAAACCTCAAAGTCAGAAAAAAAATGAAGCTGACATTAGCAGTTCTGCCAACACTCAGAAACCTGCACTGTTATCCTCAACTTTGTCTTCAGGGAAGGCTCGCAGCAAGAAATGCAAACATGAATCTGGAGATTCTTCTGGGTGTATAAAATCCCCTAAATCACCACTTTCCCCAGAATTAATACAAGTCGAGGATTTGACGCTTGTATCTCAGCTTTCTTCTTCAATGATAAATAAAACTAGTGAGCACAGATTTTTAAAAAATAGTTACTTATCCTATAAGATACATTAAAAACAGTTTGGTTGTAGTTATATTGTATTTTTATGAAGTTGCATTTTAAAAATTCAAACTTAAGTGGATATGATAGGGAAGACTTGAAACTATTTTAGGGGCAAAACCCATTTACATTTCTGACTGATGTATTGTACAGAGGTACAGTGACTATACTGCTGGTTAAGAAACCTTAGCATTTAATAACCAAATTCCACTGTAGTTTGACTCTCCTCAACTAATAATCCAAGCACAATGAGAGGCCTGATTCATTACAAAAAAACAGAACAAAACCATTATGAGATACAAAAAGACCCATAGTGGATGTTTTCCTGAACTCCTAAGACTATTCTTATGGATAGATTTAGTTACTGTCCCCAGTTGTCTGTACCCTCTTCGGCAATACATTTTATTCAGTTCTTATTGTAGGATTTAGAGTGCAAACTTCAGTTTAATCTTACTGATGAAAGAAGAAGATTGCTTCCTTGATCTTATATTTAAAGATTTTACTGTTTCAATACCACTAATTTTTCAAGAGTTAACTTGGTCTTTTTTAAATAGCCTATTGACATGGGTTTGGATATATATAAGACAAGATTTGTGTTGACTGTGTGTTTCTCATGTTTTAGTATTCTAAGTTAGAGACATATGAAAAATAATTACCTGAAAAGTCACCGGGTAAAAGATAATTTTGCTGTTTATACAGTGAATGAATTAGTAACCTGATTATTAAATGAATATGACACATTTCCTCATGAACTTCTCCGTATCATATCTTCCACAACAATTAAAAATGGTGACATTGAGAAGACGTCTATCAATCAAATATATTAACTTCCTCTTGCATTCCATTGCTATATTCTTTTTGCCAAACCATGTTTTTCAATTTTTGATCAGGTTTTGGTACTTCTTTGTTTTGTTTTGGTTCTTTTTAATAAATGAGTAGAAATGATGGAAACAGAAAAACTCAACTGTTTCTTTATAAGCTTCATTTCATTATGGCATTTATCATGAAATAATATCATTAGTAGTCACTACAATGTCACATGACATTGATACGTATTTTATTTTGCAATTGTTTTGTATTTTGGTATTATGACCAGTGTTACAGCAATTGAATTTTATTCTTTTTTTTTTTTCAATTATCACCATGTCTTTTCCATTTTGACTTTTGTAAAATTATTTTTAAATACCCAAAGCGTCAACCTTTTTAAACTACTCATTTCCTCGTGCTAAATTAACATGCATATATTGGCTTATGTAGTCCTGCCTGTTCTAAATCATCAAACATATTTACATGCCGTGTAGAAAGAAGAAAATGAAAGGTTAAAAAAAAAAATTTCCAAACTTCTGTTAATACATAGCTAGAAGATGCTCAAATGGCTCACCAAGTTAGTTTTTTAAAACAAAATAAAAAACACACGAGGGCAAGAACAGTGTCATATTCTTTAAAAATCCTCGGGTTTTGCCCATAATGAGTCCTTAAAGTTGTTTGTGTTCAATTTTTTTTAATGAATCAGGCCCAAATATATGTTTATAAAAATCCATTTGCGGGAATGAGGGTGGGATAAAATTACTTACATTAGTTTTACTTTGGCAAGTAAAGCACTAACTCTACAATGCATGTCAGATTTTTGTCACCTATGCCCCTGCCTTTTTTTTTCTTAGAGTTTCTAGATTTGTAATGTAGCAAAAGGGACATATATATATATATATATATATATATATATATATATATATATACACACACATATATATATATATGTATTTTTTTTAATCTTTGGCTATACAGAGATTATTTTCCCAAAGGAAAAATGGCAACTAACAAGGATCTGCAATTAGAGAATTAACTGTAGTCTGTTACTTGGGAAACTACCTGAAATTAATGTTCCATGTTATTTTCTTTTGGTTCTAGTAGGCTTTAGATTTTAGAAGTTTTGATTAACCCTTGTGAATGGGGGCAGTTTTTGCCTTTGATTACTTTTGGAACATGCCGTTCCTTGTGGATACCTTACAACATCAGAGGGCAGAATTTGAATCATTTTTCCCATTTTTCTCCTTAAGTATTATAAGATGATCCTGGCATGTATCTGCTTCGTGAACATTGAAGATCTTTTTCTAGGTCCTCCACAGCCTGTGAACCCCCCTAGACCTTTCAAGCATAGTGAGCGGAGAAGAAGATCTCAGCGTTTAGCCACCTTGCCCATGCCTGATGATTCTGTAGAAAAGGTTTCTCCTCCCTCTCCAGCCACTGATGGGAAAGTATTCTCCATCATTTCTCAAAATCAGCAAGAGTCTTCAGTACCAGAGGGTAATGTATATTGCTTTTCTATAGAACCAAACATAAAAGAAGACAAAACACTGAGATAAAGATTATTAAAATATTAAGAAATTTCTGCTTTTTCCTTAACAGCTTTTGGACTTATAAGCACTTCATTTAATTCTACAAGTATTTATTTAGTGCCTTCTTTATTTCCAGGCACTGTTTAATTTATATAACATTTTAATCCACATGGATATTAACCGAGACAGTGTATTTATATTAACATATTACATTCTTTATTTTGTGTAGTGCCTGATGTTGCACATTTGTCACTTGAGAAACTGGGACCCTGTCTCCCTCTTGACTTAAGTCGTGGTTCGGAAGTTACAGCACCGCTAGCCCCAGATCCCTCTTACTATAATGAATGCCCCAGGGCAGAAAAGGAAGATACACAGATGCTTACAAATCTTTCTTCCAAAGCAGTAACTGATGGAAGAGGAGCTCCAACAGCATCAGGTAAAAAAGATTCATTTTACAAGTTAGCTAGGCTTGCATTTATACAGTAAAAACAGTTTGATGTATAATTACATTATTTTAATATGTAGTTCCTCTTTATAAATACTTCTCCATAACATCTGTGGAAGATAGGGTTTCTCAGTCTGTTTAACGTCCTTTTGTGTGACCATTTACTATCGTATTCTCTGGATATACTTCTTAGTCACTTTAATCTACTTCCTTCTCCCTACTTCTTTCTTATATCCTGTTTCCACTAAATAGGAATTATTAGAGCTAAATATAATTACAGAAGTTTCTTGGTTTTGAAGCCAGAAAATAACTTAATGGGCTCAATACTTAGGTTTAAGGATTTAATAGAATTTAATATTTAAGAAACACTTAGCTTAAATTAATTTATATACCTGTATCTTACATATAATCCCATATTTTGGAGCAGAATCTCCAAAATTTAAATGTAATTTGTTGTAATGTTATTTTGGGAGTCTAATGTGTAAAATCAGCCCTACTCAGTAAGACATTTTTTGATGATTTTATGACACTTATTGTAATCTGAAATCGTGCGGAGGTATTTTATCAAGTTGATGTTTTAATCTAACAGAATATTAGATTTATATTTATTTATATTTCCCTTATATGGTTACATTGTTTTACTTGGAAGTTTTATAGAATTTTAACCTCAACCAAAGAGCCCCTAGAGTAAAAGAAAAAAAAAGGCAAATACTAATTTCAAATGCTTTTCCAGTAAATTACTAATTTGGAATTATCAGTAGATGGATAAATAAGGTGAATTGAGTCAGTTCAGAAGTAGGGAAAAACATAAAACTGTTTTTTGATTAGCAGCCAGAGAGTATTGGGATAATCGATTTTAGTAGTATCTTCTCTGAAACCACTTTATCAAATCCTTGGGTGAAGTATAAAATAGAGCTTGCTCTTTTCTGGTGGTGGTGTATATTAAAATAAAATGACTGAAGTAACTTAAGCATACTTCTTATATTACTGCTGTTACCTTCTTGTTCCTTCTTTCAAAGTGAAAGTGTAACTAATATTAAACATACAGTGTTCTACAATTCCATTAATCAATAAAAGATTGAAGTTATTTTGTACATGATAGTGTTTCCATATCTTGTTTTAAAAAAATCAGAGCCCAAATTTGAAGATTTGTAGGCTTTGAAACATTTCTTGTCATTTCCCAAAACTGATCCATTGTCTTTGGACAATTTCTAAGCCCCTTCTATCTGTAGGGTGATTAATTTTTCTTTTCCCAGTTTTCACAAGATTTCTGAATTACCTTTAACCCTTTGAGATACTTTTCCTGGTGAAGTTCTTATGAGTCCTTTAACAATCTGGAATTTGTTGCTGTACTGAATATATGAAAAATATGTTCAAGTTAAAATGATATATATTGGGCTTCCCTTGTGGTGCAGTGGTTGAGAGTCCGCCTGCCAATGCGGGGGACGCGGGTTTGTGCCCCGGTCCAGGAGGATCCCACATGCCGCGGAGCGGCTGGGCCTGTGAACCATGGCCGCTGAGCCTGCATGTCCGGAGACTGTGCTCCGCGACGGGAGAGGCCACAGCAGTGAGAGGCCCGCATACCGCAAAAAAAAAAAAAAGATATATTCATTGGGGAATTTATTTTTATTTATTTATTTTTTTAAATGATAAAGTCATTAGTTTTTAAAATGTGTGTGTGTGTATATATATATATATATTTTTTTTTTAATGTATTTTTTGTTGTGTTGGGTCTTTGTTTCTGTGCGAGGGCTTTCTCTAGTTGCGGTGAGCGGGGGCCACTCTTCATTGCGGTGCGCGGGCCTCTCACTATCATGGCCTCTCGTTGCAGAGCACAGACTCCAGACGCGCAGGCTCAGTAGTTGTGGCTCACGGGCCCAGTTGCTCTATGGCATGTGGGATCTTCCCAGACCAGGGCTCGAACCCATGTCCCCTGCATTGGCAGGCAGATTCTCAACCACTGGGCCACCAAGGAAGCCTCCAATGTGTATATTTTTAATTTATGTATTTAATTTATTTATTTTTGGCTGCTTCGGGTCTTCCTTGCTGCACGTGGGCTTCTCATCGCGGTGGCTTCTTTTGTTGCGGAGCATGGGCACTAGGCACGTGGGCTCAGTAGTTGTGGCTCATGGGCTCTAGAGTGCAGGCTCGGTAGTTGTGGCACACGGGCTTAGTTGCTCTGCGGCACGTGGGATCTTCCCAGACCAGGGCTTGAACCTGTGTACCCAGCATTGGCAGGCAGATACTTAACCACTGCACCACCAGGGAAGCCCGGGGAATTTATTTTTAGATGTGCATTTGAAAACGTTTGTATTTTCTTTTATATAGCAATAGTAACAAGCCTGAAAGATAGATGAATGTAAATAGCTGTATAATAACTAAGTTATCTTAGTTGAATGATGTATCCTAAAATGTCAAAGTAGTGATTATACATGGAAATCTTTAATTCCAGTGATTTTGTGTCTAATCAGAGTACTAGCCTAGTGGTTTTTCGTTTTCCCCCCAGAATTTCTAGTATATTTGTGGAGATGTAGCTAATTATCACTGGGGTGTGGTTCTTGTTTCTCATAATGGTTAAAAAGTGTACTGAGGTAGAGGGAAGGCACCATATTTTTTTCCTTTTTAAGTATTCGAAAACTACTTGAGAAAGTCAAAGTTGTAAGATAGTTTGCTGGAAAAGTGAAAGGTAGAGAGGAGTTTGGATTTATAATGTGATGTATTTGTAAGTTTGTTGAAAAATGAGGATCATCTTAAGTATGGTGATAACTGGCAACTTTAATTGCTTAAATCAAGGAAATGCATGGATTTAAATGTTAATTACTGGAAGTCCATTTGTTAGAGGGTTGAACACAGTCACAGCATTTGAATGCGGGGTTTGGGGGGGATTCTGATTTATTTCTATTACCCCTTTTCATTTTTTGTTTTTTGAGGGAAGTAATGGAATTCAGGTCATGTTCTAATTGGACATCTTTTGATTAAAACCTTGTGAACCTGTCTGACTTGCACTGAAATTCTCAGTGGTCTGCGTGCTTTTTTCTCTCAACACTTTTGTTAGCTACCCTCTCGAAACTGTTTCGTAGTATTTGTTGGCCTTCTGTCTGCTTCCCAAGTTGTCTTCCATCTGCAGTCAAAGTACCAGGAGTTTTGTTTTTGTTTCTTCTTTCTTTTTAATTTTTTAATCTGTTTGCTTGGTTTGTTTCATGTTAATTATAAAAGTAAATTTTGTTACTGTTGAATTTTAAAACTTCTGTAGAAAGCATTATTTACCAGAACTTGTATCAAAGACATTTTCTGGGGGTATTTTTTTCAAATTGGAATTTTGGGCGTATTAAGAATGATGAGGATGTTAGTCATTAACTGTGAAATAGTTTAACAGACTTAGAGTTTTACTTTTTCGTGTGAGTGGTATGTGCATGCTCATATCACAGTCATGGTAAAGAATTAATGAGATTATGCAAATTATCCAATTATTATATACATGTGTTCTTAATAGGTTAACACTTGTTTTTCCAGTATAGATAATGAACTTGCCCTAATCCTCTGCATTCTTCCACTGGGAAGCATGCATAGAATATGACTAATCAAGGTTAAGAATACTACTGCCCTGCCGCCCTCATTACCAAAAACAGTCATTGTTGCCCTTGTAAAAATCGATGCCTTTGTTTTTATTTTATTATCAGAATACTTTCTCTAACAGAGCCAACCAGTTTTAGGTAAGGATAGAGTGTTAGTTCTGTTGCTAACTGGGATGTTAACTAGTTTTCTTATTTATCTACTGGATATATGTACTGATATAACAAATACTGAATTACTCTGAGTCCTTCAAGGAGTTAAAATATGGAAGCTTAGTGTATGGACGGGTGAGACAATAACAGTCACATTCTGACTTGTGGGGACACCAATTTCACATTTACTTTCTAAAAAGCCTTTTTGTTTTAAAGTGTTTTTCAGTTTTTTTCCAGAATTGTACAAAACAGAACTACAACCAGAGACTCCGTAATCTCCCTCCACCCCACAGCAGATGTTCATGGCTTGTACAGAGCCTGGGGTTTCCATGGAGAGTCTCAGGGATAGCCGCCTTTTTTGCCAGGAGAATCAGATATTTCGCACACTGCCAAAACCTCTCCACATTACTGCGCCTTGCAGGATGTGAAAGCAGGCGTGGCTCAGAGATCTGTCACTCTTGCTTTAATCTAAAGCGCTCCATTCAGTTTTTTTATTGTGTTTTTCATTTGGTGGGGGGTGGTTGTATTATGTATTGGAATATTACATAACATTTTGACGAAAATGTTCTGTTGATAAAATTTAGTGTAAAAACCAGTATTCTGTAAACTAATATCCACGTACTTTGGTTCCCAAATTCTAGTGCCTGGTGAAATAAGGACAATGTAGAGAACTTCTCATAAAATGAAATTGATTCTTTTGTAGAATTCTTGAATAGATCTATTTTTTTTTCTATTTGGGCATGGGTGTTTTTTAAAGTCCTGCCATTATTGCATATAGGAATATTTATTTTAATATCCTTAATTGTGTAAAATGTTGACAAGCCTTTCTCAGTTCCCCAATTTTACTTGCAAAATTTTATCAGTTAAGAAATATAAAGGTTTGGGACCCACCAGAACATGTGAAAACAATCTAGAACTGGTCCTCCTGAAAGCACTCTGCTAGTTACTGAATCTGTTCTGCTGTGCTGACCTGTTTTCTGGAGCTGAGGTTCAGGACCATTTTACTTGTCTTCCAAGTACCTGAGGGATCCCACACATTCTAGTCAGGAAAGGCAGCCCTGTAAGGCAGTTCCTTCCATTTGAATCACCCCAGGGGATTCTGGCCTTGCTCCACCTTTCACTCTGGAGATTCAGTGCTCCTGGGGATTAGGGAGGGACCTACAAGGCAATAATCATGATCAAGGGCTGCTTCTGGTATAGCTCTACTATCACAGAGGATTTAGAAAGCAAATCTCTTACTGTTTCCGTTGTAAATGCCTTGTCATTTTCAAGAAAATTGTGTCAAATTTGTGGAATTTTCATGGCATTAATTGTAGTAAACAGTAATTAGTAAATTAACAGTTTAAGTGAGGCATTTGTTCAACAGTTTTGATAATAAGGAAGTTTAATTGTATTTCTCTTTGCTCTGATGTCCTTTTCATTTTTTTGTCATAAGAAATCTTTTTGTCATGGAGATTATCAATATATTTACTTAATTTGAAACTTAATTATTAGAGCCTTATTAGCATTTAATTCAAGTTGAGTGGTATTTTTACATGTTTATTGTGTTTTATTTAAATTATGTAAATTATTTGCAGTAAGATGAATAAAGTGCTAGCTTTTTTGATACTGTACTGCAGTGATTTAAAAATCAGAGAACTCATAACTGTGATATTAAAGCACAATTTAATAGACTGAAAGTGTATTTTAAATGCACTAGAGTGTTTTTCTTAGATTAACCCTATACACACATAAGATATTAGCATTGGCAGTGGTTGAATATGAGTTGAGAAGCTTGGTTAAGTGTGTCTGTGTCAGCAGCACAGTTCATGAGGTACACTATTGGTTTAAAAATGTATTTTGGACTATTAGGTAATAAAACCTAAGTGCCACTAAGGTTGAATATTTTGTATGTGATAATAAGCCTTTATATCTTACATTTGGATAAAGACCAAAATAATTTATAGAATAATTCTGTTTTGGCTTTTATCGTTACCTAATAACACATTCATGATGAAGTTCAAAGGTACAAGTTTGTTCTAGGCAACAGAGGTTAAATATTAGTTTAAAAATTTTATGCAGATTGTTGAAAACCAGTATAATTTAATGTGAAATTTAATATTTCATTTGTATGACTGGAATAGCATTTTGTCATAATTGTCACAGGAGCAGAAATGTTACGTGGACCTACCACTGGAGTGCATTTCAACATGGACTGCCAAAGGCTGTGATGCCAGAGTTGATCTTAACTGATTGCCTAGTGCATTTATCCTAACATTTTTTTATGTTCAGACCCATATTTATGCTATTTCTAGAACTGATGTAGTCTCAAATTATTACCCCACCATAAAGGAGAAAGTGAGAAAAAAACACTTAGTAGTTATCAGACACTAAGCATTTCATCAATACACATTTTGACTCACCTTATACTGATAACAACAGGAGGTAGATGATGCTCTTAGTCCTATTTAGCAGATAAGGAAACTGAAGCACTGAGAGATTAAATGATTTACTCGAGGCTGTGAGCTAATAAATGGTGGAACTAGGAATCTAATCTGAGTAGTCTGAGGGAACAAAAATCATTCTTAATTTATTATTCCTTTGAAGTAAGAAATCCCACTTCTTTGTTACTAGTTCAGGCAATAAAATAATGTAGACCTTTAGGGGAAAAGAGTCTTAGGTAGAGTTTTGTGAGCAATTGTAATTTAAAACATTGTCCCATACTTTTAATCCTTTCTGACTAAACTTACATATTTTTCCCCTAAACCCGCAGGAATATCGAAAACAGAAAAAAAAGTGAAATTGGAAGAAAAAAGCTCAACTACATTTGGTATGAACAGAAAGTAATCTTTAAGCAAAAGGCTATAGATGGCTTGGCAGTGGGAGGACATAGTCTGTCCCTTACTTTTTACCTGTTAGTGCTCCTTTAGGTGTAAGTGATCATCTGTTTTAGTGTTTATTAGTATTATTCGGCTCCAAATATGTGATTTCTTAAATACATATCTTGCAGTAGTATGGGTATTTTTTGTCAAGGGAGCCTAAGGCTTTCTCTGAGAACTTGATGTTTTTGAACATCTTTAAAACTATGACTGTTTAAAAATAAGCTACCATTTAATATTATTGAAACTTAGAGAATGGATGGTAAATTAAAATAGCCTTTTTTTCAGCCTTTTTTTTTTTACTTTATAAAAAGTTACTAAGTTTTCTGCTGTCTTTTCTGTCTTAGGTGCTATAATGACTGAAAGTTTTTCTGCTATCTTTTCTGTCTTCTGTGCTATAATGACTAAAAGTTTTGGAATAATGGATAATAGTATTAAGTATTCTACAGGTTAGCTACCTGGAGCTTGAGTTACTGAAAGTTGGTTTAATATGGTTGATAAGTTATGGGCTAAACCTTTCTGAGTTGGAACAATAGTTGAATATATGTGATGAATTAATTTTAAATAAAATACTCTAGGAAACTGTTTTAACATCTGTTCATTTTCTTTAAAGTGCATATGATTGGGAAAAAGGAATATTTTAAAATTTGGGGACAAAATTTAGTTTAATGAAATAAGTTTTTTTTCTTTGTGCTTTTTATTTTCATTCTTGTATACACTGGGAAAGTATTGAAAGACTGAAGGAATTATTTGTGGAAATGATCTAGTTTTTTTGTTTTTCCAAAGGAAAAAAATTCAAGTTTTTTTTTTTTATTTTTTAAGCTTCTAGTATATTTTCTCATTAAATTTTGTGTGGAAATGCTGAGTCTCCTCAGTCAGGTCTTTCTTAAGTTATGGAGTTTATTTCTTGCCACATCAGGAAACTGAGTTATATTACTCATTTAAAGATTTTAACTACTGTCTGTGTTAACTTTAAGGTGTCAGGAGTTGGGATTTCTCAACACTGCTAATGAAGATCCCCTCTTATAGCCCAATAAGCTAATCAGGAGTTCCAGACTCATGACAGGAACAGTTTAATTGAATCCATCCACTCTGGGCAGGTGACTGGAATAGCTGATTAAAACATAAATGCTGCTTTTAGGTTAACCACAGAGGAACAAATCAGGATCAGTCATGATTACTAACTTACTCACTTTGGTCATTTAGGTAAGAGAAAAGAAAAGGATAAAGAAAGAAAAGAGAAGAGGGACAAAGATCACTACAAACCAAAGCAGAAGAAGAAGAAGAAAAAGAAAAAGAAATCTAAGCAGCATGGTAAGTCCAGTCCTCCCTCAGTATCCGGTTGGTGGGGAGGGGGATTGGTTCCAGGACCCCCAGCGGATACCAAAATCCACTGATGCTCAAGTTTCTTATATCAAATGGCATGGTATATTCAGCCCTTCATACCTGTGGTTCCATATCCTTGGAAATTGAAAATTGATCCGCAGGTGGTTAAATCCCCAGTCGCAGAACTTGTGGATACAGAGGGCTGACTGTATGCTAAAATGGTGATTCCCGTTTTTTTTGTTTGTTTTTTTGCGGTATGCAGGCCTCTCACTGTTGTGGCCTCTCCCGTTGTGGAGCACAGGCTCCGGACACACAGGCTCAGCGGCCATGGCTCACAGGCCTAGCCGCTCCGCGGCATGTGGGATCTTCCCAGACTGGGGCACGAACCCGTGTCCCCTGCATCGGCAGGCGGACTCTCTACCACTGCGCCACCAGGGAAGCCCGTTGATTCCCATTTTTAAAAATTCTAAGATGCTTTCAACTGTCCTTTTCTACCAAAATTGTGGTAGGACAATATTCCCATGTTCTTCACAGCTGAGAAGTTCCTGTAGTAGCTTTCCCTTGTCTTGCTAATTTTGAAAATACGCAGCTCTGTTTTACTACAGTCTGTAAGTTAAGTGGTTTGTAAATTAATCACTGCAACTGTTAGAGTGTTTCATTGCCAGCGTTGTGGTGGACTGGATACCCTGACCAAGTACCCTTCTGTGTACTGAAGGAATTATTCTCAATCTGGAATCTTACAGTCCCTTGAATTAGCTTTCAAAAATGAGGGAAAATATTTTTAGAAAAACCTGGAAAAAACCAAATTATTTTTCTATCAATAGCCTGTCTCTAAAGGATGTCCTTTTAGATAGTCATTAAAGCAAAAATCATTCCTGGAGATAGGAGGTTACCATATAATGATAAAGGTTCAGTTCACTTTATATCTTTCTAGACATACAATTTCTGAATTTCATGACAAGAGTAACATCCTCATATCTTTCTTAGTAATTAATAAATTAACAAAACTCAAAAGTATCTGTAAGGATACTAAGAAAGATGGCAGCTGCACAGTTGATCTAATAGACCTGTCCAGGACACTGAACTCAGCAGCTGCAGAGTAGACAGTTTTATCAAACAGACACAAACATTTATTAAAATTGACCATGGGGGGCTTCCCTGGTGGCGCAGTGGTTGGGAGTCCGCCTGCCGATGCAGGGGACGTGGGTTCGTGCCCCGGTCCGGGAAGATCCCACATGCCGCGGAGCGGCTGGGCCCGTGAGCCATGGCCGCTGAGCCTGCGCGTCCAGAGCTTGTGCTCCGCAACGGGAGAGACCACAACAGTGAGAGAGGCCTGCTTACCGCAAAAAAAAAAAAAAAAAAAAATTGACCATGGGATGCAGCTTCAAGCAAACCTCAACACATTTTAAAGATATTATAGTTAACTAAAATCAGTATTGAAAAGACAAAAAGTCCCATATGTTTAGAAATCAAGCAAAATATTTTTATATAATTTATGGATGAAAGCACAGTACCAAAGGGAAAGTAAGATGTTAAGAACCTGACAGGTGATGAAAATGTTATATATATGTCAAAACTTGAGAATGTAGTTAAAATGGCACTTAGAAGAAGAATATATATTGGTGTACATGCTTATATTAGAAAAGAAGGCTGAAAGTCAGCTAAGTCTCGAGCTTAAGAAGTTAGAAAAGAATAAGTCCAAAAAAAGCAGAAGTGAATATGATTAATGAACATATGAGCAGAAATTAATAAGTTAAAAAGAAATGCTAGGAAGAAATGAACAATGCCAAAATTAATTTTTTTGTAAAAAACGAATAAGATCAACAAACCTCCGGGAAGGCTGTTAAGAAAGAAAAGACAAAATGTACAAATAAACTATATTAAGAATAAAGAGAACATAACTACAGATGCTCCAGACATAAAAATAAGATAATGTAAACAACTTTATGCCAGTGAACTTGAGAGGTTATTTGAAGGTATGGGCAATTGGCAGAAACCAAACTTATTCAGGAAGGTAGAAACCTGAATAGTCTTCAAACCTTGAAAGAAATTTAATCAGCATTTTAAAATCTTTTCACAAAGAAAGACATCCTGGTCCAACAAGTTTTGCTGTCAAGTTCTACCAAACATTAAAGAAGCAGATTATTCCAAACTTACATAAATCATTTTAGAATTTAGAAAAAGAGGGCGCACTCCTGTAGTGGGATGAATCATGTCCCCCACAAGTAGGTGTCCAGCTCCTGACCCCCATACCTGTGAATGTGACTGCATTTGGGAATAGGATCTTTGCTGATATAATTAGGATTGAGGTCATCTGGGTTTTGGAGTGAACCCTAAAGCCAATGACTGGTGTCTTATAAGAGAAAGGAGAGGGGGATTTGAGACACAGGGGAGAAGTCTGTGCAAACACATAGGAAGTGCTTGGAGTGATGCAGTTCCAAGCCAAGGAGCTTGAGCCACCAAAAGCTGCAAGAGGCAAGGAAGAATTTGCCCCTTGAGAAGTCAGAGGGAGGTGGCCCTGCTGAGACCTAATTTTGGACTTCTGGCCCCCAGAACTGAGAGAGAATAAATTTCTATTGTTTCAGTCCACCAAATTTGTGGTAATTTGTTGGGGCAGCCCTAGGAAACTAATACAACTCCAAATTCACTTTAGATGATTTAAATAACTTTGCTCTCAAAATCAGAAGAGAACGGTATGGGAAAGGACGATCACGGGCTCTTCTTATTTATGGACAAAGATGTGAAACACATAAATAAATGTTATGGAATTAAATCTAGCAGTATATTTAAAAGTATGACTGCATAGGTTTGGAATGCAGAGTTGGTTTGACATTAGAAAATCAATTAATGAAATTCACTACAGTAACATTACAGTTTTGATAAATGTAGAAAAACCATTTGATACATGCATGTGTACTTATGTTTGAAAAAAAAATGTGACTAGCAGATTATAAAACTTTATTTAGAAATGTGAAGAAGGCCTAAACAAATGGGAAATAATTCATGTTCGTGGGGTTGTAGATTCGCTATTGATGTCACTTCAAATAAATCTATAGGTTCATTGCTGATTCTAAAACTTAATATGGAAGAGTAAAGAGCCAAAAATAATACAGTCACTCTTGAAGAAGAATAAGGAGAAGAATTACTGTTCAGTTATAGTTATTACAGCAGTGAGGTATTTTGAAAGAATAGATTTATTAAGAACAGGATAATCCAAAGCAGATTCATACATATTTCAAAACTTGGTTTATTCAAAGCTGACATCTTAGTATAACAGGTAAGGGATGAAGTTTTCAGTAATTGGTATTAGAACAATTTATAATACATATGGTGAAGAAGAATGAAAATGGACTCCACCTTACACCGTACACAAAAATCAATTCCAGGTTGATTAAAGACTTAGTATGTGAAAGACAATATTATAGAACTTTGGAAGTATAGGAAAACATCTTTATTATATTTGGGCAGAGATTTCTAAACAAAAAATGCTAACCCGAAACAAAAAGGTTGAAAATGTGACTAGACTGAAACGAACTTTGGTTCATCACAAGCATTATAAAGAGGGTGAAAATGCAGCACAAACCATAAGAAGATACTGGCAATGCAAATACCTGACAAAGCATTAGTATTCAAAATATATTTCAAACCCTTACAGATCAAAAAGGAAAAGAAAACCCGGTATGAAAATGGACAAAAGGTTTCAACAGGTATTTCACAGAAGTGGAAACCTGAAAATGATAAAAATGATTATATAATACAGTGCTCACTCTTATGAGCAGCTGCATAATGCAGTTTTCAGAACCTGGTGAAATCTATTTCCTATCTGCCACGTGGGTGGAAATTACAAGGTGGATGATGTCAGACGTTGCTGAGGAGATGGAGACAGCTGTACGACTGCTATGGAAAAGCAGCGATGCTTTTCTGATGAGAGTAGAGTTGACGATGTGCTTACCACATGACCTCACATTCCTAACAAAACTCACACAGTAGGTATATCAGGAGACACATATAAGAATGTTCACAGCAGCACTGGCATCGGCCCAGGTGTCCACCTGTCCATTCAGTGGACTCCGTATCACTATGTAAATAAATGGATTATACCCACTGGAATCTCATCAACAAAATGGTTAAGCTACAAATCAAGTCACTGAATTGGTTCAAGATGGCAGAGTAGAAGGATGTGCTCACACTCCCTCTTGCGAGAGCACCAGAGTCACAACTAACTGCTGAACAGTCATTGACAGGAAGACACTGGAACTCACCAGAAAAGATGCCCCACATCCAAAGACAAAGGAGAAGCCACAATGAGACGGTAGGAGGGGCGCAATCACAATAAAATCAAATCCCATAACTGCTGGGTAGGTGACTCACAAACTGGAGAACACCTATACCACAGAAGTCCACCCACCAGAGTGAAGATTCTGAGCCCCACATCAGGCTTCCCGACCTGGGGGTCCGGCAACGGGAGGAGGAATTCCTAGAGAATCAGACTTTGAAAGCTAGTGGGATTTGATTGCAGGACTTTGACAGGACTGGGGGAAACAGAGACTCCACTCTTGGAGGGCACACACAAAGTAGTGTGCGCATCGGGACCCAGAGGAAGGAGCAGTGACCCCATAGGTGACTGAACCAGACTTACCTGCTGGTGTTGGAGGGTCTCCTGCAGAGGCGGGGGGGGGGGTGGCTGTGTCTCACCGTGAGGACAAGGACAGTGGCAGCAGAAGTTCTGGGAAGTACTCCTTGGTGTGACTCCTCCCAGAGTCCGCCATTAGCCCCATCAAAGAGCCTGGGTAGGTTCCAGTGTTGGGTCACCTCAGGCCGAACAACCAACAGGGAGGGAACCCAGCCCCACCCATCAGTAGACAAGCAGATTAAAGTTTTACTGAGCTCTGCCCACCAGAGCAACAGCCAGCTCTACCCACCACCAGTCTCTCCCATCAGGAAACTTGCACAAGCCTCCTAGATAGCCTCATCCACCAGAGGGCAGACAGCAGAAGGAAGAAGAACTACAATCCTGCAGCCTGTGGCACAAAAACCACATTCACAGAAAGATAGACAAGATGAAAAGGCAGAGAGCTATGTACCAGATGAAGGAACAAGACAAAACAACTACATGAAGTGGAGATAGGCAACCTTCCAGGAAAAGAATTCAGAATAATGATAACGAAGATGATCCAGGACCTTGGAAAAAGAATAGAGGCAAAGAGTGAGAAGATGCAAGAAATGTTTAACAAAGACTTAGAAGAATTAAAGAACAAACAAACCGAGATGAACAATACAATAACTGAAATGAAAAATTCACTAGAAGGAGTCAATAGCAGAATAACTGAGGCAGAAGAATGGATAAACGACCTGGAAGACAGAATCACTGCTGCAGAACAGAATAAAGAAAAAAGAATGAAAAGAAATGAAGACAGCCTAAGAGACTCTGGGACAACATTAAACACAACAACATTCGCATTATAGGGGTCCCAGAAGGAGAAGAGAGAGAGAAAGGACCAGAGAAAATATTTGAAGAGATTATAGTTGAAAACTTCCCAAACTTGGGAAAGGAAATAGCCACCCAAGTCCAGGAAGCACAGAGAGTCCCATACAGAATAAACCCAAGGAGAAACACACCGAGACACATAGTAATCAAATTGGCAAAAATTAAAGACAAAGAAAAATTATTGAAAGCAGCAAGAGAAAAACAACAAATAACATACAAGGGAACTCCCATAAGGTTAACAGCTGATTTCTCAGCAGAAACTCTACAAGCCAGAAGGGAGTGATTGGCATGACATATTTAAAGTGATGAAAGGGAAGAACCCACAACCAAGATTACTCTACCTGGCAAGAATATCATTCAGATTCGATGGAGAAATCAAAAGCTTTACAGACAACCAAAAGCTAAGAGAATTCAGCACTACCAAACCAGCTCTACAACAAATGCTAAAGGAACTTCTCTAAGTGGGAAACACAAGAGAAGAAAAGAACATGCAAACACAAACCCAAAACAATTAAGAAAATGGTAATAGGAACATGCATATCGATAATTACCTTAAACGTGAATGGATTAAATGCTCCAACCAAAAGACACAGGCTCACTGAATGGATACAGAAACAAGACCCATATATATGCTGTCTAAAGAGACCCACTTCAGACCTAGGGAAACATACAGACTGAAAGTGAGGGAATGGAAAAAGATTCCATGCAAATGGAAATCAAAAGAAAGCTGGAGTAGCAATACTCCTATCAGATAAAATAGACTATAAAATAACGAATGTTACAAGAGACAAGGAAGGACACTACATCATGATCAAGGGATCAATCCAAGAAGATACAACAATTATAAATACATATGAACCCAACATAGGAGCACCTCAATACATAAGGCAACTGCTAACAGCTATAAAAGAGGAAATTGACAGTAACATAATAATAGTGGGGGACTTTAACACATCACTTACACCAATGGACAGATCATCCAAGCAGAAAATTAACAAGGAAACACAAGCTTTAAATAACACAATAGACCAGATGGATTTAATTGATATTTATAGGACATTCCATCCAAAAACAGCAGATTACACTTTCTTCTCGAGTGCACATGGAACATTCTCCAGGGTAGATCACATCTTGGGTCACAAATCAAGTTTTAGTAAATTTAAGAAAGTTGAAATCATATGAAGCATCTTTTCTGACCACAGCACTATGAGATTAGAAGTCAATTACAAGGAAAAAACCGTAAAAACCACAAACACGGAAGCTAAACAATACATTAGTAAATAACCAAGAGATCACTGAAGGAATCAAAGAGGAAATCAAAAAATATCTAGAGACAAATGACAATGAAAACACAACGATCCAAAACCTATGGGATGCAGCAAAAGCCATTCTAAGAGGGAAGTTTATAGCATTACAAGCCTACCTCAAGAAACAAGAAAAATCTCAAATAAACAATCTAACCTTACACCTAAAGGAACTAGAGAAAGAAGAGCAAACAAAACCCAAAGTTAGCAGAAGGGAAGAAATCATAAAGATCAGAGCAGAAATTAATGAAATAGAAACAAAGAAGACAGTAGCAAAGATCAATAAAATTAAAAGCTGGTTCTTCGAGAAGATAAACAACATTGATAAACCATTAGCCAGACTCATCAAGAAAGAGGGAGAAGACTCAAATCAATAAAATCAGAATGAAAAAGGAGAAGTTACAACAGACACCGCAGGAATACAAAGCATCCTAAGAGACTACTACAAGCAACTCTATGCCAATAAAATGGACAACCTGGAAGAAATGGACAAATTCTTAGAAAGTTATAACCTTCCAAGAGTGAACCAGGAAGAAATAGAAAATATGAACAGACCAGTCGTAAGTAATGAAGTTGAAACTGTGATTTAAAATCTTCCAACAAACAAAAGTCCAGGACCAGATGGCTTCACAGGCGAATTCTGTCAAACATTTAGAGAAGAGCTAACACCCATCCTTCTCAAACTGTTCCCAAAAAATGCAGAGGAAGGAACACTCCCAAACTCATTCTGTGAGGCCACCATCACCCTGATACCAAAACCAGACAAAGATACTACAAAAAAAAAAAGTACCAGTATCACTGATGAATACAGATGCAAAAATCCTCAACAAAATACTAGCAAACAGAATCCAACAACACATTAAAAGGATCATACACCATGATCAAGTGGGATTTATCCCAGGGATGCAAGGATTCTTCAATATATGCAAATCAATCAATGTGATACACCATATTAATGTATTAAAGAATTGAAAACCATATGATCATCTCAATAGATGTAGAAAAAGTTTTTGACAGAATTCAACACCCATTTATGATAAAACCTCTCCAGAAAGTGGGCATAGAGGGAACCTACCTCAACATAATAAAGGCCATATATGACAGACCCACAGCAAACATCGTTCTCAGTGGTGGAAAACTGAAAGCATTTCCTCTAAGATCAGGAACAAGACAAGGATGTCCAGTCTCACCACTATTATTCTACATAGTTTTGGAAGTCCTAGCCACGGCAGTCAGAGAAGAAAAAGAAAAGCAATACAAACTGGAAAAGAAGAAGTAAAACTGTCACTGTTTGCAAATGACATGATACTATACATAGAGAATCCTAAAGATGCCACCAGAAAACTACTAGAGGTAATCAATGAATTTGGTAAATTTGTGGATACAAAATTAATGCACAGAAATCTCTTGCATTCCTATACACTAATGATGAAAAATCTGAAAGAGAAATTAAGGAAACACTCCCATTTACCATTGCAACAAAAAGAATAAAACACCTAGGAATAAAGCTACCTATGGAGACAAAGATCTGTATGCAGAAAACTATAAGACACTGAAGAATGAAATTAAAGATGATACCAACAGATGGAGAGATATACCATGTTCTTGGATTGGAAGAATCAATATTGTGAAAATGACTATATTACCCAAAGCAATCTACAGATTTAATGCAATTCCTATCAAATTACCAATGGCATTTTTTACAGAACCAGAACAAAAACGTCTTAAAATTTGTATGGAGACACAGAAGATCCTGAATAGCCAAAGCAGTCTTGAGGGAAAAAACGGAACTGGAGGAATCAGACTCCCTGACTTCAGACTATACTACAAAGCTACAGTAATCAAGACAGTTTAGTACTGGCACAAAAACAGAAATATAGATCAATGGAACAGGATAGAAAGCCCAGAGATAAACCCACACACATTTGGTCACCTTATCTTTGGTAGAGGAGGCAAGAATATACAATGGAGAAAAGACAGTCTCTTCAGTAAGTGGTGCTGGGAAGACTGGACAGCTCCATGTAAAAGAATGAAATTAGAACACTCCCTAACACCATACACAAAAGTAAACTCAAAATGGATTAGAGACCTAAATGTAAGACTGGACACTATAAAACTCTTAGGGGAAAACATAGGAAGAAAACTCTTTGACATAAATCATAGTAAGATCTTTTTTGATCCACCTCCTAGAGTAATGGAAATAAACTAAAAAACAAACAAATGGGACCTAATGAAACTTAAAAGCTTTTGCAGAGCAAAGCACACTATAAACAAGATGAAAAGACAATCCTCAGAATGGGAGAAAATATTTGCAAACGAAGCAACAGACAAAGGATTAATCTCCAAAATGCACAAGTTGGTCATGCAGCTCAATATCAGAAAAACAAACAGCCCAATCCCAAAATGGGCAGAAGACCTAACTAGACGTTTCTCCAAAGAAGACATACAGATGGCCAAGAGGCACATGAAAAGCTGCTCAACATCACTAATCATTAGAGAAATGCAAATCAAAACTACAATGAGATATCACCTCAAGCCGGTCAGAATGGCCATCATCAAAAAATCTAGAAACAATAAATGCTGGAGAGGGTGTGGAGAAAAGGGAGCCCTCTTGCACTGTTGGTGGGAATGTAAGCTGATACAGCCACTATGGAGAACAGTATGGAGGTTCCTTATAAAACTAAAAATGGAATTACCATATGACCCAGTAATCCCACTACTGGGCATATACCCAGGGAAAACCATAATTCAAAAAGGCACATGCACCCCAATGTTCATTGCAGCACTGTTTACAATAGCCAGGTCGTGGAAGCAACCGAAATGCCCATCTCCAGACAAATGGATAAAGAAGATGTGGTACATATACACAATCGAGTGTTACTCAGCCATAAAAAGGAATGAAATTGGGTCATTTGTAGAGACATGGATGGATCTAGAGACTGTCATACAGAGTGAAGTAAGTCAGAAAGAGAAAAACAAATATCGTATATTAACGCATATATTTGGAACCTAGAAAAATGGTACAGATGAACCGGTTTGCAGGGCAGAAATTGAGACACAGATGTAGAGGACAAACGTATGGACACCAAGGGGGAAAGCAGCAGGGTGGTGGTGGTGGTGGGATTAATTGGGAGATTGGGATTGACATGTATACACTAATATGTATAAAATGGATAACTAAGAAGAATAAATAAATAAAAATCAAGTCACTGAAGAAAACATGTACAGTAATATAATTTCATTTATGTAAAGATCAAAAATTTGTAAAACTAAACAGTATATTTTTTAGAGATTCAAATGTATGTAGCAAAAGCATGAAAGCAAGAGAATGATGAATAGAAATTTAGGATAGTGATTACCTCTGAGGTGGACGAAGGAAATTTATTAGTTCAAATTGGAAAGTGGCACAAAGGAAGCTTCAAAACTGACAGTGACAGCCTCTTAAATTTTATGATGAGTACCTAAGTCTTTTGTAGTATTTATGTGCTTTATGTCATACCCATTTCTTCCCCGTATTCATCAAACACTTAAAAGAAAAAACAGTTTTAAAAACTGTAAAGCCAACGAGGTAATTTCGGAGTTGGTAGTCACTTTTGGTAAATTCTTCAGATTTTAACTCTATAGACCAAAAATAACATCTAATCTTTCCACAGGATATGAAATTTCTACATTTTCTAACTCTAAAGCTACCAAAGTAAATTTAAAGATATGGGATGAAAATGGGATTGAAAAACTTGAAACCACTTCCCAGAGATTGTCTTGAACATCTCTGGACACTTCTGTGTCTGCACTGGTCCTCAGCCTTTCTCCTCCACCCCACCCCTTCACAGATAGCTCTATGGAATCCATACTAGAGAGAACCTAACGTTAGGAGGCTCTGGAGCTCTGTAAATGGAAACCATGAACCACAGATTCCCTTGTTTAGTGACTGCCCTCCCGTGATTATGTATCGGAATGCAGAAATGACAAGCTTCACACTGCAGACCAGACTGCCAGATGTACTCGCAGCTGAGCAGAGGCTGAGGGGATTTGGCTGCCTTGGGTATTCCAACAGAGACACCAAGGCGTGAGGAGAGGAAGGGCCAAGGTTTTTAAGTCACCTTACGTTGCATCGGCAAACAGCTCTCTTCCAATACTACAGCAGCAGATGCAGAATCCTGTGTACCAAAACACCTGTGAAAGTGGGGAAAAGATAACAGGGAGGGGCTGACAAAGAACAAAGTAAGAAGTGGGCCATACCTGGTAGCAAAGTGAGGGGTAGTTATGAGAATGCAGGAAGTGGTAACTTGAAAGAAAGGAGAGAGGGATTAGGATTAATAAGTCTTAGAGAAAAAAGTACAGAGAAAATTTGCACCTCAGAATTGTAACCCACCATTACCTATGGTAACCCTATTTATAAAGAGCCATTAAAAAAATAAACCTTTAAAAAATGTTTTAAAATCAGATCTATAAGTGAAAATCTTAACTTTGAAAGTAGAGTCCTGGTAAATACTAAAGATGTACAGAAGCATTGCTCTTCATACACAGCAGGAGTTGGGTCGAGTAATTACCAACGTCTTTGCAATTAGTTATTACGTTTGAGGAGAATTTTTTCTGGGCTATTTACATTTATCTTGGAAGTGACACTTTTCCCCAGATGATTAAATCAGAAGAGTGTTCTTTAAACTGGAAATAGGGGGGTTTAAGTAACTTTGAAATTTCAAAGACATCTTAATTTTAAAGAATTCACATTATTACTACGTGAGGTTCCTAATAGAATATGTATTTTAGTCTGCAATTACTGCCATTAAGGAGTTTAAAAAAATCTTTCTTTTCATCACTCAGTGTGATTTTGCATATCCTGCTGGTGCTTTTTATATGCCAAACACTAAGCATTTTACATATACTAGGTCATTTAATCCCCGCATTAACCTTTTACGGTGAGGCCTGTTATCCCCATTTTATAAACAGTTAACTAAAACAGAGAGATGAAGAGAGTTGTCCAAGCTCACATGGCTAGTGAGTGGAGAAAAGCAGATTGAAACCCTGGCAGTCTGGCTTCTGAGTCTTAATTTTAACTTCAACCATCATGCTGTGTTGTTAATCTTACCTCCTGTGTCTTAAAGATTGTTTACTAGGCTGTGTATCCTTCCCTCCTTGTGTTTGTTGGCATACTAAGTCAGTAGTTATCTGTTTAAATGAAGTTATGGAAAGTAGTAATTGAGTTAAGTAGTTCTTTATAATTATCCCATTCAAGAGTGGGTTGACATGTTTCAATTACCAGAATTAGTTTCCATAATATAAAGCTAACATTGTGTTCAATCTGTGTGTGTGAGAAATTGCCGTGTTGGATTCTATTTAAGAGTGACATCTTTGCCAGTCTTTAGCTTTGTTATTTTGAGCACATCTCACCATCTCTTTGTCTTTCATGTATCTGTAAATATGAGAAAACTGAAGGCATACAGAGGTTTAAAAGAACTAGAATGAGAAATGCAAAGAGAATCCAAAGTATCGTATAGTAAAAACCAAGATTCCCTTCCAGGCACTTGTAAGCAAGCGTATATGTTACGAGTGGTAAAAAGCATGCATAAATATCTACTAGGAAAGGTATGATGTATTTTGTGTGTGGTAAAAGCAGTACAAAATAAATTCTATTTAGAGAAGCTTTATGTAGAAGATTACATTGCTCTAACCCTGAAACATAGCAGTAGACTTTTATTCATAATAGCCTGAGGGCGTGGGAGCGGGGAATACAGGAGGGGTGTAGAATGCTAAGAAATTTTGTTCAGTTGCTAATATAACGTAAAGAGATTAAATGTCAGCTATGTTCTATTTTTAACACCAAATTGAGATTTTTACCATTTTTATACTCAGCCAGTACTTCTGCTTTCACTTTTGCTGAGAGGGCATTGTAGCATGTCATGGATGAAAGGGCAGCTTTTGAGAGCTGAGTGTGTGGGTTCAAATCCTGCTTGCAGCACTTAGAGCTTGGGTGACCTTTGGCAAGTTATTTAAATGCTATAAACCTCAGTTTCCTCACTCGTAAAAGGGTAACGATAGTTTCTGCTATGTAGATTTATTGTTAGGATGCCTTAAGGTAATCGTGAAGTATCGATACTTAACCCAGTGCCTGGCTAGCGCTTAATCAGTGCCCTTCACATTTCCACGCCTGTGCTTGAGTAACACGGTGCTGGCAGCCCTGCAGTTTCTGGGAGGCTATGAGAGAAGGCTCTGTAGGGCTGACAGCACCAGCATCATCTGGGAGTGGCCCCACTGCTGAATGACGCAGGTGTGAGGCCCAGGAAGTGGTTTGAACAAGCCTTCCAGTGTGTGTACACGTTAAATGTTGAAATCCACTAGTGATGCTTTTTGTTGAAGAGTAAGGCTTCTGTAGTCAGGCTGTCTGGGCTCAAATGTTGGATTTGCCATTGATAGCTGTGTATTCTTGGGCAGCTTAACCTTTTCTGCCTCTTTTTTCATTTGTAAAACAGCACTAGCAGTTGTAGCTCCCTTATTGGATGGTTGTGAGGATTACGAGTTAGTACACATAAAGCACTTAGAGTCCAGTTTGGCACATAGAGAGCTCTCGGTAAACGTGAGCTCTGCTGTGATATTTACGATGACCACTATATTCGTTTCCCATTGCTGCTGTCACAACTACATAACAGTGACTTAAAAATACACATTGATTATCTTAAGGTTCTGAAGGTCAGAAGTCCAAAATGGGTCTCACTGGGCTAAAATCAGGGTGTCAGGACTGCACTCCTTTCAGGAGGCTCTAGGGGAGAATCCGTTTTCTTGCCTTTCCAGACTCCAGAGGCTGCCAAGTGTCCTGGCCCTTGTCCCGCTCACATCTTCAAAGCCAGCAGTGGTGGCTCGAGTCTTTTCTTACTTTACATCACTCTGGCACTGACTCTTTTGCCCCCTCTTTTACTTTTAGGGACCCTTGTGTTGATATTAGGCCAACCCAGATAAGTCAGGATAATCTCTTATTTTAAGGTCCGCTGACTTCCAGCCTGATTCCATCAGCAACCTTAATTCCCCTTTGCCATGTAACCCAGCCTATTCACAAGTCTGGGGATTAGGCTTTGGACGTTTTAGGGGACCATTATTCTGCTTCCCACACTACCAGCTTCTGATGGATGATACTCAGTACACACCAGCATTGGACTGCTCTTCTCTTGTAAGCTTGCTTTTCCACTCTCTACCTTTCTTCAGCTTTTTCTACCTCTTATTTATTCCCTAATCTGCATCAGTTTACATCCTTTGCCTCATACTCAGTTGAGGAAATAGAAGCCATCGGATGAGCACTTGCGCATCTCTTATCCACCACATCCACATACTTACCTGAATATATCAGTCTTCTCCTTTGCCTCTACTACAGTGAAGAGACTGTCTATCTTTCTCTTCTTAAAATCCTGGCATTTCTCACTGCCTGCCTCCCCATCCCCGGATTTTTAGATTTATATGGACAGTGTGTAGGATCTCCCATCTTTAAAAAGCCCTCCTCTGAATCTGCATTTCTCCTCTGATTTCTCCATCTCCCATTTACACTTCAGCTCCATCTCAGAATGCCAGTTTCAACACCTAGTTGTTCAAGCAGAAACCTGGAAATCGTCCTGGAAGGTAGCATCTCAGCCTTCCATCTCCAGTCCACAGGTGACTGCGTCTGCCTCTCAAATGTCACCTCAGCTGCCTCCCAACCCAGGCCACTGCCTCTGAACTGTGTCCCCACCGCCTACTTGTGCTCCCTGGACTCCTTCCTCCATTCCACAGATGAAAAATGGAACTGGATGTGTGTCACATCTTGCTTCCCCTTACAAACTTTGACTTTCTGTTGCTTTCAGGATAAAACTTAAAAACAAAAAAAAACTTTAACCTGATCTGGCTGGTGTCACTCCAGCCTCATTGCTCATCTCCCTCACTCAGTGTGCTCCAACCACGGTCTTGTAGTTTGTCAGATGTGCCAGGTATTCTGCTTTGTGGCCTCCCCATGTGCCTAGACTCATACCCTCTCCTGTCTTTGCTTCCCCACCCCACTCTGCTTATCCATCTTCATGACTCATTCTAAGCTGAGGAAGACAGAACTAATTTTTTTCAGGACCATTTAATTTAGTTCAGAGGTTTTCTGCTGAAGAATTTATTGATCAAATTATCACTATAATAATTGACATGCTAGACATCATGAGAACCTCTTTAAAAAAAAAGGTTAATTTCCATCTTGCACATCTTACTGCAGACATAGCTGTGATTATAATGAAGAGAAAATGTAGCTGTAATCCTTTTTCACTTCTGGACTACTTAATAAGAGTTTATGGGTACCAGTTAGAAAATGGTGCTCCCTGCTATGTATATACTGCCTGGGGTGTATGTCCCAGGTGTCCTTGCCAAACCTAGTTCATCAGATGCATAATGATCTAGCTGTTCATGGATGAGAAGAGAAAGTGGTGGCATGATTATTTATGTATCATAAAACATGACTTTCTCATTATTTTTATAGTGACTCTTCTTGATTACTTGACACTTTATTAATATTTCTCTATGTATCTTATGTTGCAGACTATTCAGACTATGAAGACAGTTCCCTAGAATTTTTGGAAAGGTGCTCTTCTCCACTAACTCGATCTTCTGGGAGTTCTCTGGCTCTACGAAGCATGTTTACGGAGAAAAATACAACATATCAGTACCCAAGGGCAATTTTGTCAGTTGATCTTAGTGGTGAAAGTATGTGTAACCATGTAATGCTTAAAACAAGTCTTAAGATTCTTAAATGTGGAACCGAAAATAAAACATACTTTAATGAGGCCTATCTGAGCAGGGCACACAATTTAAAAAGTTATTCCATGAACTAATATGAAAATCTCAACATTAGAAATTTGAGCTACTTTTTAATTTATATAAAGTAAAATTGGCATTTATACTTAACTGTAGGACAGGTAGTAAGGAAACAATTAGTGTCTACTGTGTACTGGTCTTCTGCAGGTGTTTTTACATGTATTTTCATATTCTTCACTACCAGCTTATAAAGTAGATATTGTTACCCACACTACATAAACAAGCAGAGGCTTATGGGTTAAGTAACTTATGGGGCTAGTTAGCGTTAGAATTAAAACTCATACGAAGGTCTATCTTAACTCCTAAGGTAATGCTTTTTCTGCCAGATATTTATCATAGTCTTAAAAATGCACTATGAATTCCTGATCACAGATATGTCTGTAACCAAAAGTCTGGAAATGTGATCAGATCAGTGATGTGAACACATTCAGGTATTAAGCACGTAGACAGAAGGCCATGTTAGGTGGTGACACGAGCCCTGGAGTTGGAATCTCTCAGGTTTTCCTGTAAGTCCAGTCCTGACAGTGGAAGGTGTTGAGGACTCTTACCTGCCAGTGTTCTAAGCAATGGGAAGAGGAACTCTCCCAACTGCAGATATTGATGGCTTGAGACCAGAGGTCTAGCACAGTAGGAACCAAAGTCAAGGAGTGAAGAGTAAGGGATGGGGGTTCGTCCTATGTAAAATCCCAGGGATATTTATGGGGAGTGCCCTGTCTTTTCCTTAAGTGCCCTACATGGCAGATGCCAGGTCATGTGTTTTCTCTGGCACTGTTACTGCCTATTCTCTTCCAGGCCTAACTCCCCTCTAGCTCACTGTGGAGAAAAGCATATTCTTCCCTTTCCCCTAAAATAAGCACATAGCACTTTTGAGATTTTAAAATCTCAAATCTAAAAAAAAAAAATTGGGATTAAGAAAAAGTTCTATTCCCTTTTCTAACAAATACAAGTCCCCTTTTCCCTTTTGGGCCAGTGGTTCTTAACCTCAGGTGTACATTAGATTCATTGGTGTGATGCTAAAATATATGATATCAGGTCCTTCAGCGGAGCACAAATCTGGGATTTCTCGGAGAGTGGGTCCTGGCAAGACAGCCCCAGTAGCCAGGGTTGAAAATCACATAACACCCATACTGTGAGCCATCAAGGTCTCAAAATTGCCTTTTTATACAGAGTGATGGAGAGTGGGAGATAATATCTGGATGACCGGTGTTGCTGGAACTAGAACACTTGAGAGAGGGCTGGGAAGAGTGTCATGAGTGTGTACCCTCAGTCCCTCTGTCTTTCCCCTGCCCTTCACGTGTTCAAGCATTGAGCTCTGAGAAGAAAACTGGAGAGGTTCTCAAATGTTACTGTGCATAAGAGCCACCTGGAGAGCTTCTTAAAACACAGTTCTGGGTCTTACCCATAGTATTTCTGATTTCTGACAAGTTCCCAGGTGATGCTGATGTGGAAACCACACTTTGAGAATACTGTCTGGGGAAACAGCAATGTCAGTTCAAGGGGCAGCAGTTATAAGAGAACAGTGTTCTGTGGCCACTCGGTTGGAGCTGTTGTCCAGGTGGCCATTTCAGTGTGAGAAAGAACTTGTACTTGCTTTTCTTATTTAACTTTCAACCCAGTGGCCCATTTACTTAGCCTCCAGAATTCAGCCAGACACTGCGTTGATGCTTGCGAGTTAGTCGAACTGGATTTTCTGGCCAGTTTTTTAAATTTGCCTTCTGGCACCGTAAAGCCTGGCTGTGTTGGCCATACAAGCCTATGTGAGATATACACTAATTCCTTTCAATGATAGTAGTTTTTAAATTAAATTCATTGCTAACCCTGTTATGATTGCCATTCATTGAATACCACATACGTGCTGCAGCAGTGTTTGAAACTGTTCATCCATGTTCTAGTCTGCCATTTTGAAACATGAACTTGTATTCAAGAAAGCCCAAGAGAAAATACAAATTTTGGATTTAAGTTAGCAAGATTATGAATAAATGAAATTTATTCTTCATGTTCTCAAAACTACCCATATTGTTAATATTAGAAAGATTTTATAATATCTAATTGATTTACTTTTGGTTCCTTGAATGTTTTTTTGTATTTCTGTACCATTGTCTCATTTCTACTGACCTTACTCTCTCCAAGATGTCCTACAATCCTGAAGAGAAGAAAACATTTATTTTTCTAGAAAACATTAACTTTTTATAAATCAGAAACGAAACATTCAAAAACATTGAGTTGGGGAAAAAATAAGCACGATTAGAAGCTGATAAGGAAAACACTAAGTCATATGAAATATTTAAAATATAAATTGCATGAATTATTTAGTTTGAATTCAGGCAACTTCCACCTGGTCTGATTAAGTCTGAAAAATTTTTCTCTATATAACGACTCCCTCCTTCCCTCTTCAGAAACATTCTGGAGTGGCTATCATATGTATCAGGCTTCATCCTAAGCACTGACTACAGAGCATTCAGCAATGCAATGGACTCTTGATTGCCCTCATGGACTCTTGACATTCTAGAAAGGGGAGATGAAAGCAGCAGGTGAAGGAATGGTTGAGAACGTGACTGCAGGTTAGGGTGGTAAGGTAGGGAGGAGCCAGCTCTGCTCTCTGTTCTGAGGAGCAGCCTCCATTCCAGGAGCCTGTGAGCAGTGGTGAGGTCTTGTGTCACGTGCCACGTGATGACTCAGTTTCCCCAACATTTCTCCACCCACACTCCGGCAAACCTTTAGTGCCCTGTCATCATTTCTTTCCCTTTGTCATGATTAAACATTTCCTTATATTTGCCTTGATATTTTTTTTCCTCAATAGCCTGAGCTCAATGATAGTCTTTGACTCAACGCTGTTATAAGTACAACCTAAAGCCTAGGATGTAAATAGAGTTGTATATAGTGGTCATCAATATAACCTAACTTCTAGGGTATACTTATTTATTTTTTTAAAGATTTTTATCAAAATGAAATTTAAAACATTTAAAAATTCCTTAGGGAACTCATAATCCCAGTTTAAGAAATGCTGAAATCATTAAGAGCACAGGTTGTAGAGTCGGGCAGTCCTGGTGTGCAGTCGGCTTTACCACTAGCTGGCTGCATTACCGAGCAAGTCATGTCATATTTAAAGTGCTTCGGGTGGTACCTGGTGTGTATTAAGTGCAGTGGTAGTTGAAGATACTGTTACTGTTAAGATTCACAGTATTGCTGCTAGGACCCTAGGCAAGCTCCTTCACCTCTCTGAAGTGCTATGTAGCTGTATGGTGCAAATAATGAACCCTGTTCTTTTTACAAGCTGTTGTTGTGAGGATCAGAAGGAATAATGTTTGTGAAAGCATTTGAAAACTGCACATTTTAATTGTTAATATCAACCTTAGCCCTAACCTCTGTAAGCACCTGGACTAAGGGATACTTTCTGAGTTACTTGTAATGGTGTTAACATTAAGATGTAAAACAATCATAGTTGCCTAAGCTTCAAAAATCATTTGTTTCTTTGTCTAGAGACAAATGCTGTATTCCCATTCGTCTGCCCTCCCTTCCTAAATACTTAATAGCTTATAATCACTTCCCATAGTGCCTTTCTTTCTAGAAAATGACGTAAAAATGAAAAAAAAATGCTGAGTATGCTTTTATGTATATTCTAGACTTATCGGATGTGGATTTCCTAGATGATTCTTCAACGGAGAGTTTGCTCCTAAGTGGGGATGAGTACAATCAGGACTTTGATTCAACCAATTTTGAGGAATCTCAAGATGAAGATGATGCGCTTAATGAAATTGTGCGATGCATTTGTGAAATGGACGAGGAAAATGGCTTCATGATTCAGGTGACCTGCCTTCCCTTCAGCACTGAATGAGTTAGTTCAGGTGCTCAGCACATTCGTCGGGGCATCTGTGTGTTCTCTTTTTCTTCACCGTCCTTTTGAAGATGGAGGCTTCTAGCTTAGCATCAAGTTTAAAGTACCAGTTGTAATGATTGGCAGATCGCTTCTTCAGATGAAGTAGACTGTTTTCTTATCTGAGGCTCTCTCTCCGGGGTGTTTCTTTTGAGGTCTTCTAGCTGAAATTCTTTTCAAGAGCCATTAAGGTGGCTTAGCATCCACACTGAAGGGTAGACCATAGCCATCCTTTTCCTGCTGGTCTGGATCCTGTTGTTTAATACTTCATGGTATATAGTCACCCTTCAAAGGGTAGAAAAGTTTCCACAGTATTGAAGATTAAAGGAAAGCTTTGTTGCAAGGATTACCATTACAAATACCCTCTCCCTGTAGAAAAGGTATCTTTAAGAAAAAAGGAAAGCATAACCCATATTTTGTGGTTACATTTTGAAGATTCGGGGATGTTAGTTATAGAAACGAAGAAAAAGTAATCCTCTTTTTTCCCCCTTTTCAGTGGTTTTCTCAATAAGGGAACTACAAATTTATAGGTTCACCACACAGGTAGTACTTTAAGAGGTTGTTGCCTAACGCACTGCTACAAAGTCACCTATTTTTTTTTTTAAATTTCTGCACTTCAATAAGCTATTTTTAAGAGTTCTAAGGATGTGTGAAATAGATGGGAGAAATAATCTTATGCCTTTTTTTATGATTAAGCCAGTTTATCAAAGCACATTTTAATGGGTGCAGCGAGAGGAAGTGCTTGAAATAGCTGACTGTTTCAGAAGTGAAATTTCTCGTAAGTCATCACTTGCTGTTGTTACGTGGATTAAGAATTGAACTGGTGGCAGCTGCCGCAGCCGCTGCCGCAGCAAGATTCAGCCAGCTAGTTGAAGAGAAGGGAGTCTGTCTTGATTTCTAGCGAGTAAAGCACGGTTGTTTCCCGGCAGTGTGAAGAGTGCCTGTGCTGGCAGCACAGCGTGTGCATGGGGCTGCTGGAGGAGAGCATCCCGGAGCAGTACCTCTGCTACATCTGCCGGGACCCTCCAGGTAAGCTTCGGTCCCTGTGCTCATCGCAAGGTGTCTGGATGTCTTGTTACGTACAGGTTCCATTGTACGTCAGCTGACTGAGACACCATGACCTCTGTGTCAGCTAGACTCCGCTTCCATGTTAAAATTTAAAATTCACTGTTTGTTATAGTTTCATTTTCTATATTAATTATTTAGGCAAAAGCATTAGCATAAATTCCTCAGCATAAGTAACTACCTTACTGGAAGGAGAGGGTTGTGGCTTTTACCTGAAAAGAACTAGCTCCTTAATCTATTGATTTCTAAATAGGTTAACATATGGCTATTTGAACGGACTCAGAGTCTGAACTCACGCTCCTCCTGACGTGGTTTTGAACGAGTGTCTGATAGTGCAGCAAATGAACCTAACGTCAGAGCAGATGGGATGTCCAGTTATCACGCCCAAGTCCTTTAGTTTACTGACGAGGCAGCTAGGGCACAGAATGTCGCATGCCTCGTGCACAAGGATGGTGCTAGACTGGCCGCACCGAGAGGAAGACCTGTGCCTTTGGGCTCCCTGTCCACTAGGTGCCTTCCTCCACGCAGAGGCTCTCCGAGCAACAGTGTTCTGCATGTCGTGTGCACTTCATCTCCGAGGCAGAACCCATCTAGACATCTCAAATGAAAGGCTGCTGCCTTGTTCTGTCTATCAGAAATAATAATAATAATAACATTAAGAAGCAGGAGAGTTATCCAAACCTACATGAAGGTAGGCATTTGTTCATTCATTCATCCAGCAGCATTTATCAGATGTCTTTTATTTGCCAAAATCTGTGGTGAGAGGTAAGGTGATTGATTCTAACCACACCTTCCTCTCTCTCACAGCATAGTAGGGGACACAGACTTAGAAGCAACTAATTGTAATAGGAAATAATTACTATCGGTGGTGAAGATATAGGATTATATTGGATTCTGTGAGCTCTTAGATGTGAGGGAGGGGTCCTTAGTCAGTTAACTGGAACTCTTTGTTTCGCCCAGTTCAAAACAAATGTTAGTGAGAGAAACAGGTACCCCTGTCTAGTTTCTATCGAGCCTTTTTGGCCTTTTTAGAAAACAGATGACATAAAACAGAGACATAAAAAATGGAAAGCAACACACTCAAGGTTCCTCTGCAGGTGTGACCTGCCACTGACCACATCCTTCATGGAGTTTGTCCTGCTTACCGGGCAGGACATCTGAAGGTGGGAGGAGCTCTCACAGTGCCAACTCCTCGACGCACTGTCTGACTCGTCTTTTGAATTTGTTCTTAGTCCTAGAGCTCGCCTTGTTCACTGAGTGATGTTAATCGGATAGCAGTTGAAGGGAAATCTGAATAAGTGGAATCCTTTGTCACTTTAATGTCAACTTTATCTACAGGTCAGAGATGGAGCGCAAAATACCGTTATGATAAGGATTGGTTGAATAATGGGAGAATGTGTGGGTTATCATTTTTAAAAGAAAACTACTCTCATCTCAATGCCAAAAAGATAGTTTCCACACACCACCTGCTTGCTGATGTCTATGGCGTTACGGAAGTCCTGCATGGGTTACAGCTGAAGATCGGAATCCTAAAGTAAGTGAAGGGTGGCGAAGGGAGGGGCATACTTTAGTGTGAATTTTAATTTAAACTAAATCAGTTGGCTTTTTGCAGGTTCAGATTAGCAGCTTGGAAGACAGAATAGATATTTGAACAAATTTTAACTTTAAAAAAAAGGAAAGGTTAGTAACTTTTTGGATGAATAGCTCCTTCATGCCTATTGTCCTGGAATAGAGAAGCGTGGGTGAATAACAACGGCGTCTAGTATTTCAGCAAATGTTAGTCCCGTCACACTGTTTTGTGGGCTCAGCTTGTGCACAGAAGTACAGTTGCTGTGGTGAACCGTGTGGTGTGTGTCCTCCTTCAGGAATGCTGTCACGATGAAATAGATGCAAAGGTATATTTTTAAATTACCTTAAGATTGGCTTTGAAGGGAGCCAACAGGTCATGTAATCCATTCGTCTCCTGTGCACCAAATATGTTATAGTCATCCCAGGCAATTTCTCCTTAAAAACAAAGCAAAACAAAAACAGAAAAAACACTGAGCCTCCATACATATCAGAATGTTCTTGAAGTCCTTGTTTTCAGTTCTTCCTAATACCTCCCTAGAATTTCTCTTTAAAAGTATACATATATTATATAAAACAGGGTGATTCACTGGTTCTTCACAAGATTTTCTTTATTTGGCTCACTTGCCTGGGCCGGAAACGTGCCCCTTCCCTTCCTTCCATCTCCGTCCCGCCCCTCCCGCAGTGGCGAGGCCCACTGAGTACTCTGTCCCTGTGGTTCCTTACCGTCCCGTCTCTCTCCTCACCAAGACTGAGCGGGCTGTTCTTCTCACGTGAACAGTTGCCATACCTTGTAAATTCCTGGTGGCTCCAGTCTTGTGCTCTTTCAGTTCATCCTTCATACTGTTGCCAATGTGATCTAGTAAAAGATAAGGAGGAGTTTGTCTCTTTGGAGCTTAATATACCATCGTGTCTTCCTGTTGCCCAATGCGAAGAGTGCAGGCTCGTTCAGCATGCACTCTGAATCCTTCCACGATGCGTATTCTCTCTGTCATTTTGTTGTCATGTCTTCCCTCTCCTGATTTTTCCCCCAAATGTTCCAGCTATACCAAACCATAATCGCTGAATGAAGCATGCTTTTACATAGCTCCAGGCCTTTACTCACAGCCAGAATAACCTTCTACCTTTAGTCCTTCTAGCAAATGCTTTTTCATGATTACCTTCCCAACTAGAGCTGATCGCATCCTTGGCAGACTCCATGCGTACTGATTTCAGGCACTTTGGTGCACCTTGTTTATGTCTGCCTCCCCTTACTAAGCCATGGGTTCCTTGAAGGTAGGGCTTGTGTCTTATTTATCATTTTATTCCTAGAGGTTAGTGGAGGGATAAGTACTCAGTAATTGTTGAATGGAATTTGCTTTGGTTGTATGTCATAAACCTGAATATGGATTTCTTTATAAAAAGGCCATGCAAATGCTAAAACTCAAAGGAGAAACTAAATTATTAAGCTAAGCTTTTTTTTTAAAACCTGGTTGTCCTTGACATGAATATGAATTTCTGTACATTCATAATTTCTCTAAGGATTTCAACTGGACAAATTTTGCCTCATGCCTATAGGCTCTCTTTATGTTAATATTTCTAATAATAATAGTTATTTTCACTAGCTACTATTTATTGGAAGTCTACTACAAAACCTGAAATTGGTGGTTTCATGTGCTATTTCATTTAATCCTTACAATAAAGTTCTTACTTTGTTTGATAGATGGGTAGTCAAAGATAGAGTTTCTGTAACTTGTCCAAACTCCTCCTCTAAGGCACAGCAGGATTCAACACATTGGACTATTGAATTACAAATCTAGCTTTCCTTCTACTATGCCTTTTACTGTTGAAGAATTGTTGTATTTTCTGGCTATTAAACTATTAGGAGTTCAAAAGATAAAATTTATAATTTCAGAAACAAGCCTTATTATTAGAAAGAAAACTAATTTGTCTCCTGGTATTTATCTAATTTGGAAATTATCAGTTCACAAACATTATTGAGCCTTCTCAAAGGTTTATGCCTCCAGAATATCCTCCTTTTACTTACTACAGAATATGATGAATGGATTCCTCTTTTGCTTACTACAGAATTTTAATTACTACAGAATTAACTATGCGATATCATGCTCACATGTTTAGTGAGGATGGGGGAAAAGGGATATTATCATGGACTGTTAGTGAGCATGTAATTAGTACAGCCTCTTTGGAGGCCACTTTGGCAGTACCTGTCAGAATTAAAATGTGCATACATTTTCTAGGAATTTCATATCTAGAAATTTATCTGACTGATAAATTCGCACTTGTGTGCAGAGGTACACACATGCAAACACACACACGTGTATTGGCGGGGAATTGGTTGGTGAGACTAAACTGCAGCACATTAATACTGTTCAGCTACTAGAGTGAAAGTAAGGGAAAATCTCTATGTACTGACAAGGCAAGATGCCCTTACGTGTTATATATGAAGAAGGCAAATTGTATGAGAGCCCCATTTGTGTACAAAGAAAAAGTGTGTGCTTACCCACTTAAAAAATAATTTTATATGTACAGAAAAAGTGTGGAAGATTATACTTCAGTTATCTATGATTGCCATGGCAGGGAGGTTTTTACTTTGTACACATTTATAATCTGAATTTTTTGTCATGAGGAAGTATCGCTTTTTGATTGACTAAAGATGTTAAAATATGCTCATGTAAAAGTTTTTCATGTTGTACAGTTTTAAAAAATACAGTGAAAAATGAGTAAAAGAAGTGCATATATCAGATGATGATGTGAACTGTCACAAAAGTACATTCATTATTGCTTTTCCACCTGAGTTTTATTTCTGTAAAATTATGAAAATGTACATTTTGGATGAAATTCTGGGGCAGGTTAACCTAGAAAGTACCTTTACTTTTGTCTTGAGTTCCTGACCTCCTGCTAACCTTGTTTGCTTGGCGGTGCTCTAGGTCTTCAATAGAGAGGTGGGGATCGGTCCACCTAAATCAGTACACTGAACATACAAAAGGCATGGATAACTGAGGGTTAACTATGTAATTGTACATTCTGAAATTTATTGTGGCATTATACTTGTTACTGGACTTTTTTTTTCTGAACTGCTGTTTCTCCAACTTTATTTTAAGGAATAAACATCATCCTGACCTTCGTCTCTGGGCTTGTTCTGGGAAGAGGAAAGATCAAGTAATTGCTGGGGTAGAAAAAAAACTAATGGTGCAAGACACAGTTAATGTGGAAGAAAAGAAGTATCATGTACAGAACCATAAGGAACCACCTCGTTTGCCCCTAAAAGTGGAGGGAACTTATATAACAAGTGAACACAGCTACCAAAAGCCACAAAGTTTTGGTCAAGACTGCAAAACTCTCGCAGACCCTGGGAGCTCAGATGATGATGATGTTAGTAGTTTTGAAGAAGAACAGGAATTTCACATGAGAGATAAAAACCGTTTACAATACCCAGTAAAAGAAGATGGAAAGCCCAGAAAGGTATAACTAGTTCATTTGTCTTTGCTTGGAAATACGATAGAACAAAGGAAAATTTTGTGAAATAAAACATACTGAGATTCCAGATTTTACTTACATTTCCAAGTTCACAAGTACCTTGTTAGGGTAAAGACATTTTTTGCTTTCGCTACAGGAAAATACTGGCCATTTGAACATTTAATTATCCCCTAATTCAGGAATGTAGTAATTCATTAAACTTTTGCCTTAACAAAAGTTTCAAGTTTATAAGTACACTTAGATGCCTCTAAAAACCATGAGCCAAATTTTTTTCCAAATGAGAATGTCTACGTGTGAAAACATGAAAGTGCATGTGGGTGTGTATATATTAATATAATTTGTGTTCCTTTTGTATGTGTTTTAGATAAAAAGTGGCACTTTTTATCTAAAAAATCATCTTTTTAAAAATTATAGCATATTTGTATATGCATATCAATCACATTATGCACTAAGTTGAATTCTTATAGCTCTGTGTACATTGAATATTTGTAAACTTATTTCTTGTTCACAACTTAGAGATGTCATGCCTTCATTTTTAGTTGATTTTTCAATTAGCAATACTGCTTTAAAATTAGTTCTTTATTTTTCTGGCCTCTTTTATCAAGTAAGTTCTATAAATAAATACTTAACTGAATTTGAAAAGCTTATAGTACCCAAAATTTTGTGGTAAATTATTTTGTCAAATTAATATCCCTCTTATGAAATGAGTTATCGCTGGTGAAACTGAGGTCAGATTTTGTGTGTGTGTTAAGCAGTCTGCACTTTTTAAGTTTTTAAGGGATTTTTCTCTTCCCCTCACCTCATTGATTTAGCTGCAATAATAAAGTCCAGTCTGCAGTTAATTATGCTTTATACTAGCCTTTGCCAACTATCTTAATTTTTTTCCATCATTGCTTTTTGCCTTCACTCCACTTGTGACACGGCTTAGATTAACTGAGGAAGGGGTCAGTCTAAATTAGCTGGGCTTTCTAGTTACAGAATATAATTAGCTCCTTCATTTTTTCAGCAGGTTTTATTGAAGGCCTTCTACCCTGTGTAGCACTCTGCTAGGCACTGTGAAGAGACATAGCAGGCATGTCTGCTTTTCAGGACCATCAGATGTAATTTAGTTATGTGCTAGTACTTCCTTTACGAATATTCTGGGAGTCAGGTTGGATTTTACCTATCATTGTGGGTAGTGATGTTTTTAATGCATCTTTCCCTTTATGACATTACATTTCATCCAATTCTTTGTTTTTTCTGTTGGCTCTTTGGAGAAGAATTCAGCTGAAAGGAATACAGTATTTGTTTATAATGATAAAAAGGGCACTGAAGACCCGGGAGACTCACATCTTCAGTGGCAACTCAATCTCCTTACACACATAGAGAATGTGCAGAATGAAGTCACCAGCAGGATGGACCTGATAGAAAAAGAAGTTGATGGTAATTTAAGAAAGAATTGAAATACAATTGCTGTAGTCTGTAAAGTGTGTTTATTGTACTTTTGAATAATTTAATTGAAGTTATTTGAAGTTTTTAAAATTATGGGACAAAAACTACAGATGCTGTCCAGGCTGATGGAGCTTTGCTGCTCCCTTTACATTGTATTTAACACATCTGGCATTTAGGGTCTTTTAGTCTCAAGACAATATGACTGGATATTTTAGGGATTTTGTTTTTTAAGATGGATATTTATTAAATATTGCCTACCTGCCAGGCTCAGTATATACCATATGGAATATTTATTATTTAATGAAAAACAATAATATTATTATTCACTGAATAATATTATTCAATAAATTATTATTCAATAAATAATATTCAGTGAATATTTTCATTGAACTGTGTTTTTTTTTGGAAGTCAGCATAAGGACTTTAAGCATATTTGAAATGTGGGGGAAAACATTTTGTTTTCACTTTGGACAGTGTTTGTTAAGTGAAATTAATAACAAAGAAGTCCTGCAAGTTTAAGTAGATAAAGCTTAAGTTTGCATACACATTTTCAAATGTTTTCTTTTATATTTAAAAATTTTATTGCACCGGAGCCCTAAGGAGTGGACAGGAAAAATGTTATCCCCATTTTATAGTTGAGAAAATAGAGTACTTTAGATTACTCAATTCCTAATGTAGTGTTTTCCTGTGCTTTTTGACTGCATTTTTTTAACCTCATAGATTGTATCTCCTGCCCACCCCCACCCCTTTTTTATTTGCGAAAGTATGTGCTACTTTCATCCCCCAGTAAGTTAGAGTTTCTACTGCTTCGTTTTTCCCTGTGAAAAGAAGAAATGGAAACCCATTTCAGAAGCATCTTCTGTTTGGTTATAAGCCAGTTGTAGAGTTAGTTTAGTTAGTTTTAAGTAGATTTTTTTAATATATAAATTTATTTTATTTATTTATTTTGGCTGCGTTGGGTCTTCATTGCTGTGCGCGGGCTTTCTCTAGTTGAGGGGAGTGGGGGCTGCTCTTTGTTGTGGTGCGCAGGCTTCTCATTGCGGTGGCTTCTCTTGTTGCGGAGCATGGGCTCTAGGCGCGCTTCAGTAGTTGTGGCTCGTGGGCTCAGTAGTTGTGGTGCATGGGCTTAGTTGCTCTGCGGCATGTGGGATCTTCCTGTACCAGGGCTTGAACCCGTGTCTCCTGTATTGGCAGGCGGATTCTTAACCACTGTGCCACCAGGGAAGCCCTTAAGTAGATTTTTGAAGAAGAAGAAAATGCAACTTGATGCTATCCCCTATTATTATTAATAAAAAGTATAGAATGTAATTAATTGCATTCTGCCTGAACTTCTAATATGCTTCTTTTTTTTTTAAAGTACTGATAAAATAGTGGGAATGAAAGGGCACTAAGAAATTTCTACCTCCTTTCCTTTGTTAAAAAGAACTTCTAGATTTAAAAAAATGGTTAGAGTAGCTAAGTTTCATTTAAAATGGAGATGATTTAAGCCTAAATTAATAGAAAGCTTGAGCAGGAACAGGGAATGTTGTTTCCTGTTCCAGAAGAGAGTAAAGGAGACACTCAAAATGCAGTTACTTTTTATCTTTAAAAGGAAAATTTACCTAAAATGACGACAGGTAGAACAACAGATAAAGATTACTGAGAGGGGCTAGAACTCTTGTGGGATGAGGCGTAGAGGATGCTTAACTGCTCAGAAGTGACTTCTGTAGATTGGCTTTCTAGCGAAAGGGAAGTGAACTCTTTCTCCATCACTTTTTCAGCCTTCTAATTATAACATTTTTTGACTGTGTTTCCAGTTGCCATTTAAATGTGTTTGTTCTTCTCTTCTCTCTTTTAGTTCTGGAAAGCTGGCTTGATTTCACAGGGGAGTTGGAGCCACCTGATCCTCTCACGAGGCTGCCCCAACTTAAACGCCACATCAAACAGCTCCTAATGGACATGGGCAAAGTACAACAAATAGCAACTCTCTGCTCTGTATGACAGCAGTGAACACCTAATGCAAAGAATGTGGCTCTGTTCAGTCGACTAATTTTTATTATCCACACGGCTGCTAAGTGGATAGTTAAAAAGCTTAGTGATGTTTGGTCATTTACTGATTTGTGACATCAATAGGATGGCACCTTGGAAAGGAAAATGAAGAACAACTTTATCAAGGAAGCTAATATTAAAAAAGTTTATGAGCTAGATACAAATGATGATGTGTCATATGCCAAGGATCAGTGGAGGTAGAATATAATCTGTGCTGAGGGAATCAGATTGGCAGGATTTTTGAATAGTTGCTAACATGAAGCTCGAGATACCTGTAGAAAGAAATATGGTGTATTACATAGTTTTTAGTAGAAAGATCTATGTTTATAAACCAACATTTGGCCCAAACCAAAAGTGTAGAGGAAATTTAAATTCTGGAGAGTTCTATAAGCTTGTTGTAAGAACTGTCTTCTCTGCAGTTGATCTACCTGCACCGAAGTTTAGAGTATTGAAACTTTTATAGGATCATGAGCTGTTTCTTAGGTGATGAATGTCCTTAATCAGAAAACTGACAGTAGAAGTCTCACTTCTGAGGAAAACAGTTGTGGAATTCTTACTTCATTATGAATATATTGTAAAAACAAACAACAAAATAATTGGAGTTTATTGCTGGCATTAAGCTCACTGTAAAAAACAGAATGGCTCGTAGAAGGGTCAGTGTGCCAAATGATGATGATACTGCTGGAAAGAGAATTTTAAATCCTGTGGGAGTTCTCTCACCCAAGTCTTACATAATGCCATCAGCCCATCAGAAACGCATATATCACATATACTATATAGAGAATATATATGGTCAAATTTCAGTATCCAGGTTTCAACGTACAGTTTGATCCTGAGTATGCTTGGTATTTGCCTTCAGAAAAAAAGAAGTTGTAAATAACCTCAGCTGGGATGAGGAGTGACAAAAATATCAAAATAATTTGTGGCTGTGGATTTTTAACTGCTGGTAGTGGAATACTGGAAAAGCTTCATTTCTGAAGATGAATTTTATTTTTAAAAAATACATACGCACTCAAAACTCTTAGCTTTGATCACAAATGGACAGATTTCTGAAACCAAAGGCAACTCAGTTGCTGTGTCAGCTCTTGCTGGATTTCGAGCCCAGGCCCTCCTGTCTGCCAGTGCTCTTGTGAGTTGTGTGCTGCCCCCAGTGCTCTGCGTGCAGGTATGCGTTAAGTGTGTGTGCTTGTTTGAAACAAACACTCAACGTACATATGTACATAATCTACACATATTTATATCTACACATATCTAGTTTTATTACTATAGACTATAAGAACTGGTGGTTAACATGAAATGTTACCTTTTAACAGACTGTTTTTAAAAATTAAAAATGTATGTACAGGTTTTGAAACTTTTTTAAAAAGAGGAAAAAAGACTGTTAGGAGGCTATTTGATGACATATAACACTTGAATATTTTATGCCTCGTTCTGTTGATCAGTTCTAGCAATCTGTATAAATGCATTTTAGAACTGATGGACAGTAAACTTGAATTTATCTTTGATAAGAATACATGCCACTGTACATTCAGATATTATTTAAATTTGCAAACACACTGTTCTATATGTAAGGTACTGTATGTAAAACTCTTTATTAAAACAATTCCACATATCATAAAATTTCAGCTTGCCTTTTTGCAGCCTTATATTTTGATGTAAAGATGATTAAAAGAATGTGCAAAACAGTCATTAGACATTTTTATTGCCTTTTGACATTCTCCAACTTGACAAATGTGCCAAAGATCACAGACATAAAATACAGCCCTATGTATTACTTATGATACATTAACTTTGTCAAAAATCTTACTGAGAAATGAAAAGCTTTGGTAGAGGGATATGAGGTAGTTATTAAATTTGCATATTAAAGTAAAAATAATAGTGCCTATATTTCATGTGTGGAGTAAATTTGCTAATGTCTCTATTTCAAGTTTGATACTTTGCCTTTCATTTGTGTTTTAAAATAATGGCTCTAATCTTTTCCCTATTATGGTTAAATTCTAGACATTTAATTTATATCTTTTTTTTCAGAATGGAGCAAGTAGCATCCTTAACAGGCTGTGAATAGCGGTGTTGCCTAGATTCTTGTCACATGCACAGAGGACCCTTTGTACCCAGTGGCACTCATATTCTTAATCCCTGATGACCACAGTTAAGTTAATGTGCATTTGTTCTTGGAGTATCTTAAAATTAGATCACTTTATTTGTTAGCAGCCAGCAAACTAGAAGTTCAACTAATAATTAGAATATTGAATTTTTGCTCTGCTTTTATGCATATGAATTGGGAGTCTGAATTTTTACTTTATATTTTTAAAGTAAATCTGTATCAAATTACTTGTATGCACATATCCACTTAATATAGAGTATATCAACAATTGGTTGAAGCCTTTTAGCAACTAGCAGGCCGAGTCATTCCTTATTTAGGAAAGTGAATTCATTTTTGAGAAGTAAGTCCATTGTGTGAGGTTTCAGATGAGTTTTCTTTCCACTTAGTCTTACTTAAAAAATGTGAGTATATATATTTAAATATAAGCAATAAACTAGAGAGGGTGTTTCTTGAAAAGATAACTTTTCATTGCTACCCAGACAGAATAGACTGACATTGGTGGGGAAGGATCCTTCTTAGTATGGTACTGATAAGTATAATTTGTACTTCTTCATACTCCTGTGTGTTTCTACTGACTTATTATTTTCAAACTTAAGAGTAATGCACACTTTCCTTAAAGGAAATTGATTATTCTCATAATTTCAGGTAAAATCCTTTTTCCTGACACTCACCTTATTTCCACTGACGTCCTCTCAGATGTTCATATTCTGTGTGTTCAAAATGAAGGAGCCCATTTCCCCTCCAGCCAACTGGGTCTCCTGCCAGTTTCACTCTCTCTGCTTTAATATCACCACCCTCAGCCCCGGCTTGAAACTTGCAGTCCCTCCCCCTTATCCATTTCTTCACTAGATGTGCTGGTTCCTTAAAATGGATGGTGTCATCTTCCTCCTTCTCAATCCCACCAGTAGTACACCGTCTTTTACAAAATCATGTCATGGAGGTATTACTGTGGGCTTAAGAAATTTTAATTTTCTCTTCATTCTGATTCATCAAAATGGTCACTGTCAAGTTAGGGGATTAACATTGAGTGACTGCTCTGTGCCAGGTATTGTACATGTTACCTGCAGCATCTAATTTCGTTCTTTTGTGGAAAGGTAAGACAGGATCATTTTTAAGATGGGGAAGCTGAGGTTTAGAAACATTTAGAGACTTGTCACATATTAGTGACAGGTTCAAGACGCAAACCCCGTGCTGTTTAAACTCATGTTCTTTTCCTAGCAGGTGTGTTTCACCTATTCTTGTCATTTGTGTTTTCTGATATCATTAGTGACTCCCTATTTCAAACCAAGTCAGGTCTGTGTAATCTGGATCTTTTGTATTTTACCTAACCGATTCTCAAATCCATTTAAATACAGCCTCACTGTTTAGATAGACTATGCTTGTTTCCATCTCTTGCCTTCATATTATTTTCCTCTTCTGGAAAATTCTTCTTTGTTTGTTGTGTCTCTATAAATGCAGACAGTTCTTCAGGTTTCAATTTCTCTTCCTAAGAGAAGCAGTCCATTGTTGAAGGCCTCTTATAGTATCCTGCATTGTACTGACGTGCAGGGACCACGTCAGTGAATCATATATTTCCTGTAGTGGAGCAGGCGTGAGCTTTGCAATTCTCTCCTCAGATTTTCACTCTGGCGGTTTGCCAGCAGTGATCTCTCTGAGCTTTGGTTTTCTTACGTATAAAATGGGAAGAATACTTAGGCTAGAACCTGGTTTTGCGAGTTAAATGAAGCAAATAAAGTATTTAAATTACAAAGTTGAAAATTAAATATAGGGGACACATTGAATGCCATCTGTGTGCCAGCCATTAAGTCATATGGTTGGTTATGGAGTTAATGTTAATGGAACCACAGTCTACAGGCTAACGGAAACATTAAAAAAATTTTTTTTCAACGAGATAGGTGATAGCAAAGAGTATAAGGAACCACAGAGGCAAAAGAAAGGAAAGATAACTAGACTTGTATGTAGGTGGAGAGGTTTGGGGGACATAGAATATATATGTTAATTAAAGTGGTGGTCTTTGAATGTTTTTTGACTGTGACCTCTCTGTAGGAATTTAGAAAAATTGTAATTCATTTCTGGTACCTGGAGATCTGGAGACAAGACTTAAGTGTATTTTGTTTATTTAAGAGGAAGTTGGAGTGAGTCATCTAAGGAAGTTGGAGTGAGGAAGGGGGAAAAGTAGGGAAGGGGAGGAAAAAGCCAAGGTAAATATGCACAATTGAGAACAGTGCTATGGGCAGTGGGGCTTTGATTCTGCCATTTGAAATTGTTCATCATAAATGTAAACAGTTGCAAAGAGTGTGATTTCTAATTTATAAATATTGGCCTATTAAAATCAACCTGTTATCATTTTAAAATGTATACAATAGAATCGATACAATTTTGCTACTTACCAACATCTATTTTAAAAATACATGAGCAAGCTCTTCTTTAACATTTGAAAACTTTACAAATTTTATATTCTGTTTTCTGCCTTTCCAGTTTGCTTCCTAATAGAATGTTATCTTCTTTTATACTTACAGGCCTTTGTCATCCTCTTGTACTTTTGTCCACATACACACAGAAAAGTAAATTGCATTTTTAAAACGTATTTATAGGCTTCTTAATAGAGTATCAAAATACATGAAGCAAACACTAATATCGCTGAATAGAAAATAGAAAAATCTGCAATTATAGTTGAAGATTTTAGCCCTCCTTTAACACTAATTGATAGAACAAGTAGACAGAAAATCAGGATAGAAGACTTGAACAAAGATGAACACTCAACTTGACCTAATTGACATTGATAGAATGTTCCACCCAACAACGTGAGAATACAAATTTCCTCTTTAATACACATGGAACACTCAAAAAGATGGACTACATACTAGACTATAAAACAGCTCTCAACTCATTTAAAATTGAAATGCATAAAATGTTCTCCAACAATAATGGAATTAAACTGGAAATCAGTATTAGATAACTGAAAAAACCCCAAAGTGTTTGGAAATTATCACATACTTGTAAAACAATCCATGACTCAAAAAAGTTACAAGTAAAATTAGAAAATATTTTTAATTGAATGAAAATGAAAATACATCATGTTAAAATTTGTGGGATGCAGCTCAATATTAGAGGGAAATTTACAGTTTCAAATGCTTATAATAAAAAGCAAGGTACAGATTTTAACTAGACTTGTCATTTTGCAATATATACAAATATTGAATCTTATTGTACACCTGAAACTAATGTCAATTATACCTCAATTAAAAAAATAGACATTTTAAATACAAAAGGTACAAAATCACTGGTTTAAGATTTAAAAAAACTAGAAAAACAAACAAATTAAAACCAAAATAAATGGAAAAAGAAAGAAATGTGCTGAAATCAATGAAATACTAAATGGACGAATAGTAGGGAAGCATCAATATAAATGAAAAAGCTGATTCTTTGCACAGAACGATAAAATTGGTTAACTCCTACATAGACTGATCGGAAATTAGAATGGAAGCGGGAACATTAAAACATACAGTTTTTTTTAAAGGGTATTATGAAAAACCAGTGCCAATAAGTTTAACAGCTTACATGAAACAGAGAAATTCCTCAAAAGATACAAGTTAGCAAAACTGACTCAAGAAATTAAATAAATTGAATTTGAAATTGAAAATGTTCCCTCAGAACTCCAGGCCTTGTGCTCTATAGCCTGCAAGCCACAACTACTGAGCCTGCTTGCCACAGCTACTGAAACCCATGCGCCTAGAGCCCATGCTCCGCAACAAGAGAAGCCACTGCAGTGAGAAGGCCACGCACTGCAATGAAGAGTAGCTCCTGCTCGCTGCAACTAGAAAAAGCCCGTGCCTAGCAACGAAGACCCAATGCAGCTAAAAATAAACAAATTAAAAAAAAAAAAAGGACCCAATCCCTTCTTTAAAAAAAAAACCAAAAAACTCCAGGCTTAAATGTGACTTCTATCAAACATTTAAGGAAGAAAACTTGATTTTACACAAGCACTGAGAAGAAAGGAACACTTGTTTCAAGACCAACTTTGACCTCATTCCAGAACCAGAAAAAAACACTGCAAGGAAAGGAAATTACAGACTAATACATATCCCTTTTGAACATAGACACAGTCCCCACAAAATATTAGCAATGTGAACCCAGTCATATACAATAAGGATAATATATCAAGATCAAGTTGGGTATTCCACAGGAATACCAATACAAGGAAACCAGTACAAAGTTGGTTTAATGTCAGTAAAATAATGAAATTATGTTAATCTCACTAAATTAAGATAAAGGTTTTCATAAATTTCAGCATCCATTCAAGATTAAAAACTACCAGAAAAGGAATAGAAAAGAATTTGCATAACAATAGAGGGCATCTATCAAGAAACTTAAACCTCATAATGGTAAATGAATACTTTTCTCTAAAATAAGGAACAAGTCCAGAATATCCACTATCACCATTATTATCCAACATCAATCTGGAGGTCCTGCTAGTGCAATATGGCACTGGACAATAAAGGAGGAAAAATAAAAGGCATAGCACTTGGAAAGGAAGAAGAAACATTTGCAGGTGACATGCTGTGTACCTGGAAAAGTCTAAGGAGCCTATCAAAATGCCACTAGAACTAATGTTTCTGTACATTAGCAAGGAGATATTGGAAGTTAGAATTTTTTAAATGCCATTTTCAATAGCATAAAAAAAAATACTTAACAGTAAATCTGAAAACATGCAGAACCTGTACAGAGAAAACTACAAAACAATGCCTAGAATAAAGACGAGATAAATGAATAGAAAGATACACTAAGAACATGGATTGGAAGACACAGTACTGTTAACATTTGTCAGTTCTCCCAAAATGGATTGATAGATATAATGCAATCCCGAGTAAAATCCCAGCAGACTTTTTGAAATAGAAATTAGTGAACTGATTCTAAATTTTATATGGAAATGTAAAGGACCTAGAATGCCCTGAACAATTTTGAAAAGGAAGAACTAAAGTTGAGGGACATATAATTTCTGATTTGGTGGCTTAATAAGCTATAGTAGCCAAGACAGTATAGAAGTAGCATAAAGATAGAGATGTAGATTGATAGTACAGAATAGGGAATCTAGAAATCAACCTAAAAAAATATGGTCAGTTGAATGAAGGAGAGTTCTTGTTGTTCCACATCCTTCCTTGCCAGTGTTTATTTGGTGTTTGCCAATGTTTTGGATGTTAACCATTTTAATAGGTGTGAAGTGATCCATCCTTTTAATTTGCAAGTAGATATCCAATTGCTCCAGTGCCTTTTGTTAAAAATATTATTTTCCCTTTGAATTACCTAGGTCCCTTTGTCAAAAATCAATTGACCATAATTATGTAGGTTTATTTCCATACTCTTCCCATTGATCTATATGTCCTTATGCAAATGTCACACTATCTTGATTACTGTAGCTTAAGAGTAAGGTTTGGAATCAATTGGATGGTGTAATTCCTTTAATTATGTTCTTTCTTACCTGTTTTTGCCAACTTTGGTTTTTTTGCATTTCTATAAAAGTTTTAGGATCAGATTTGTTACCTTCTTTTAAAAACCTGCTGGAATTTTGACAGGAACTGCACAGAATCTACAGATCAGTTACCATTCTAACACTATTGAGTCTTGTGATCCAAGAGCATGCTGTGTTTCTCCATTTGTTTAGGATTTCTGTATTTTTTTCCAGCAAAATTTTGTAGTTTTCAGTGTTCAGATTTTGCACTTGTTAAGTTTATTTCTAAGTATTTTCTTCTTTTTGATGATATTGTAAATGGAACTGTTTTCTCAATTTTGTTTTCAGATGTTTAATTACTAGAATATAAATAAAATTGTTTTTTTATATCTTGTATCCTATGACATTGTCAAACTGACTTATTAATCCTAGAATTTTTGCATATTTCCAAATATTTTCTAGGGAGGAAACTAAGGAGACCTTATAGGTAAATGAAATGTAAGGAGATCAGGAGACTATTGAGAAGCTCCAACTTAAAGCCACAAATGGAGGGCTCACAGTAAGAGTGAGGGGGAACCATCCCTTTATAGGGGAGCAAAATTTGCCACCCCCAGATGTCTCTTCGGCAATGTGGGTTATTTTGAGCTGAAAACAATCAAGGCCCAAAAGACTCAGGAAGAAACTTTGAGCTTCCTCGTAACTGCCTAAGAGAATTTAGATACAGGGCTTGTTCCAGAACAGAGCTATCACTGGAGATCTCTGCAAAGAATATGGGCTGAGTGGGGTGGGGGAGCTCAGCAGGGCCTGGAGATGAGAGTCCACTCTGGGTCTCATTGTCTCTGCTTGGCCCAGCAAGCATTTGTTTACCAAATATTTGCTTTTCCATCTCCATGCCAATTACTTTCCTCCCCTTTGAAGTCCCAGATCGCTACCCCTAATATCCTTGTTTGTCTGTAGCTGAAGATAGTATTTAAGGTGAGGATTTAGGCCATTTGGGCACATTATTCAGTTCTTGTGGGTCTCTCCCATGTGTACGTTATTAAACTTTTGATTTTCCCCTGTTAATTTGTCTCATGTTGACTTAATTCTTGGACTAGCGAGAAGAACCTAGAAGAGTAAAGGAAAATGTCTTCTCTCCAACACCTTGAATGGGCCATTGTGTGGGATGCTTACAGAAAATCTAGACAGATGTGAGAAGATTGGACCAGGAAGATCAGCACAGAATACTCCAAGTAATTTCAGTGAGTTTCAAGGTGAGGCAGCCACCTTCGTGCAGAGGTAGAAATACAGATAGTACTTATGCCCTGAGGAACATGCCTGAGAAATTTATCAAATGTTGACTCTGAAGTTAAGGCACACAGATAAGAAACCCATTGAAGGGAAGCCTGGCAGAACAAGACAGCATCCGTGTTTGGACGGCAGAATGCCTTGACTGTGACAGCAGAGGAAATGGCAGCAGACAAGATTGGGCTGAATAACTGATGCTCTGCCAGTCCCTGAGCTTCATGATTTTTATCTCTTCCAACTTGAGAGACCCAAAAGGACAAAACCTAGAGACATACATGAGACATAGATGTTAAATATATGTATTTTCCATAAGGAAAAGGGGAAAGAGAAACTCAAATCCAGCGAACAATACCAGTCAAAATGAACCAGAGAAGAGAAGTGCGTGACTTAAGAAGCTATTTAAAGCGTTAGAAAACAGGCTGAGCTTTCCTGAAAGCAAAAGGAGAGCCACCATGGAAATTAAAATGTCAGCATCATATTCCTCTGTTGCAGAAAATAATACAGCAAAACACATACTGCTCAAGACCTGAAGAGTTGAAAGTGAGGAGGAGCAGTGATTCAGGAGCATCAGGCTTCTGGCTGCAAACAAAGAAGAACAAAGAGTGTTGCTCATCACCCAGTTCTACAAGGATTAAGTTGTCAGGCACTGCAGTCAATGACTCACTATGCACCCTGCGAGGAACTCAGGATGAAGAACAGAATGAGGCACTCTGTGCTTTGGGAAAACAGGCCCCTTAGATAAGGTAGTTAGATGTATATCTCAGGAAGAATTTTAATGAACCCAGATTCTTGCATCTTCCCGTACATAGAAAAGCACTAAATTATTAACTCAAGGTATCTGTTCTTTGTGACTAGCAGTAGTCTTTTATCAAGATGTATGCCTGCCTACATGTATTCCCTAGGCAAAAAGCATTTAGAAGCTGGTTTCTCCCCTACATCTTCAGAACTACTAAAAGGCCATCTCTCAGGCTACAGTCCTCAGCAAGATTCCTGAATAAAAAAAACTCACAACTCTTACATTGGGCATTTTTCTTTCAGTTGACATGGTCCCACCAGTTCCATGGTGCCATGGACTTCAAAAGCTTCAATGAACTGAGAATGATTCTACAGCTGAAAAAAATGGTGATGAGGGGGAAACATTGCCAAGGCTAAGGTTTAAGAGGGTGGCAAAATTCCAGGACGGCAGTCAGCGTGGGACAAGGCTGTGAATGACTGCCCACCCAAGCTAGTGGATGAGGTATTGCCAGATAAACACCTGCCTTCAGTGCAGCACATTGGGCTTAAAGAGGAGATAGAAGTTGAGATTTTAAGTATGTTGACTGATGTCTGGTGCTCCCACCACTGGAAATTTCTCAGTTTTACAAGAAAAAGAACATTGAGTGCTTATTGTGTGCCAGGCCCTGCACTATGCATCTTATATTTATGTATTTAGTAATCACATCATCCTATGAGTTTGGGCACTAATAACATTACAGCTTCGTAGATGGAAAAATTGGGGCATGGAGAGATCAAGTAGCTTGATGGCCATGCCATTGGTACTCTTGGTAGGATCTCATTGAGGTGGGAGTAGGACTACTCTGATGGATGATCTTTTCCTCTCCAAGACTTAACCATTCTGCTTTTAATGGTTAAGACTATTGGATTTATGGATGGAGGAGTATGTTAGAGAATTGTTAGAAGGTAAATGCCCTGCCTTGTTCTTGGTTTTCAGTCCATGAGAAGGGATTTTCCCCTAAGTGCTCTTGGTCTCTTATTCCACCCCTTACTTTTCCATGGATGTTGTTAGTTACCAGTTTGGCAGGTAACTTTCCCTTTTTTCTGATGTAAACATTGTGCTATAAATTTCCCTCTCAGTACTGCTTTAACTGTGTCCCACAAATTTTGATATGTTGTGTTTACATTTTCATTCACTTCAATATATTTTTAAATTTCCCTTGAGACTTCTTCTTTGACCCATGGATTATTTACAAGTCTGATGTTTAGTTGTTTGAAAATTTTGTTCAAAGAACTGTTGTCTTTCTGGCATTGATTTCTAGTTCATTTCCATTGTAGTCAGAGTATGACATCAAATCTTTCATATTTGTTGAGATTTGTTTTATGACCCAGGATATGATCTTAGTATATGCCCCACGGGTGTTGCGAAGAATGTGTATTCTGCTCTCGTGGGGTGGAGTGTTCTGTGAATGTTGATTAGATCCTCTGGTTGATGGTGCTGTTGAGTTCTTCTGTGTCCTTGATACATTTCTGTCTAGTTGTTCAGGTTGGGTCATTTTTATTGTTCTGTCTTCAAGTTCATGAATTCTTTGCTCTGTTCCTTCTACTTTATTGTTTAACCCGTATATAAAGTTTTTAAATTTTGGTTATTTTATTTTTTAGCTCTAAAATTTCCATATGGTTCTTTTTTACATCTTCTGTTTCTTTGTTCGTGACTATGCCTTTACTGAAACTGTCTATAGTTTCACTTGTTTTGAGTATGTTCATGATTGTTCGTTGAAGCATTTTTATGATGACTGCTTTAAACTTCTTTTAAAATAATTTTAATATCTGTATCATCTTGGTATTGGCATTTGCTGACTGTCATTTCTCATTCTAGTTGATATTTTCCTGATTCTTGGTAGGATGAGTGATTTTTGGTTAAAACCTGGACAGTTCGGGTGTGTGTTAAGAAAATCTAGATCTTATTAAATCTTCTGTTTTAGTAGAACTCTTGATATCACTGAGGTGGGAGAAAAGGGACACCACCTCATTGCTGTTCGTAAGGATAGATGTCCAAATTCTTGCTCCATCTCCATTGCCCCCTGACAGATATCAGTTGGTTGGGTGTGGGAGTTTAGGCTCCCCTGTTGGTCAATGCTGATGCAACCCTAGCTGGGAGGTTTGGCATCCTTACTGTTGCTGGCTGGGAGTGGGTGGAAGTTCAGGCTGCCCATGTGGTCTCTACTGACCCCACAGAGAGAGGGGGCTCATTCCAGCCCAACTGGGGTAAAAATTCTGGCTTCTCACATGGCCTTTCAGTCACCACCCTGGTGGGGGCTTGGAGAGCCTCCTTAACTTGGCAAGGGTGGAATTCCCAAGTCTCCCCCGCTGGCTTTTGCTGGCATGGGTTGGGGTGGAGCCACAGTGTTTTCCTGTGAGGGTTGCTGGAATAGAGCAATTATTGTCTAAAAGTTTTCTGTCTTGCCAGGCTCCCCTTTCCTGGACCTTTGGCTCGAAAAGCTTTTCTCGGGGCTTTTTTGGGGGTCTGTGCTTATTGGCATTTCTGGTTGCTGTCTTCTCTAACACCCAGTCTGAGATACATGAGGCAAAATAACATTCAGGGAACTTGCTACCATATTGTTCCTCTGGTCCTGAGGTTGCTTGATGGCTGTCTTCTTCTATCCATCTTTTAGTGTCTTCTTCTGTTTGTGTTACATATAATATCCAGGGGTTTTAGATGTACTTAGCAGGAGCAATAGGGAAAAAATGTGTCTATTCCATCTTCTGGAAGCAGAAGTCTAGTTCCAGGAATTTTGATTATTGCTCTGGCAACCAAGGAGAAAGAGGAATGTGGCTTTGAGTCACTGGTTATGTGGGAGATGAGAGTAGCTGTCCAAGGCAGTGGCAGGGGACCCAGCAGCATGGCATCAAGCGGAGCTCTAGGAGAGATGGCTGGTAAGCAGTTCTCTGTGGTGGGCCAGAAAGAGCGGCATCTGATGTTTGTTTTGAAGCAATTTCCTCCTCTGGATTCCAATTATTCTCCATTTCCCCCAAATCCCCAGTAGGTGCTTATTATACCTAGCACCCTAGTCTTCAAGAATGAAGGAGATGAACGAGAAGACTAAGTGATTGAATTAGGATCGAGGAGGGAGGGAGAGGTGACAGGACCAGTGGTGAAGAGCCTGCCAGAGTGATGGAGGCCTGAGCCAGGAGCAGACTAGGGGAGACCAGACCAGGGCACTGCCACTCAGAGTTACCACAAAAGCTTGTACGTCCTCCCAGCTCAGGGGGAATCAGGTGAGAGCAGTGACAAGGAGCTGAGTCATCATGAGAAAGGGGTTTTCATGGTGAGGAGGCAGCGTCTTGGTGTGGTTCTCTCCAAGCTTACCGCTCCATCGCTTGGGTGGAGAGAAGCACCTCTCCTTCCAGGTATGCGTCATGCTGACTCTGAAGGAAGCCCATGTGGCTCTGGCTCACTGGCTGCACGCTTTCACCCTCATTGACTCCACTCTGTTGCTTGCCAGAGGCCAGACCAGCGAGAATGACTCAGCACACAGGCTGACCTATGCAAGGTCCGTGCATGCGTGTTGGGGGTGGTAGGAAGCATGGTGAGTGGGGTTTCTGGTAGACCTCTAACCGTGATTTCAATGTTTTAGAAAACTCGTCTGCTTTAGAACACCTGGACCTGGAGAGATGGCAGGGGCTGCAGAAGGCTACGCTTATTATATTGTTATAGGGTCTCCATAGCATGTGTAGAACTACCCCGTGTAATGGGGATAGCAAGGGGCCACACGGGGGGAGTTCTAATTTTCCAGTAAATGCGAACACACCTTCTCAAATCACCTTTGCCTGAAATCTAAGTCTCGTTAGTTATCTCCCTGACCCCACGGCCAAGTGCTCTTCAAGACCTGCCCACGCTTCCTTCTGAGCACCTGTGGAGGGAGCCTCCATCCCCTACCCCTTCCGGTGGAGAAGCAAACGGAGAAAACACACTGATGTGCAGGCTTCATGTGCAAGACACAGTTCCTGCTCTTTTTTGGTTGGCGACATCCGAAGTCCTGGGACAGAAGGGAGAGGAGGATAAATATGAATATGAATGTGTGTGTGCGTGTGTCTGGCTTCTCTCACTAAAATTCGTACAGTCTGTATTATTATTTTGTCTTCTGCCATATCCTCATTGCCTAGAATACTGTCTGCTACACTTTTGGGCTCTAAAGAAACATTGTTGGAAGGAAAGAAGGAAGGGAGGGAGGGAGAGAGGAAGGAAGGAGGAAGGAAGGAGGGGGAAGGGAGGCGGGGTTGCCTTTCCTTCATGGTGGGCCTGAGCCCGTTGCCCAGAAAGCCGCAGAGCTTTGGCCTTTACCCCTGAAGATGAATTTTGAAGCCATGCCCCCCAGTTCTCCTCCCCGACAGCTGCACAAGATTCTCATCGCCCACTGGCCACATGAGTGTCCTCAGAGGGAGCAGACGCAGGTGGAGGACCTCCTCGTGGCCAGCAGAGAAAACAGGGCGGCGCTGCTTCACTGAGCGCCAGTGGCGGGTGGGCTGGGGGCACCCCCGTCAGCTCTATAAAGGCTCCCTGGCCAGAGCCCAAGGAGGCAGCGGCTTCTACCTCTTCGTGCCTGGAAGGGCCCAGGAAAATGGCCCTGGCCCTGGCCGTCTTCAGTTTGCTGGGCTCAGCCTGCTTGGTGTCAGCCAACAGCTTTGGTGAGTTCCGAGCCTGAGGCCATGGAGCGTTGGGTCAGGAGGGAGCTCTCAGGCCAGCCCCTTGTTAGCCAGGATTTGCCCCAGGGCCTTGGAACCTCTGTGATCTCATTTAATCCTCACAGTGTCCTGAGTTCAGTTACTTGCTCTTCCCTTTTCAGATGAAGAGACAGAGGGTCTTGAGAGGGAAACTGGATGGTCTGAGGTCACGGAGTCAGTGATTTGTGGAGAGGAGATGGGAAACCAGATATTCCTCGTCGGATTCTAGCTCTCCCCCACCCCACCCTGTTGGCAAATTTTGGCATTGCTGTTGTTTTTTTTTATTCTCTTAGAGATCTCAAGTACTAGGTTATCCGTGTGGGATATTTGAGAAATAGCAGGTAGTGAAAAACACAAATCTACTGGTGGCATGAAATAGACCTAAGTTCTAGCTGCGGCTCAGCCACTTAGCCTGTGACTTCGGATAAGTCTCAGCTTGCTTCCTCGCTGGGAAAGTAAGCAGTTGTGACTGATTTCTGCATAAGCTCCTGCATGTTACACACATTCTCCATGGAAAATAAGACACATGGGAGTTATTTGGTATTCCCATGCGGGACCAGGAAGGTGCTCTGTCCGCAGGGAGTGCCTTGGTAAATTCAAGAGCATCTCCTTTATGGTGTTCTGACCTGACCCAGCTGCTCGCTGGGGGAACGTGCAATCCAAGGGTTCACTTTGAATCCTTCTCCTGCCAGCTGTATGATCTTGAACAGAGGACATTCCCTGCCCAAGTCTTAGGGCCACATGGGTAAGGTGGAGATAATGCCTCCCAGGGGATTACGGGAGCTAATGTCATACTTGGAAAAAGTGTGAGTAGCTGCAAAATTGCAAGTTAGAACATACTTGATGATGGTGCTAGATATAAAACCCGGAAGAGCATCTGTGCCTTTAGGGAGCCCGTCTCTCTTACTGGAATCCAGACCAGCAACTCCTCTCTGATGAATCACTTCCTTTGTGCAGAGTACCAGGTGGACGCCCAGCCTCTCCGTCCGTGTGAGCAGCAGAGGGAGGCGGCCTTTCTGAAGGGAGCAGACTACGTTCCCCAGTGCGCTGAGGATGGCAGCTTCCAGTAAGGCTACTCCAGCCATGTGGACTCGGGGGCCTTGGAGGCCTTAAAGCACATCTCATTCCTGTCCCCCGTCCACCCTTCCCACCCTCCCTTTACTCTCCTCCTTGAACGTGAGATGTGGCTACTGTCACCTGGAGGGTGCCTGCCACTCAGATCCTCAGACTAATCAACACTGAGTCATCTGACCCAGAGTGCCCCAACCCATGCTCCATTCCAGCCAGAACCAAGGATGCCCCCTCCTTTCCTGCCAAAGCTTTACTTTAATAAGGGGCGCCGGGGTGGGGAGATCACATGACGGATGCTTTGGTGCCTCTTCTCCTCCCTGCATCCTCTTGATGAGTCAGAGGTGGAGGGAAGCAGGGGCCTCTGAACTCAGGTCAGTGGCTGCCTCCAAGCTGTGCTGAGTTCGGCCCTCTGGGCTGCATGACGCTGTCTCCCCACTGGGCTCCTCTCTGAAAGGGGTTTTTGGCTGCCCTCACAAGAACTTGGGGCCCGGGACTCTCTCCCGGGAGAGTGGAGTGATAACACACAGGAACCCTTTGCATGTGTTTCACTTTCCCCACGCTGTTCCAGCCACGTTTGAACAAGGGGAACTCCGTCTCTAGGGCTGTGTTCTGGGAAACATCCCTGAGACATCCGTCACCCCCCACCCCAGCTCCATTTTATTCACAAGCTTGCTTTGTGTGCCTAACGAAGCGCTTACCTACTCTCGAGAGCGAAGGCCAGTGCAAAGGCCAGTCCCTGCTTGGAGCTCTGGGAATTCTGGAGCAGAGGGGTTAGGAGGATGGTTCACCTTTGCCGCCTTATTTAATCAGTATCTAGCTGTTCTCGTGTCTCTTTCCTGGCCACGTGCAGGTTCAAGCCAGCCCTGCTCCTCCTCAGAAGGTTTTGCATACGAAGTTCTCTTTACCTGGAACACCTTTTACCTTCTTAGGCCCCTGGTATAACACCTGTCCGCCCCTCCGCCTCAGTTTAGCCATCACTTCCCCTTGGAGACCCATGGAGCGCTTCCTGAGTAACCATAACCCAGGCCACTGTCTGCCCACTTCTGGTCCACGTAAGGGGCACTTTTACCCCCTGCAGCCTCCATGGGGCAGGAGCGTGGACACCAGGGTGGCCTTTGCTACAGGGCTGGCAGACTGGCCTGGTGGAGAATGAATGTGCGGGGCTGTCACAGGTGTCAGCGCTTTCCCTTTCTCTAGTCACCTGCCCTGCTCCACACCAATCTCTTCCCAGTTTAAATGAATTAAAGCTTGGAGGGATGGAAAGGAAGAAGAAAGGTACCTACCTGACTGTGTCTCCTGCCCCCAGGACTGTCCAGTGCGGGAAGGATGGAGGCTCCTGCTGGTGTGTGGACGCCGACGGCAGGGAAGTGCCCGGCAGCCGGCAGCCTGGGCGGCCTGCATCCTGTAAGTTGGCGGGGGGACCCGCTGGGGACAACTCACATCCTGGGTAGAGCACTAGGCTTGGGTGTGTCAAGGGTGAGTCTCCCCATGGGCTGCTGGATCTTCCCCTTTGAATTCGACCCTATCACCTACAGGACTGCTGTGAAAATCAACTTGACAAGTCATTTGTTTAGCTATCGCCTCTGAATTCCCCCATGTGCCAGGCTCGGTGCCTGGTGCTAAGAAGGAAGCAACAGGGAGCAGACATCAAAGGTCTCTGAAACCAGAAAGCAGCCACGTGCACAGGAAGTGTTCTTTCACCTGGGGTGTTTCTAAAATTTGAGACTGAGGTGAAAACTTTCCTGTTAAAATGGTTGTTACGATGAGTAGTCAGAGAAAGCCCAGTCCCCATTTAAAGCATGTCACAGTTCAGCCTAAAACAAAGGTCAGTTTACACTGGTCATCTTAAAATTGTGAAACTGAGCTTGGAACCACTTATCCTTTAATGGAGCAAAGCTCTGTTTTGGGCACTGGTTTTGGGGGCCAGCATGCTGCTGGGTCCCATGCTCTCACTGAGTTCTTGTTCCTTGTCTGTAACAAGAATATAGTATCTGCTATAGGATCAACTGTGATGGTTGAGAGGATTTAAAATGCACATAAGACACCCGGCCCACAGTAGGTATTCAGTAGGAGCAGTAATCACTAACGTCACTAGTCCTCATGCACCTGAAGAAGACAGTTGTATTTTAATTCTGTAGATAACGTGAGTGGGGCACAGAGAGGTGACAGACTTCCTCAAGGTCACACAGCAAGTGTGCGGGGAAAGTTGAATTCAGACAAGCTGTCAACAGCCAGCCTGTACTCCATTCACACTGCACCTCTGCAGTGGCAGGGCTGTGGGGTGTCCCGGGGAACCATGGGACACGATGAAATCTGCCCTTCCAAGCTCGGTCCACAGGATGTCAGGAGAAATCCTGGGATACAGAGTTGGGCAGTTGGAACGCTGGTCCTGAGGCTGTTGCCAGCTCATCAAGCACCCATGGGCTGTGGGAAGGACTGCCCTGCCTTCCCGCCTCTGGGGAGGGAGAAGGGTCCTCCTGGGTTACGACCCCTACGTCGTCCCTGCTGTCCTGCTCTGACGCCACTCTTTGTTGCCACAGGTCTGTCGTTCTGCCAGCTGCAGAAGCAGCAGATCTTACTGAGCAGCTACATCAACAGCACGGCCACATCCTACCTCCCTCAGTGTCAGGATTCGGGGGATTACGAGCCCGTGCAGTGCGACCTGCGACGGGAGCAGTGCTGGTGTGTGGACACGGAAGGGATGGAGGTGTACGGGACCCGCCAGCGAGGGAGGCCGACACGATGTAAGTCCCAGCGGCACCAGCACCCCATGAGGAGGTGGAGGCTGTGGGCGGCCTCCCATATCGGAACCAAAACGGGGTCAGGGCTCCCCGAGAAAAGGCAGAGGACCTGGCCCTCGACACAGAGAAGGAAGGGATTTTAGGAAGGTTTTATTCCTTCTGATAGTTCCATGTGGTGGACAGCAACATTCACCGGCTGATCATTAGAAGAGTAAGTAGGATTTCAAGGAGCATCTCCTGTCCCAGGCCTTAGTCCCTGTTTGGGATGCTGTCACGAGTGTAGTATGAACGCATGCACCTCCACTACAGAAGCATACACACCTCCTTGTATGGGAGAATTAAAAATTGTTTTCTTGGAAATGTTTAGGTCCAGGGAGCTGTGAGATAAGAAATCGCCGTCTCCTCCATGGGGTGGGGGACAAGTCCCCGCCCCAGTGTTCTCCAGACGGAGCCTTCATGTCTGTGCAGTGCAAGTTCGTCAACACCACGGACATGATGATCTTCGACTTGGTCCACAGCTACAACAGGTAAGGGCTGCTGGGCCCCTGAGCGTGCTCGTCACGGGCCATCCCTTCCCATCTCCTGCCAAAGCTCCCGCTCGCTTTGGGACTGTATGCTGGGACGCGCGCATGCTCACGCGCGTGTGTGTGTGTGAGACACGCAGCCCGTGGGAACGGACAGAGGCCTCACGCTCCTTTGCTGTGATGGACTGAAGGGCTACAGCATTCCCCACAGAGCGGGCTGGCAATAGCCATTCAGATTAAAAACAGGCGAACCTTCTGGTCCGGCCAGCCCGTGGAGATGAAAACACCACAATGTGAAGATGTACGTTCTGGGATGTCTACTGCATTGTTGTTTATTGTAGCCAAAAACTGGGAACAAAGTGGCTGACAACCCAAGGTGGATGGCTGGATAAATGTGTACCTGCCATAAATATTTCTGCAGCCTTTTAAAAAAAATGCAAATCAACAATTCCAGTTGATTCGGAGAGGATTCTGCAGCCCATTAAGATAATACGATACACAAGGTACAGATCATGTAAGAGGATTTAATTTTTAGAAAACAAACATCAGACAGGTCCCTTCATGTGCATATATGATTCTATATTATGTTCATATTATGTGATCGTGCTTGTGTCCATATAGGATTAGGTGGGTGCAGAGAAAAACATGAATGAGCACATACTGTGTGGTTATCACAGCCGCCTTGAGGGTCAGGTTGCTGTGGAGAAGGGAACCAGCGGAAAAGGAAAAATGATGGCTCCGTAAAAAACGTGGACCGTTTTTATAAATTGCATGTATGTTTGCACTTATCAATGAGTTTAAAGATTTAAATAACAAATATGAAAAGGGAGGTGCATCATAGATCTTGGCCCAAATAACTGGATAGCTTCTGGTTATTCAAGATGGCTACTCTATTACTGTAAAGGGCTCGCACAGACTTCAGATATAATTGAAACATTCTGAGTGAAAATAAATAAGAATATTAGTCTGTGAATACTGATAGGAATTCTCTTGGAGAACCTGAGCCTTTATGTGGCTGGCTTTCAAAACAACAAGTTTCTTTCCCTATGAGAGAGAGGGATGTGCTGGGAGAGGTCACAGATAAAAGCCTGTGACCAAGAACTGTCCCAGAGATAAGTCTCTTTTGAGCTGCATAGTGTTTTAAAAACTGGGGGATTTTAAGTAGAATCCTGTGAAATTTCCGTTTGTGTAGGTAAAAATAGTTGAACATCAGCAATTTTATATGTTCTACATAACACACAAAATTCTGAATTCCTAATTCTGAAGAACAAGGGTGAGGGCTACATGCATTGTTGCATGGCACCAAGAAGCTGGTTCTCTTTGGACTGGTTCTCTCCGTGTCCTGCTGCCATATACCTCTGCTCCATCTGTTTGCATTACCCGCCTGGCCCCATAGCATTTGCCCTGTGACCCTCATTCTGACTCTGTCACTGCTGGCAAAGTGACCTGGTCACTTACTTCTCTGAGCCTCAGTGTCCCCATCTGTAAGGACAACACTGGCTCATTAGGTCACGGTGAAGATATGCTGAGCCCTTGTCTGTGAAACCACTGCGAAAATTGTAAATTATTATGCATCTGTGAGGAAGATCACCAGCTTCAGCAAATGTAGGTTACATTCAGCAAATGTAGGTTACATTCCCCTCCCCGCCCCACAAGGCCTGCCCGTGTGCACATAGGAATCTGCAAACAGCCTGATTTACTGATGCTCATTGATACAAACCAACGTGTGCTCAGTTCAAGTTCAACTGGATGTTCACTATATACAGGGAATTTGAGATCCTTTCATTTACTTCAATATTTACAAAAATAATTGGAACTGATGGTCTCTGGCACACAATGGGGAATCTGAAGCACAGAAGTTAAGGACCCTAGCCTAGGAATCACAGTTGGTGGGTCCCAGAGCTGTCTGTCTCCTTTTACCATCCCACAAAACCTCAGTTCATCTCTGTTCCCCACAGCATAGAGCACAGAGCCTTGCATACAGTAGGCCTACAGTCATCAAAGAACTTCTTGCAGGTGCCAGCTTGAGGCACAATTCATAGCTGCTTCCACCAGAGGGCAGTCGAGTTAAAGGCAAACATTCAGGACTAAGCATCCATTGTTAAGGAACAAAAAAAGTTTACCCTTGAAATGGGAGCCTTTCTTTTATGTAAGCAAGCATGTCTCTGAGCGAATTCTGATTTAAGAAGGTCATGGGAAGGGTCAGGTGGCTGGTTACTGGAAGCCCAGCCATATTCAGGAATTTTCTGATAAGCAGACCTGGGCAGTGCCAGCCCCAGTGACTCCACTGGGGCAAAGTGTCAGGAGCCACGGAGGCTACGTGGAGAGTCTAGATATAACACCTAGGGTCGCCAGTTGAAAAAATACAGGATGGCCAGTGATATTTGAATTTCACATAAACAAGGAGTAATTTTTAGTTTCAGTACGTCCCCAATACTGCATCAAGAATTTTAAGCCTGAGTGGGAGTTGGGTATATCTTATTAACCATCAGACTTGGATTTTGAAAAGAATGGACTGGGGTCAGGGAAGAGCAGAATGGGTGCCTGGGGGTGACTCTACAAGTTCGGAGGCTACCATACTAGTCCAGGTGAGAGGTGCTGTCAACTTGGACCAAAGCAGGTGATGGAGAGGACCATGGTGAGATGGAGTGGGATTGGACAAATATTGACTTGGTAGACTCCATGGAACTTGGTGAAGGAACATATATGGGAGGCGAGGGAGAGAAAAAGTTAAGGAGGACTCCAAGGTCTGGTTTCTGGATGGATGGTACAGGAAGAGTCTGGAAAGGAAAAGTCACAAATTTGCTTTTGGCATATTGAATCTGAGGCAATTTCTATGGGAAATTCACATGGAGAAGTGGCGTAAGGCAGCTGACCTGTTTCCATGGGGCCACAGGGAGCCTGGAAGCCTCATTTGCCAACCTGTTTGTTGTGGGTTCTTGATGTGCTGGGTGATGATTTACACGTGAACTTGGCCACAGCATTTGCCCATTTAAGGCAGGTCCTTTTTGCCTCTTGAAAAAGGCAGCTGTTAACTACACCTGTTTGGCCGGTGACCAAAAGAACATGTCATGATGGGGTGACGTGATGGAGTGGGCGTTGCTAGTCCTTCTGGCCCCTCCCCCACCTTTCACATTGCCCTTACCTAACCACTAACTAGGGAAGCGTATTCTGGCGAAGCAGATTGTAGTAAAGGGCTTAAGAGCCGATGCCATTATCAAGGCTTTAATGACCCGAATTAAATTCAGTTGGTTTCTTTATCAGTTCTCGTCCTTAGTGACTGAGCTCGTTCAAACTTCTTCAAATGCCTTGGCAACCCATGCGATACAGGTGATCCAGGGGGAAGGAGCAGATGCGTCATAACATGTGGTAAAGGGGCCTCGTTACCTGAACGTGTGAGCGACTGTGTGTGGAGACATCCTCGTGGACTCATCACCTGTTACCCTCACAGGACCCTCTGCAGTGTCTGCAGTGCCCCAGGCACTGTGGGAGTCACAGCGCTTGACTTTGAGGAGGGCTCTGCTAGTCTTCATCAATGGCGAGATGTCTGGAGGGGCTATCCGGGAGAGGGTTGGAGCATCTGACTGAGTAGGGGGTGTTGGCTCCCTGGGTCCAGGGGCACGAATCCTACCCTGCAGGTGAGCAGGACCGGACGCCTGGCAGGGCCTGACATTTTGTATCGCACGGAGCCTCATTTGTGATTTCTCTAACTCTGTGTTGGCCACAATCTGAACATAAAAGCAGAAACGCCATCATTTTCCCCTCCACTACAATTTTCCTTCTTGAGGACTCTTTTATTCTCATCCTGATAAAATCCAAAGAAAGGGAAGCATCCTTTTCCATTAGTTGAAGGTTGAGATGGGTCTCTGGGTTGAATTGGTGGAATGTGGGACTGGAGTGATTTAAACTTCCCGTGCCTCATGCTGGAATGGGCTTCAGAACCTCGGGCCAGCTGAGTGACCCATCACTGTCTATTAGATGCCAGGAAAAGCTCAGTGTCCAGCCTAGAAAGAAGAGTGTCAAAACAGAGGACTGCCTCTCAGGATATGGGGCAGGAACTGGGTACAGCCAAACACACTGCGTAACACCATTAGCAGAGATCACGTGGTGGTGAAGCCCTGGATTTGAACCCCCGTTCCCACCACTGGTTCAAGACCCATGGCCAATACACCTCACTTTTTTAACCTCTAAAATGGGCATGAAAAAAATACCACCTGCCTTTTAGGAGGGTTGAATGCATTAAATGAGTCAACATATATTAAACATTTTGCAGGTTGTCTTCTACAAATTAGTGTTCAATAAATGGAAGTGATTATGCTACTATTATTAGCACTTTTGTAATTGAATTGTCCCATGTTCCAATGAATGAACTTCTGTCATATACCTCCTGTCAGTGGGAGCAACTGGGCCAAGTGGGTTTTTAGTTTCTTTTATTCAACTCACTTAGTGTAACATTCTTTTAAATTTAACTCACATACACATAGTCATAGACCAACAACATGGAAAAAATCCGTAATTCTACAGTGCGTTCATAGGTCTTGTTTTGTGCATTCATTTACATTCAGATTAACTAATACTCGTGCACCCTGTGTTCAGGCTCTGAGCAGTTCCTGCAAATATATTCCCTTCCAATACTGGTTCATGTGCATAGGAGCAATTGTAGTATATGTACATGCCATTTTGTATTCTACGCTTTTTACATAATATTATGCATGCATTCGTTTGGGGGGCTTACTATAATTCACTTTTAATTTTCATATCTTTGGACATTAAGGTTGTTTTCAACATTTTGCTAGAATATATTACACAGCAATAGACCTATCTGTGCAGAGAGCTGCTTTTCTGCTAACTTATTGGTTGGGGATATATTTCCAGATGTAGGTAGAAACATACTATACTTGGTTTCATAGACTTGCTATATAGGGCATACAATAAATCTCTCAGTGTTGCATAAACATGAACAAATCCTCTCTGGTTGCTATGTCATTGCAAGTGGGAAGAACTCCTGATACAGCTTTACGTCACTCACCTGGGCTTCATATTACTTCCAGGATGGGGAGCCCAGCCAATTAGCTCCCTTTAGCAATTGCCGGGTCAGGCAGGATTTAGGCATCCTTTTCCTCAATTTATGGCAAGGGATGTATAGTCCTTGTTAGTGATGTCACATTGATTTGGTGTTGTTTTCAACTGTGGGACTGGGAAATGGCCTACATAAGAATTTCCTATCCTGGAATCTGGCTTCCTTTCAAGCTCTTGAAAAGTTGTAAAGGGATCTGAAGTCGTCTGATCTCCCCAAATGAGATCATCTACAATGTGTACCATATGTCTGTAAAGCACACTTGGCCCTTATTCTCTAGGGTTATATTCTGGTAAAGGAACTTGTTAATGCAATGCTCATTAACTGTTTTCTGCCTGGTCCTATGAGACACACGCTTGGGCATAAATTGGTCAAATGCCACAAGTGAGAAAAATGCTAATTAGTAGATGACAGCCAAGCACAGCTTTATTTTCACAGGTCCAGCCTCGCTCTGGCCAAGGACAACCAATTTAGGAAAAAAAAAAAAAAAAAAACATTTACTGCAGGAAGCATGGAGCAAATGGCATGAAATAAAGAAGCAGCCATTTCTTTTCCCCAGATGAAATGAGGCCACATTAATTTATTTCTACAGGAAGAGCTCATGATGACTTGCTTTTTATGAAACGGTGGTCATAAATCCCATTGTCTCTTAGGTTCCCAGATGCATTTGTGACCTTCAGTTCCTTTCGCAGAAGGTTTCCGGAGGTGTCTGGGTATTGTCACTGTGTGGACAGCCAAGGGCGGGAGCTGGCTGAGACAGGTAAGCGCATTCGCCAGACCCGAGAGCCTAAATGTCACTCCCTGTCAATCAGAAATAGCGGCTGGGCTGCCCTGGATATGGAGGAGGGCGTGGCCTTCGCAAACTTTCAGGGGCGGTCCTTTAAACACAGCTGCTGCTAGTCTACGTGGTGCCTTTGCACACACTGGAAAGAGGTGCCCGGCCCCTGCCCCCCCCACCCCTCCCCTGCGCAGATGCAGCTCCAAGCGTGGCAAGTAGGACCCAGGATGGACTGCAATCTCTCACTCTCTCAGCTGTGCTCCCTTGTGCTGTGAACAAACTGTGCAACCATACACAGCCGCCCTGACTTTGAAAACCATTAAAGCCTTGTTCAGACCCAAAGCACAATGATGCCGGTGGAGGCTCTGGCCTCTTCATATCTGTTTACGCAGCGAGGTCAGGGCCTCCTGTCTGAATGAACCCATCCCTCCAAACGCTTGCTGTCTTGGCTCAGGTTTGGAGCTGCTACTCGATGAAATTTACGACACCGTTTTTGCTGGCCTGGACCTTGCTTCCACCTTCACTGAGACCACCCTGTACCGAATACTGCAGAGACGGTTCCTAGCGGTGCAGCTAGTCATCTCTGGCAGATTCCGATGTAAGTACTAAGCCGACGGCAGATGTGTGTGTTTCTGCTAGGAGAAAACCACTCGGGTTTCAAGTCGCTGCAGTCTCTGTGGCTGTCCCAGCAAAGTGGGTGCAGTGATTGAAACAATCTTACCAGCGCCCAGAACGCATGCTGTAAACACACCAACTGTCCTTTCCATTACCACGCGGATCTCTTGTAGGCCCCACGAAATGTGAAGTGGAGCGGTTTACAGCCACCAGCTTCGGTCACCCCTACGCTCCGAGCTGCCGCCCAGATGGGGAGTACCAGGCGGTACAGTGCCAGAGGGATGGACCATGCTGGTGTGTGGACGCCCAGGGACGGGAGATCCAGGGGACGCAGCGTCAAGGGGAGCCTCCGTCCTGTGGTGGGTGTCCTCCCCAGGCCTCCTCTCTTGTTCTCGTCAGGTTGTGTGACTTTAAGTATCTCTCCAGATGGACCTCTTCATAACCCATTAATTCCACTGCCTCCTGAGGGTGCCCCCACAGGCCTTTCAGGTTCAACATGATGCAAACCTGTTTATCATCATTAATTTCCAGCACATTTCTTGTCCTGCATCAGGCATGGTTGCTTCCTCAGGGAGCTCAGAGAATAGTAGAAGAATTAAGTGTACACGTGCCATGAGAGAAGTGTGTGCTGATAGCTGAAGGAGCACAGAGCAGAACCGGGTCAATCCTATCTCGCAGCATGTATGACAAGGAAATATCCAGGAAGGCTTCATGGAAGAGGTGACACTTGTTGAACATCTTCTAAAATAAAGATGTTTCCTGAAGGAGGAAAATAAAGAGAGGTGTTCTCTCTACAAAGAGCAGGAGAAACAAAATTATAAGGATATAAATACGAAAGGGTCCCAACTTATGATGGTTTGACTTACAATTTTTTGACTTTGCAATGGTGTGAAAATGATACACATTCAGTAGAAACAGTGCTTTGAATCTCGATCATTTCCCGGCCTAGAGATATGCGGTATGAAACTTTCTCGTGATGATGGGCAACGGCAGTGAGCCGCAGCTCCCCCCATTAGCCACTCGATTGTAACCCATACACTTATGACCATTCTGTACCCAGACAGCTATGCTGTCTTTCCCTTTCAGTACAGTATCCAATAAATTGCATGAGGGAATTCCCTGGCCATCTAGTGGTTAGGACTTGGCACTTTCACTGCCGGGGCCCATGTTCAAATCCTGGTCGGGGAACCAAGATCCTGCAAGCATCACGGTGAGGCCAAAAAAAAAAAAAAAAAACTTACATGAGATATTCAGCACTTTATTATAAAATGGGCTTCGTGTTAAGATGATTTTACCCAACTGTACGCTAATGTAAGTGTTCTGAGTACATTTAAGGTAGGCGAGGCTAAGCTACAATGTTGGATATTCAATGCGTTTTCGACTTCATGATATTTTCTGCTTACGATGGGTTTATCAGGATGTCACCCCGCCACAGTGGAGGAAGATCTGTAATAGGCATTGGTGAGCTAATGAACAGTGAATCCGCGAGAAGGATAGAGAAAAAGCATGTTGGAGTATGTTTGGGGTGGGGAACTCTGAAAGGCAGGGGTAGTAAGGTCTTTCATAACAAAGCAAAGGCTTGGGGGCTTCATCCTGGAGGGTCAGAGGAGCTGTTGAGGGTTTTTAAGCTGGAGAGTGCCGTGTGGGGTTGGTGTGTAGGAAAGACAGCCCAGGCATTTTGTAGGACAGATTGTACAGGAGCATCAAGCTGCAGGTAGTGGGGCGTTTGAAGGTCATTGCAGTGTCCTGAAGAGAGATAAGGGGCCTATGTTACTTTCCTGGCGTGGCTGTAACAGATGACCACAAACTGAGTGGCTTAGAACAACAGAAATCTATTCTTGCACAGTTCTAAAGGCTAGAAGTCTAAAATCAAGGTGTCAGCAGGGCCATGCTCGCTCTCAAGGCTTCAGGGGAGAATCCTTCCTTGCCTCTTCCTGGTTTGTGATAGTCGCCAACAATCTTTGTGTTTTTAGACAGAAACGTAATTGTTTTATTTTTTAATTTTTATTGGAGTATAGTTGATTTACAATGCTGTGTTAGTTTCAGGTGTACAGCAAAGTGAATCAGTTATACATATACATATCCACTCTTTCTTAGATTCTTTTCCATATAGGCCATTACAGACTACTGAGTAGAGTTCCCTGTGCTATACAGTAGGTCCTTATTAGTTATCTATTTTATACATAGTAGTGTGTATATGTCGATCCCAAACTCCCACTTTGTCCCTCCCCACCCTTACCCCCTGGTAACCATAAATTTGTTTTCTACATCTGTGACTCTGTTTCTGTTTTGTAGGTAAGTTCATTTGTACCCTTGTTTTAGATTCCACATATAAGCAATATCATACGGTATTTGTCTTTCTCTGTCTGACTTACTTCACTCAGTATGATAATCTCTAGGTCCATCCATGTTGCTGCAAATGGCATTGTTTCATTCTTTTGTACGCCAACAGTCTTTGGTGTTCCTTGGCTCGTGACTGCATAACTCCACACTCTGCCTCTGTTGTCACATGGCTGTCTCCCTGTGTGTCTGCCTCTGTATCTCATCTCCTCTTCTTGTAACGACACTAGTTGTATAGGATTAAGAGCCCACTTAATCCTATAATTAAGAGCACTCTAGAGTAGTAGAGCCTACTCCAGTAGGACCCCATCTTAACTCATTACATCTACAATGACCCCGTTTCAAAAGAAGATCACATCTGAGGTTCCAGGAAGGACATGAGTTCTGGGGAGCCTATTCAGCCCAGGACAGGAAGCAATACTGAAGTAGAAGTAGCGGGCTGTGGAAGAGGGTGTGGACTTGAGACATGTCACCAGGCATCCCAGTAAGACTCCATTCCAGGGACTTCCCTGGCGGTCCACTGGTTAGGACTTCGCCTTCCAACGCAGGGGGTGTGAGTTCGATCCCTGGTCGGGGAGCTGAGATCCCACATGCCTCGTGGCCAAAAAACCAAAACGTAAAACAGAAGCAATATTGTAACAAATTCAATAAAGATGTTAAAAATGGTCCACATCAAAAAAAGAAAATCTTAAAAAAAAAAGACTGTTCCACCTTGCAGTGAGACCCTGAAAGGTGTTAGCGGTGGAGCGGGAGGAATCCAGGAGCACTTGCAGGCTTCCAGTTTAGGTGAACTGGATGGCCTGGGCAAGATCTGAAACAGTGAAGGAGGAGTACAGTCTTTTTAGAGGCTCAAAATAGACATGTGTTAATGTTCTTTCAATACTTCCTGGTAAACCAGTTGATTTCTCCAACTTAACATTTTGAGTTCTTGGCACAGTATTGGGTACCATCCTATCTGCTAAGTGTGAGGATGTAGAAAAAGAACATTCTGAAGCTCTGCCTTGAAGATAGTTTTACAATTACACTTTGGTTCTATTAAAACCCAGAGAATATTGTGCCCTCCAATTTCCAGGTAAAAATGAAGAACTGTGGTCTTCCAAATTAAAACCAAAAGTACTTCCAAATGCATGGATCATATATATTTTTTTTACTTTTTCTCTCTGGTGTATCAGTCCTGTTTCCATGGAAACAAATGCCACATGGAACGAATATCTGAATTTTCTTTTTTTTGCCTTGGTAACTCTACATAACAAATGAATGGACACAATATGCTCTTAATTTGGAAAGAGAGTAAGCCGAGCCGTGAGTTTGATTTCTTCCATACCTTGCTGTAATATCCATTAGAGGAAGCTGTGGCCTCATGGACGGATGTGTTATGTGTTCAGATGTTGCCAGTCTTTCTCACTCTCTCTGACCGCAAGTTCCAGCTCTTTATTGCCTGGTTACAGAGGAAAATTGGCTGACTTCCTTTTTGGCACCCATGTGAATTGAGGGAAAAGAATTATTTGGAAAAGTTGCGGGTGGGTGGATCGCAAAGGACTTCTAAGATTTATGGTTTTATGGAGAAAAATGGAGCTCTCTCCCTTCCACCTATGTGACTGAGACAATCGGAGTTTGAATTTAAAATCTTCTCTCTGAATGGGATGACAGTCAACTTAGGATATTCAGATAGAATGACCTGACCACACATATATTGAGTTAACTGAGTTAATACTATCTAATTAATAATTTCAAGGGAAGGTCAAGAAGCCTGGGAGAATGTGCTAAGTGTGTTTGCTGAGTGGGCATTATTGTATTATATTATGGGAAATATCATAATTCCTAAATACTGTATCAATATGTTGAAACATAGGAAAATATTTCTAATTATGGGAAATACCAATAGCACTTAAAGTATGGTTCTTATCCTCAAACAGACTACAAACAAGTTAGCCTAGATGAAATGACCCACAAGGAGGAATTGGAAGCCACATGAAGAGCATATGATGAAGCATTAAAGGCCATTAAGAATTCCAGTAGGAGAACACTGGAAAACAACATTTCATTAAAAACAAATAGGAATTTGTTGGTATAGTAGTTTCCTAGGGGGGCCGTAAGAAATGACCACAAACTGGGTGGCTTAAAATAACAGACATTTATTCTCTCACAGTCCTGCAGGCCAAAAGTCTGAAATCAAGGTGTCAGCGGGGCCGCGCTCCCTCGGAAGGCTCCAGAGTAGACTCCTTCCGTGCCCCTTCCTAGCTTCTGATGTTTGCTGGCAATCATTGGCATTCATTGGCTTATAGCTGCCTCACTCTTGCCTCTGCATCCATCTTCCTGTGTTTTTCTTCCCCGTGTATCTTCTCTGTAACATGGCATTTTTTAAGGACATCAGTCATTGGATTTAGGGCCCACCCTAATCCAGTATGACCTCATCTTAACTAATGACATCTGCAGAGATGCTCATTCCAAGTGAGATCATATTCTGAGGTTCCAGGTGGACTTGAATATTGGGCGAGGCAGGACACCTGGTGAGGAGACACCATTCATGGTGGTGAATGTGTGGTCAACGTTCCAGAAAGTGAGCTGGTGTCTCTGAGCCCGGCCTGAGGGGGAGGTCACCCTGTAATGAAATCTAGGAGAGAAAGTCAAGTCACCTGGAGTCCTTACTCCCCAAGATGGGAGCCACGGGTTCTGCTCAGGGGGAAGGAAGAAAATGTTAATACAAAGATACAGAGAAGCAAGAGGTATGAATTCGGTCCCTGACTGACTTTTTTCATCTCACTACCAGAAAGATCTGAGGCCTTGTGTCAGGGTTACTGGTGATAGTAAAACCATTTCTCTGTTTGCATCTCTGTTTGCATTTCTCCTGCAGCTGAAGACCAGTCCTGTCCCTCTGAGAGGCGGCGGGCCATTTCCAGACTCCGCTTTGGGCCCTCGGGCTACTTCAGCCGGCATGACTTGTTCCTGGCTCCCGAGGAAGGACTGGGCTCTCAGAGAGTCACTGGATTTGCCTCATCCTGCCCCTCCTTGATCAAGGAGCTCTTTGTGGATTCTGGGATTCTCCACCCAATGGTACAAGGGCAGGATACACGGTTTGCTGCCCTAGAAAGTCTCCTCAAAGAAGCCATCAGAGGGATTCTTCCCTCCCAAGAGCTGGCCCGTCTTGCCCTGCAGTTCACCACCAACCCAAAGCGACTCCAGCAAAACCTCTTTGGAGGGAGATTTTTGGAGAATGTCATCCAGTTTAACTTGTCTGGAGCCCTGGGCCCAAGAGGTACGTTTAATTTCAGTCGCCTTTTCCAGCAACTTGGTCTCCCAGGCTTCCAAAATGGATGGGCACTAGCAGATCCAGCCAAGCCCTTCTCCGTGGGACTGGATTCAAATCCTGCCAGGGAAGCCCCTGAAGCCTTGAAGACGGGTGCTGCTATGAATAAGCCAGTTGTGGGCAGCTTTGGCTTTGAAATCAATTTACAAGAGAATCAAAATGCCATGAAATTCCTTTCTTCCCTCCTGGAGCTTCCAGAATTCCTTCTCTTCTTGCAGCATGCTATTTCTGTGCCAGAGGACAAAGCAAAGGATTTAGGTGACGTGATGGAAATGGTGCTTAGCTCCCAGGGCTGTGGGCAGACACCTGGCAGCCTTTTTGTCCCATCATGCACTGCAGAAGGGAGCTACAAGGAGGTCCAGTGCTTTGCTGGAGAGTGCTGGTGCGTGGATGCCCAGGGCCAAGAACTTGCTGGCTCCAGGGTCAGAGGTGGACAACCGAAGTGCCCCACAGAGTGTGAAAAGCAAAGGATGCGCATGCAAAGCCTCTTGGGTAGCCAGCCTGCCGGGTCCAGCCTGTTTGTCCCTTCTTGTACCAGTGAGGGGCACTTCCTCCCTGTCCAGTGCTTCAACTCAGAGTGTTACTGTGTGGACGCCGAGGGTCAGCCTATTCCCGGAACTCGAAGTGAACTTGGAGAACCCAAGCAATGTAAGTCTGTTGGGTATTCAATCTGCAGACTCTGATTCTCCCCTGGGCCCCTGACACAGTGCCTTACCGCTGTAGCTAAAGCCCCAACTTCTGTTATGGCAAAATATGCTGGCTGTTTTCTTTTTTTAACATTTAATTTTATATCGGAGTATAGTTGATTAACAATGTTGTGATAGTTTCAGTTGTTCAGCAAAGTGATTCAGTTATACATATACATATATCTATTCTTTTTTCAGATTCTTTTCCCATTTAGGTTGTTACTTAATATTGAGCAGAGTTCCCTGTGCTATACAGTAGGTCCTTGTTGTTTATCCATTTTAAGTATTATGCTGGCGGGCTTCCCTGGTGGCACAGTGGTTGAGAGTCCGCCTGCCGATGCAGGGGACACGGGTTTGTGCCCCGGTCCGGGAAGATCCCACATGCCGCGGAGCGGCTGGGCCCGTGAGCCATGGCTGCTGAGCCTGCGCGTCCGGAGCCTGTGCTCTGCAACGGGAGAGGCCACAACAGTGAGAGGCCCGCGTACCGCAAAAAAAAAAAAAAAGTTATGCTGGCTGATTTAAAAATTGTCCAGAAAGGTCTTGATAATGTTTACCATTCTAAGGAGTGAATAGGGAGATTTATTTGGCCTTAAGGAACTGCCACGTACGTGTCTGCCGTGCTGACAACAGCTGGTCTCAACCGTGTTGATTTAGTGATGGGGATGTTCTCTTTCTGGATGATATTTACAAATTTAAGGTTGATGGCATCTCTATGGTTGTATAAGGTGTTAGATGGAGTTTGGACAGTTAAGGTCTTCCATCTCGGTCTTTGGGGCTTATTAAACTTCTTAACCTGACGTACCTGTGCTTTGTTCCTCCCCAGGCCCCACACCCTGTCAGTTACAGGCTGAGCGGGCCTTCCTTGGGACGGTGCGGGCCCTGGTCTCTAATCCCAGCATGCCGCCCACCCTCTCCAGCATCTATATCCCGCAGTGCAGTGCCAGCGGGCAGTGGAGACGCGTGCAATGTGACGGGCCCCCCGAGCAGGCCTTTGAGTGGTATGAACAGTGGCGAGCTCAGAACCGTGGTGGCCAGGAGCTGAGCCCTGCAGAGCTGCTAATGAAGGTCAGGAGCTACAGAGAAGTGGCTTCCAGAAGCTTCCGTCTCTTTATTCAAAGTCTGTATGAGGCTGGCCAACAAGACATCTTCCCAGGGCTGGCAAGATACTCGTCAGTCCAAGATGTCCCGCTGGCAGTGTTGGAAGGGAACCTGACCCAGCCCGGAGGGAACATCCTTCTGGAGCCCTCCCTCTTCTGGCAGATCCTAAACGGCCAGCTCAGCCGATACCCAGGGCCCTACTCAGACTTTAGCACGCCACTGGCCCACTTCGACCTCCGGAGCTGCTGGTGTGTGGATGAGGCTGGTCAAAAGCTGGAAGGAACCCAGACCGAGCCCAGCAAGGTCCCAGCATGTGAGTTAAACCACGAAGACCTGAATTTGTGGGTTTTAAAAATGGGTATCTGGTGGGAGTGTATTGTCAAAGCTGGAATGGAGTTTAGAGAAGGCCAGGTACATCCCTTCAACATATGGCTGAGAAAACTGAATGTATTAGTCAGCTCAGGAGGCTGTAACAGAGTAGCAGACTGAGGGGCTTAACCAACAGACATTTGTTTCTCACAGTTCTGGAGGGTAGAAGGTCAAGGTGCCGGCAGACTCGGTTCCTGGTGAGAGCCGTCTTCCTGGCTTGCAGAAGGCAACCTTCTCACTGTGTATTCACATGGCAGAGAGAGAGGAAGAGCTTTGGTCTCTTCATTTTTTAAGACACTAATCCCATCCTGAGGGCCCCACCTTCATGACCTCACCTAAACCTAATCACCTCCCAGAGGTCCCACCTCCAAATACCATCCCATTGGGGATTAGGGCTTTAGCACATCCCTTTGAGGAGGACCCAAACATTCAGTCCGTAACACCGAGGCTCACAGAAGGGAAGTGAGTTCCCTACATCTACACAGTCAGGCATCGGCAAAGTTAATGTAATTCATTTTTAAATTTTCATATAATCGATTATTTAAATCAATGCCTCAAATTTTAACTGGATGTCTTCTGTGTGCAAAGCATTATCTTAGCCCAGTGAAGGCTATAAAGTGAATATGACCTGGCTCTTGCTCCGTATGGCGAATGCTTTAGTAATCTGTCCTAAGTAGGTGCATCGTTTGGTTAACCAGCACATATTGTGATGGTTTTGTTACTTATAAGGACACTGCTAGGTGCTCTGGACCTCAGGAAGAGCTTCTGTCTTCAAAGTGCCTTTATTTATCTATACTTGAGGGGGGTTAATTCAAGGGCTAATTGAAGAGCTGCTGAAGGAGGCCTGTGAGTGCAGCTTTGTGGCAGAAGACTTACAACAAAGCTATGGTGTATGACATAAACAGAATGTAGCTGACTCTGTGTCTTAAACTAAAATGCCTTACCACCAAATAGCCATGCCATCAGTTTGAAAGAGCAGCCAGACAGATTCAACACTGGTATTACCAAAGCAGAAGCTCACTAACTAGCAGTTGTTAATTTTACAGGTAATATTATAGCTGTTCAAGTCCAATAAAATCTCTCCATTCATCCTTTGCAATGTTCAACATTGTCCAGACCTTTCTGGCTATTGTTAAAATTAATCAGACAATTTTTTAAATTTTATTATTTAAAAATTTTAAAAAATTTAAACGGTTTTTAAAGGTTACAGTCCATTTACAGTTACTACAGAATATTGGCTATATTCCCTATGTTGTACAATTCATCCTTGAGCCTATCTTATACTCAATAGTTTGCACCTCCCACTCTCCCATCCCTATATTGTCCCTCCACTCTCACTGGTAACCACTAGTTTGTTCTCTGTATCTGTTGAGTCTGCTTATTTTTTTGTTATATTCACTAGCTTGTTGTATTTTTTAGATTACACATATAAGTGATATCATACAGTATTTGTCTTTCTCAGTCTGACTTATTTCAGTTAGCATAATGCCCTCCAAGTCCATCCATGTTGCTGCAAATGGCAAAACTTTATTCTTTTTTATGGCTGAGTAGTATTCCAGTGTGTGTGTGTGTGTGTGTGTGTGTGTGTGTGTGTGTGTGTGTGTGTGTATACACCACATCTTCTTTATCCATTCATCTGTTTATGGGCACTTAGGTGGCTTCCATATCTTGGCAATTGTAAATAATGCTGCTATGAATACTGGAGTGCATGTATTTTTTTGAATTAGTGTCACTATTTTGACATTAGCCGAAGTTTAGGCTTTAGCAGAAGTGGGTTTTTGGTGATAGGAATATGTGATGAGAACGGTAATTCCCTGGGCATCTTGAACAGCCTGGAGACCCACTACTAGGATTCTCCTTTAACATGTCAAGTCCTAGCAATGGGCTGACCTTCAAAGTCAACACACAGATGTCAGCATGACTGTTATATAAGAAGTCTCATTTATTTTTTGAGATTCTCTGGACCAATGGTCAGGTCTCCTACACGGGGACATTCCTGTATTTTTAGATGATTTAAGACTGAATTTGGTCCTCTTTGGATCTAATTTTTGGGGCCTGAGTTGCTGATACCAAAAGCACCTAGTAAATTCAGTAGCTAGTCTTATTCACTTTGAGACCTTATTCACCAAAGCGTTGGAGCTGAACTTAGAATATACCATCTCTTTCATTGAGTAATGTGAGGTTGTGTAGAGTAGACCACCCGGGTTTATAGAATAATCCACTGGGAAGAAAGTATTAGAACTTCCATTTATATTTAGTATTTTATCTCTTCCTTTTACATTTCTGTTTTTGTTTTTGCCATTAATTGTTGACAGCTGAAACAGCTGAGAAAACTGTACCCAGCACCTTATTATACCGGTACATACATATGCTTTATAAATAAAGAAATGCACATGTTTTAGGGTGCATGTTCAAACTCGTTCGTTGATAGGGGTGTGTTATCAGAAGGGCTTGGTGGCCATTGGTTCAGAGCCCTGATGCTCATAGCATCAGACTCGAGCAGCATCAGCACCACTTTGGGAACTTGTCAGAAATTCAGAATCTCGGACTCCATCTGCTCAATCAAAATCTGCATTTCTGCAAGATCCTCATGTGGATCTAATGCTCCCTAAAGTTTGAGAAGGATGGACCTAGAAGACAGAGCCCTAGGCATCTTGAATCCGGGTTCTGTTACCTCCTACTCTGTGAGCTAGAGAAAGGTCGCCCGTCTTAGTCTTAGTTTCATCTGTAAAATCTGGGTTATGACAGATAACTACTTCAAAAGCGTTGGTGTGAGAATTATAGCAGATAATAGATGGAAAGTGCCAGGTCCAGTACATAGAAAGTCCTCAACTAACTGGATTAATACAACTGACAGTAAGTAAGGAGGTGACCAGTAACTTCCTGCACACATGCAGGGATGATGGCTCCTGCCCTTAGGGGTATGATGTCAGGTCCTGTCCGTATTGCCATCTCTGGCCTGTTTGCAGTTTGCTTTCTTCACTTCATATGCATTTATGGACCACCTACTGTGAGCACTGTGCCGTGTGATGGGGAAACAATCATGAGAAAGTTATGGTGTCTGTCCTCCAGGGGCTCAGAGCCTAGTGTGAGAAACTGACTTGTCATCGGGTAATAAACTGAAATGATAGAACAGAAGTGTGAACACAGAAGACACGACGGAGGATGCCCAGAGAATGGGGCTACTCACCGAATGGGGAGTTGGGGAAAGATTTGCATGGCATCAGCTTCTGGATCGTGAGGGATGTTTGCCCAGCCCTTCCTGACAGAGGAAATAGATGTGCCGGGTCAGGGAGACTGTGAAAGGGTCTGCTTTGTTGGGGATGGGTGGAGAAAGGTGGTAGGAAGGGGGGCAGGGTACTTAGGAGGGAATTATAGAAGGAGAGACTAAAGGTAAATTGGGGCCAGATTTTCAAAGGTCTTCAGTGTCCAGTTATGGAATCTTCAGTCTATTCTGAAAGACATGAGCAGTAAGCATAGAGTTTTGAATGTGAACTTTTGCTTCAGGGATTCCAAATCCGTGGGATTGAGAGGATAGATTTTTTGATCAAGAACATCCACAGAAATCCATGTCTTCAAATCCTAGATGTCAAGAGTTTCTGGTAATCCTGTGCTCTCAAAAGAATCTACTGAACACATTCACTGTTGAATTCAGTGTGATTGATTGAAATAAATATGGCTCGGTGGCTTTTTATAGTAGTAACAGTTTCAAGGACAACATGTACCAGACATGTGCCAACCACTTCAGCTGCCACACTCATAGAATAATTACAAAAACCCTATGGCGTAGATTCCCTGATTATCCCCATTTCACAGATCACAAGACTGAAGCTCAGAAAAGTTAAGTACATTATTACACAGCTGATAAGAGATCATGCTGACATTTGAACACAGAGGTCTCTGAGAGTCATGCTCTTTCCTTTTCACAAGAATAACTCTTTACTAAATTACAATGCCTTCTTTCAACTTTTGATATCCATCTATCCATCCACTCATGCATCCATTCATCCATTCCCCCATTTATCCATCCGTTCCCCCATCTGTGGTCTATACATCTATCCGTCCATCCACTCATCCATCCATCCGTCCATTCCCGCATTTATCCATCTATTATCCATCAATCCATCCATCTGTCCATCCTTCCATTTGAGGCAGCTGGTCAACATCACTGGCTCTAGAGTCATACTGACTAGACTGGAATTCTGAAGCAACTATTTGCCAGCTAGGAGCTTGTTTAAAGTTATATGACTTCACCATGACTCAGTTTGTCATCTGTAGCACACACATAATAATAACACCATATTGGGCTGTTTAATAAATTAAATTAAATTGTTTGTGTAAATGTTCATAGTACAATGCCTGGCATGAAGTAAACATTAACTACTACTAATCTTCTTACAAAATAGATACTCCATAAATGTTGAGTGAATGCAATTGTGGAGACAAAACAGGAAGAACATTTCAGGTTGTGGAAAGAGCTGAGGTGAAGGAAACAGCTGAGGCAGAAATATGTGTGTGAGTGTGTGTGTGTGTGTGTGTGTGTGTGAGAGAGAGAGAGAGAGAGAGTGTGTGTGTGTGAGTGACTGTGTGTGTGTGAGTGTGTGTGTGAGTGTGTGTCTACATGCTCACATACTGCAAAGGGGTCAAAGGGAGCAACACGAGGTGGATGAATCCGTCTGTGATGTCTTTACTCCCCTAGGTCCTGGCTCTTGTGAGGAAGTGAAGCTTCGTGTCCTGCAGTTCATTAAGGAAGCAGAAGAGATCGTCATGGATTCCAACAGTTCTCGGTTCCCTCTGGGAGAGAGTTTCCTAGCGGCCAAAGGAATCCGGCTGACGGACGAGGAGCTGGCCCTTCCTCGCCTCTCCCCGCCCCGGGAGACTTTCTTGGAGAAGTTTCTGAGCGGGAGTGATTATGCCATTCGATTGGCAGCTCTGTCCAGTGAGTGCCCCGTGCTTCTGGTTTCTTGTTCTTTCTTTGGGGGAAGCAAGAGCTTGAATTAGTCCCTCTGCAGCCATCTTCAGGACTGTGGCTCCCCTGGGCCCGTGGAGTCCAGCCAAAGCTGGAATTTTGCACACCTCTCCAAGATGTCCCCTGATCCTCCAGCAGAGCCCCTTGGGGGCAGGGCTTCGCATTTTGTATTGCAGATGGTGCCTGCCGCCCACCAGGAAGCCAAGCATTCTGGTTAGAAGGTTCAAATATGTGAGCCCCAAATGCTCCCATTCCCCTCATGGCATGTTCTGAGGCTTCCCCCCATTTCCAAGGATTCAGGAACACCCCTCCAAGGGGGAAAGGAGAGGAACCCTCCTAACTGAGGAACTTCTGGGTTTAGGCACCTTCCTCATGTGAGCGAATCTAATCCAGGTAGTAATTCCAAAAAGCACAACTTAGTACCTGCATATAACAGAAATATGCTCAGAGGACTGACACTGCTCTGGCCTAATAACAGCTCAACGTTTCAACTAATTGAAATGTACCTCTGGCCAGGCACTTCCTGTGCTAAGCAGATTACCGCATCTTTGCATTTGGTCCTCCAACAGCTCCATGAGAATGATGCTATAATCCCCATCTTTGATTCTTTTCAAATGTGGAAACAGAGGTTAAGTCGCACGCCCAAGTTCACCTAATTAATAACTAGCAGAGCCTGGATGCGATGCTGGTGGTTTGGCCCCCGGGCCTCCATCCCATGCCCCTACTGCCTGGTATGGCCAGGCTCGGAGCCTAGGTTGGTTTCATCCCAGGGCCCCATCTCATCCTCCAGCACCTGCAGCCTGCTCTGGCAGCAGGGTCCCATGTCCCTGCAGTCCTCTCGCTGACCCCGCACCAACTTGGCAGGGAGGACCGATTCGTCCATCTCCAAGCAGACCCGAGTTCCCAGCCCCTTGTCAGCTTAGCTGATTCCCTGTCAGGGGTCCTCTGGGCTTGGGCCACAAAACAGCCAAGCAGTGTTCCCCTCACATCTGTACTGAGATGACGAGCGCCCACGCCCACAGGCTGGAGCCTCCCTGCTTTCATGTTCCTGGCATGTCTGCCGCCACCTTGACATTGGGTTTCGCATGTCTTTATTTCCTTAACCACATGTGAGAGTCTCCCAAGAGCTATCTTTGTTTCCTGCTTCTCTCGCTCACCAGCCGTCGCTTTGGGAGGACAAGGCACCCGTCTTATTCTCTATATCCTGGGGCCTAGAACAGCACTCAACAGATAGTGGGAACCTGGAGAATGTTGCTTAACCACCCTTGACTCTTTCCTCCTCTTTTTTTCTCTTCTCCTTCCTTCTCTCCCCTCATGCCCAGGTACTTTCTTTCTCTGCTCCTTAGAGACTTGGCGATTCTGCTTTGGGCAGGAAACCAGTTTTTTAAAATTTTGTGCATGGGCAGGGTATGATGTAATCAAAGAGAGGGGGAGGGACTGATGCCCCTTGAGTTGTGACCACATTGGTTAGAGAGGGAAAGTTAGAGGAAGGGAAGAGAGAACGGTTGGCACCATAGGGATTTATTTGCTGAATGGTATGATGGCATATTCCTCAGAAGTCAGGCTAAGGAAGTTGCCCTCCACCAAGCCACTGGCTCTGATTTTGCATGTCTGACATCACTGGGAAAAAAGGAAGTGGCTATAGAGAAGGACCAGGGTTGGTCACTTTGCTTGGCGTCCCTGCAAATGAGAAGAGGCACGTCTACTGTTGCAGAGGAGAGGAAGCTCTTGGTATGCAAACCTCCGTGTCCTGTAGAGTACGGGGATCGAAGGCCTAGCACAGAAAAAGATTGAGGGCCACAAAGTGTCTTTGACCATCAGAACCTGGTAGCAGTGTCCCAGGTCCTCATGAGGGGGAGGGGTGGGCGCAGGAGGAAAGGTAGCTGCTACGCAGCTGTGCGTGGCACACAGTCAACGTGTGATAAGTGTCATCAGTGATCACTGCTATCTCACGTGCCTGAAGACACTGTGTTGACCTGATCAGCTCTAAACGAGAATTCCTGAAGAAGGAGGAACAGTGATTCCATTCCTTCAAACTTCAGCCGACACTTTTCTTTTCTTTTTTTTTTGGCCGCGCCTTGCAGCTTGCGGGATCTTAGTTCCCCCACCAGGGATCAAATCCGTGCGCCCTGCAGTGGAGGTACAGAGTCCTAACCACTGGACCACCAGGGAATTCCCATCAGCTGACATTTTAGTTTTATGTTTTTTTACATTTTTATTTTTAATGGGCAATCTGGTGAGTGCCTACCCACTGCTCAGTGAGCCTATTTTGGGTGGAAGTGTTTGTCACATAAATAAAAAAGCTGCCTATGTTGAAACAGGGTCTGTGTGGCTGTTCTCAGGATGGAGCCTACGCGGCCCGGGCTTTGCCAGTCAGGCACTCACATCTCTGCTCCTCTCTCCTGACTCCAGCCTTTGACTTCTACCAGAGACTCCGTGTCCACCTGGGCAGATCCCCACGGGCATCCACCCCTCTGCGCTCCAGCACCTACGTGCCCCAGTGTGACGCATTCGGAAGTTGGGAGCCCGTGCAGTGCCACGCCGCAACTGGTGAGGGGGGCGGGCGCCCTGGGGAGGCCAAGTGACACCACTTAGAGGAAAGAGCCCGGCCCTGGGGGGCAAGTGAGCTGGACTCTAGGCTGCTGTTTGGCGGCTGGGGGCAAGCCCTTTAGTTTCTCTGGCCTCTGGTTGTCCCATCTGTACAATGGGAGCAGTGGCCTTCTACCAGCCCAAAGATCACGTGAGTGGTTGCTGAGGTTTCTGGGTGTTAAGGCCTGTGATTGTGGACAATGTTGGGGAGGGCAGACAGATGGGAGGATGGGAGAGGGATCTTATTGGCACTGCTATGCATGCAAATAAGGAAAGTTTTTTAAAATTTTTAAAAGATTTTATTGGAGTGCAGCTGATTTACAGTGTTGTGTTAGTTTCAGGTGTACAGCAAGTGAATCAGTTATACATATACATATATCCACTCTTTTTTAGATTCTTTTCCCCTATAGGCCATTACAGAGCATTGAGTAGAGTTCCCTGTGCTGTACAGTAGGTCCTTATTCGTCATCTATTTTATATATAGTAGTGTGTATTGCGGGACACTCGGGGCAGGTCCCTCAGGGCGCTTCCTGAACTCTGGCTGTGGCTCTTTTCCAGGGCTGTGCTGGTGTGTGGACGGGAAGGGAGAGTACGTCCCTACCTCGCTGGCTGCCCGCTCCCCTCAGATCCCGCAGTGTAAGAGAAGCCCCCCTGACCCGGGTGGTGGGTGCTCTGGTGGGTGGTGCCCACTCCCAGCCTGGGGAGGCTCCGTGGGCCAGCCCTTCAGACGAGCCCCTGAGGGCAGCCAGACCACACCTCCTCTAGTCCCCAGGCCTGGAAGACTCTCCCTGACCTTGGCCCTTCCTAATTGGTGCTCCTCGTTTCCCAGGTGGAGAGAGGCAGCTGCAGGGGGAGAGGGAGCCCCAGGTCTCCCTGCTGCATCTGCTCCCTGGGCAGTTTCTGCCACTTCTGTACTTTCAGCAGCCACGTTGCATCTGGTCTATAGTCCAACCTCTCTCCTGAGTTCAGACCCGTGCAATCAAGCGCTCACATTACACGTCAGAGATGATATGTCCCATGTGGGTCTTTGTCCCAGAATCTCAGCCTGCTTCTTCTCTGAGGTTCCAGCTCTATGTATAAGGCACCTCCATCCACCCAGATGCACGGCTCTGACACTCGGGCCAACCTGGGCTCCCCACCCTTCCTTGGCACCCATGGCCAGTCTGTTAAGAGGTCCCCTCTCTCCCTGCCAGGCCCCACCAGCTGTGAGAAGTCTCGAGCCAGGGCGCTGCTTTCCAGTTGGAAACAGGCTGGTTCCCAAGAAAACCCATCTCCAAAAGACCTGTTCATCCCAACCTGCTTAGAGGTAAGCCTGTGAAGGCCCAGGAAGGGTTGAGAGGGAAGCTAGAACTTCCTGGATGGTAATTTTTCTAGTTTTCAATAAGTTTGTTTTAGTCGAAAACTCACAGGAGTTCTAGACCTGGGTTTTTGTCCCAGCCCTGGCTGACCCTAGCTGTGTGAACTTGGGTAATTTACTTACCTTCTCTGTGCTTCTCTGTACTTTGTTTTATCCTAAGATCAGGCCACATTTTAATCTTCCCTAGCGCTAGGATTGTTTTGAGGCCCTAAGGAAATATCTTTAATGAAAACTCTTTGAAAAATAATCTACACATATATAGTTTCTGAGGCCATTTGCCACATCACCATGCTCATCACATTTTAGCTTCTCAACATAAATGGGGGACGTAATATATTTCCCTCCGCAGCTCCGTGGATGGTTGTCATGATTTAGTGCAGTGACTGATGTGAAAGCTCTTAGAGAAAAGCTTCTTGCTGGAATCAACCACTTATGTGCCAAATGATGGAAATCTCTGTGCCTCAGGCCCCTTTCCCTGAAGTAGGGGTGATAGGAACACCGCCACCCACTCTGCTAGGCTCCAAGGGGCTCCAAGAAAATCAGATGAAATCAGCAGTGTAGAGGTTAGTGAAACTGCAAATTACTGAGCAAAAGTTTCCTTATTATTATTCCTCATTATTATTATTGTTTGGTGCTGTAAACATGGACCCCAATTATGATGGAGTTTTATAGAGAAATTTAATCTTTTATTTTGGCTGACAGCCCCCTACCACTGGAATGAGAGTCTGCTCCATCGTCCGGGGTGGCGAGTTCACCCATGGAGGAGGAGAGGCAGAAACCACAGCTCTGATGGAGGGAAAAGGGGTTCAGAGCAGGTCCCAGAGAACCTCTGATCGTGTGGTTTTCCAGCCTGTCTCCTGGAGCACCCAGGTGCCAGGAAACAGGACCCAAGACGTCCACTGCCCAAACTGGATGGCTATGCCTTGGACCCAACTCCCGAAGAAAAGTCACGTTAATGGCTAAAGTGTTCTCAATTTTAAGTCTTTAATCCCATGTTTTCTCAAACCTTTGCTTGGCTTTGACTCTTACCTGTGTAGCTAAAAAGCCATGCGCCCAGGGGTGCATAACCTGATTTCTCTGGGCCTCTCTGAGTAGAATGAAGACAGTGGGCTCCCTACCTCCCAGGGACTGAATGACACCCCCAGGGAGTGGGGGGGCCTCCTGGTATGTTCTCTGTAAATGTCGGGTGTTGTTATGATGGTCATTTCTTGTCTGTGAACATGGCACAGCAGAGTATAAAACGAACAAGTGCCCAAGAAAAGTCGAGGAAACCTCCAGTGATGGCCAGGAAGGTTGGGGGAGCTGCCCTCTCCCGACACCTGCTGTTACACACGCTCAGGAGAGATGATGTTTTCTTCCATCAAGGGTTCTGAGAAGGAACGTGCTCAAGGGTCCATCTAGTCCCACCTCCTTCTTTTTTAGATGAGGAAACTCTCCCCAGTGAATCAAAGGAGCTTTCCCAGCATCCCCCAGCTGGCCCTGGGGCAGGCCGAGGAGACAGGGGCCCCGGTCAGGGTTTGGGTGGCTGCCTTTTACCTTTTCTTTATTCCCTGTTACAGGTGTTACAGACTCCCTTTCTCCGAGGGATGCTTGCTGAAAATCATTTCTGGAATGGGGGGCATTATTTCAAGAGAGTGGCTGGGCTTTGGGGCTGGATGGGTTTAGGCCCAGCCCGGGTCTGCCGCTCCCCAACCTATGGGATGTTGTTCTGTCACTTTCCCTCTCTGAGTGAGCCTCAGTTTCGCCTGCCCTAAAATGGGTTAACTGTGGTTCTTGTCTCATGGGGTTGTTAAAATCACCAACTCAAATAATGTATGTAGAGGGTCTGGAAGAGGACAGCACCTCCCCCCACCCCTTCCACTTGGAGAAACCATCCCCAGTGGTTCTGAAGGAACATTCTTGACATCTGGCTACCGACGTATCAGCTACAAAATCACCTGCCCTTGGTGACACGACCTCGGCTTTGTCTCAGACAGGAGAGTTTGCCAGGCTGCAGGTGTCAGAAGCCAGCACCTGGTGTGTGGACCCGGCCTCAGGAGAGGGCACACCGCCTGGCACAAACGGCAGTGCCCAGTGTAAGTATGGCTCCTCCCCCATTACCCCCTACCCCACCCATGAGCACCGGGTGTGGAGCCCCAAGAGCTGGGGCTTCACATCCCAGCTCGGCCACTTCCAGAGCTGCGCAAGCCTCTATCCTCACTGTGCCTCAGTTTTCTCACCTATGAAATAGGGACAATATTCCTCCACTTCAGTGGGTTCTTGGGAGAAATACACACAGCAGAGATTGGGGCTGCGCTTCGTAACTAGAGGCGCAAACCAGTGCTGGTCCCTATTAAAGTGGGCACTGGTGCTTTCATGGGGGACCAGCTGTGCAGCACGGATGCCACCACAGGCTCCAGCCTGGCTCCGCCGTCTGGTTTCCATGGTGAGGTCAAGACGATGTCCGTAAAGTGCAGACGTATTTGTGTCCCTCCTCTGCCTGGAACCCATCGACACTCCCCATGGTCCTTAGGGCCAGGCTCTTTGCTGTGGCTCATGGGCCCCTGTGTGTGTGGCTCCTGTAACTTCTTTTGCTTCTCTTGTTTCTCCATCTCAGCATCAAGATCCAGGTGTAATAGACTGTAGTCAGACGTTTCAAGCAGGCAGACACTCTCTTCCCCCAGGGCCTTAATGTGTTCTGCTTCAGCCTCTGCAAACCTCCCACCCCTCCCTCTACCAGCTGGCTAAGTCTTACTCAGCCCACCCATAGGTCCCTCCAGGAAGCCTTTGAGGGCCTCCCCCTTCCACGGCGGAGTTCACTACCTTCCTACGGACTCCTAAACTGCCCTGCATATCTCCTGTTGTCGCCCTTATCATCTGAACTGTGGTTGCTCACGTGTGTGTGTGTGTGTGTGTGTGTGTGTGTGTGTGTGTATGGAGCAGATAGGGGAGTACAGACCTGAGCGAGGCCCAGGCTTTGCCCTGTCCTAGTTTAACACCCCAGTGGGGAGGCACCCCAGACCCTGGGGCCCTGCAGGCGGGTGGCAGTCGGTGGTGGGTGGTGACAAGGGCTATGGCAGCTTCACGGGCAAAGAGCCCATGGGGCTTGTCTTTGCATCAAGGCCCGAGCCTCTGTGAAGTGCTCCAGAGTGGAGTTCCCTCCAGGAGAGCCAGCCCTGGCTACGCCCCAGCCTGCACGGCGGAGGATGGAGGCTTCTCCCCAGTGCAATGTGACCCGTCCCAGGGCAGCTGCTGGTGTGTCCTGGGCAGCGGAGAGGAGGTACCTGGGACCCGCGTGGCTGGGAGCCAGCCGGCCTGTGAGAGTAAGTGGTGATGCTGCAGAGGGGCTCCCTGGGCTGGTGGGGTCCTGCTCATCTCTTCCTTTGTCCCGGCTGGGGTTGGGGGGACTCCAAAGGTGCCAGGACAGTGGGGGCAGGAAGGGAGACAAGGGAACCGCAAGAGGGATGTGGTCACAGTTGATTCCCGTGATGCTGAAACTGGGTCTACTTTGTACCAATGCCCAGCCCTGGGGCTCAAACCAAGGAGAGCCCGTGCGGGGACCTCCTGAGCCGGCGCCTCACAAAGCTCAGGCCTGCTGAGGGGTGCCGGGTCTTGGTCTCCCCATCCTCGAGTGGGGAGGAGGGTACACACAGCAGGATCTCAGTGTGGGCGGGTCCATCCCAGCCAGGGAGCTTTAGGAGTCCGTGGAGGTGTCGATCTGTTTATTTTTATTTCTAGTTTAAAAATCATTTGGATATCAGATATTGAAACATATCTCTTATGAATATATATTACACTATTGAAATACATTATTACTTATTAAAATATATTATTTAATTATCAGTTACTTACCTTTCATTCCTCCTATATACTCAAGTCACAGGACATTGCAGTCATGCTAAAATTTATGGGCACAGGTAGGTTACATTATCTGTGACTTTCATTTCAGAACAGTAAATGAAGACATTGCAAAATATTTATTACAAATTGGGATGTTGGGTCTGGCAGGGTTGAGGAATATTGTACTAAATACTAATTTTATTGCAATTGCCTTTCTTTTGCTGTCCTTATTGTTTCGTTGCCTTATTTTTAACTTTTGCAGTCTATAAGCAACATTTTGGAACTGCAGACACATTTAATTAGGTCTAGTGATTTCTATGCGTAAAGAGAATTTTTATATTTGTAAATTTATATTTATATTGTAAAGAGACAGGGGGTCTCTTCAAAGGAAGGGTGGGAAGGAAGAGTCACCTGCTCTCTCTGTGGGGCTCTGTCCCCTTCTGTCCATTTCCTCACCTGACCCTAACCTGTGGCGTGTGCCCACGGCTCTCACCACGCGCCTTTTCTCCCAAGCCCCCAACTCCCCCTCTCTGTACAGGGCCTGCTTCAAGGGCCTCAGCAGCTTCCATCATGCAGGGAACATAGTAGGTGCTCAATGGGTATTTATGAGTAGAGCTCCCTGCCAGATGCTGCCGAGAGAAGTGATGTGGCAGCCTTAGGGTCGGACGCCATGCACATTGAACTTGCAGGGCATCTAAGAGTGGTCTGCACTGTTTGGGACCCAGGAAACAGCCTGATGTGTCTCCTGCAGGAACAGGTCCAGAAGCACAGCTCTTCTGGGGCCTGAGAAGACTCCATGCGGCTTGGCCTTGCAGGATTCCACGATAATAACTTACCTGTGCAGAGATTTACCTGTTAAAATGTGCTTTTCACATTACTTATCCCATTTTTGCCTCCCAGCGATGCAGGTAAATAGAACAGTCCTACTCCCCATTATACAGATGGCAAAACTGGGACTCACAGAAGCTCGTTAATATGTTGAAAGCCACACCTCTGGCAAATGGAACAGCCAGCGCTAACGAAGCCCCTTCCTGCTGACCTACTGCAGAGCGTGGTGGAGAAAGCTCAGATGTAGGGGCCAGACAGACAGGCCTGAGTGTCAGCTCTGCCACCTCCCTTGCGGGTGACCTTGGGCTAGTCCCTTAACCTCTCTGGACCACAGGTTCCCAGTCTGTGAAATGGGCATGGGAAATCGTAGCTATTTCTTAGAGTCATCGTTAAGATTAATTCAAATAGTCTCTGTAAACAGCTTCACCTGGTGGCTCAGAGGGCAGCCTCCAGGGCCAGGCCTGGCTCCCCACTTGCTGCTATAGGACGTAGGGCAGAAATTTAAGGTCCCGCTTCTTCGGGGTCCTCACCTGTGGGATGAGGGTGACAACAGTCTTGCCTCACAGAGATGCTGTGAAGATGAAATCAGTTCTTGGGAGATGCTTGGGCGGCCCTGGCACACAGTAAATGCGCCGTGCGCACGAGCTCCTGTATGAGGGGCTGGAAGCAGGATCTGGTTTCTAGTCCAGTCACCAGCACGTGCCCCAGGCAAGCCACTCAGCTGCTTTGAGCCTTCGCTCTCCTAGCCTCTAAAATGGCAATGATGCAGTTATCCTTTGGAAGGACTGCGTGAGATTAAGGAGGTAGAGTGCCCTCTCCATGCTGGCCCGCTGTGGGTGTTCAGTTCACGTCAGTTTCCATACTTCTTCCTTTTTCCCTCCTCCCCGACCACGGAGGCTGGATGAGTCAAACCATAGCCAGGGAGTCTGCATTTTAGTGAAACTGGGGAGGAAGGGCGGCTGGGCAGGGTGAGACGCTGGCGAGAGGAACGTCTGTGTCTCAGACGACACGGAGACCCCAGGAGGAGATGCCTTCCCAGCCAAGTCAAAGCACTCACTGGCCCACTCCTAAAAAAGGCCATGGAGGGGAACCAGAAGAGCCCCAGGGTACAGAGCCATCCTGGGGACCTGGAGGGGAACCTGCATTTATTGAGGTTTACTCTGTGCACCAGGGGCTCACATGTGCACATTCCCTCACTGACATCTCGCTTTTCACACACACATGCACACACGCCTGGCACACTCGTGGAGAACATAGATTCTGGGGTCCGGTTGTGCCGTGTCCTAGCTCTCGGGTCACAGGCAAGATATTTACCCTCAGTGTGCCTCAGCGTTGGCATCTGGGAAATGAGGATAGTGGGACCTACCCCTCAGCTTTGTGGGGAGAATTGAAGGAGTTGGTTTTGGTGATGCTCTTAACAGTATCCCGGGCACATACCAAGGGCCGCACAGTGGTTTTTAAATAGAGGTGTGGTATTGGAGGTTCAGATGGTGAGGGGTTTTCCCTGGGGTCCCGCGAGAAGGATGAGAGCCAGTTCTGGGCCCACATACGGGTCCAGCTGGGGATCCTGCATGAGTCCTGAGAGGGGCCTGGCCGAGTAGTTGCAGGAAGCCTCGGAGGACAGAGGAAAGAGCGTGAGCTGGAGATGCGGGGGCATGCAGGTTCCAGTTCCGCTCTGCCTGGCGTGAGGAGGAGCTTGGCCTCGTCAGCCTCAGTGACCTTGGCTGCAAATGGGGGCCTGGCTGCTGGTGTGGGAAGCCCCTCACAGGTCCTTGGCCCGGGGCCCGGGCGCCCTCCCACGTGAGAGGTCACAACTCAGCGGTGCTCTGGCTTTCCAGGTGCCCAAAACCTTCCCTCCTGTACTTGGCCCGCCTTGGTGGTCGGAAGTGCCAGGGACCTTTATCGCCATCCTAGAGGTCGGACACGGAGGCTCAGAGATGTATGGGGCTGTGCACAATCCCGCGCTCAGCACCGAGGAGTGGAATCCTCCCCCAGCCTGGCGAGCCCGCTGTCCAAGCCAGAAATAGGGCCGGGGCCTGGGAGACGTCCGTGAGCCATTATAACACCGAGTGTTGCGGGCTCTGGAAAGGGTATGCTGGAGCCGGGGAGCCGGGGAGCCCAGGGAAGAGCACCCTTCCATCCCTCAGCAGCGCCAGACTAATGGGCCTTTCCCTGCTGGGATAGTGCTTCGGTTCAAAGAACCAGCACTCAAGCCCTGGCTCTGTCCCTCCAAATCCTCAAACCTCAGTTTCGTCATCTGTAGAAGGGGGGATGATAAAACCGGGGATCCCTGCTTCATAGGGCTATTTTGAGTGAGGTCCAGTTAAGTATTGATCATGACAGAGTTAAACAGCCTCTAAAATTCGTGGTAAATATCAGCTATTATTTCTCTCAGAAGCTTACCCTCGTGGTGCATCAAATGCTATTTCATTGCTCTGAAAGGGTGAATTCACATCCTATAATTTCCAATCAGGCAATAATGTATTACGCTTGTTGTTATTGTTAATAATAATAGCTAACATTAATGACCATTTATTAGCTGCCAGTAACTCCTCTGAGCTCTTTACATGGCTTAATTCATTTTGATTCACACCATCCCTAGGTGGTAGGCGCTATTGCTATCCTCACCATTTGATGGGCAAGAAAACGGAGTCACAGAGACAGTAATTAATTTGCTCTAGGGGGCTCAACTAGTAAATGATTGAGCCAGGATTCAAAGCTTGCAGGCTGGCCCCATAGCCCACAGGCTGACTCTTCCCATCCCCAGTGTATACATGGTACTTGGTAAGCGCCAACTCAATAAGCCCTCAAATTACAGTGCAAAATTTTGGCCAGAGGCCATCGTCTTTATTAGATAGAAGACCCAGGCTGCCCCCTGGAGATCAAAATGGGTCATTCTCCATCTGTGAGGCCCCCAAGTACTCCTGAGTCACATGTGGGTTGCAGATTTTAAAGCCAGACATATGCAGGCAGCAAGGCTATGCTTCGGTCAGATGATGAACTAAACCTCTAGCCAGGTGTGAAATTGTCGCACGGAGTATGTCTGTCCTTTAATTTACTTAGTTACCCACTTATTTAACACATACTCATGGAGCTTGTGTTCTGGGTCAGCATTGTGCCATGGCCTGGGTGAACAGAGGAAAGGGGTCCTCTTTCCTCTCGGAGCTCAATCCAGTGGGGAGACCAGAATGCAGATAGAGTCTTGAATAATTGATAACACGGCGGGGTGGTGGGGGGTGGTCTACTCCAAGTGGCCTGAGAGCTTAGAGAAAGGAGGCCTAAGTCGGCCTGGGAGAACCATGGAAGGGTTAGACAGTTTGAGGGGTTGAGCTGATAACTGAGGACCTGAAAAGAAAACTTCTGGGCAGATGAGCAGGCAGAGGGAAGGGCATGGGGTGTGCAACCAGCCTACGGTCAGGGAACGACAACTATGGGGCAAAACGGGGCTGGAAGAGACCAGAGCAGAGAGAGGGAGTTGGGTCAGCAGGCGCTCAGGGGGTCTTGAGAGCCAAGTCCAGCTCCATTTCTTTGCCGGCGGCGGGGACTGGATTGGACACGGGAGCAGAAGGGCAGGGGATGAGGCCCAAATGCGGGGAGCTGGTGAGGAAGCTTCGATAGCCATTCAGGAAGAAGATGACGAATGTCTAAATGAAGGAAGTGCGGTGGGAATGAAGAGAAGTCGAGGAGGTGTGAGCCACTGCTTCAGCTGATGGGCAGAGGAGGTGGGACCGTCTTGGCTGCCATGTTCCTGGCTGGAGGTGCCAGGCCTTGAGCTCGGGGTGCTGAAGCCAGAGCGGGTGTGGGCAGCAGACACTGAGCTCTGGACCCGTTGGCCTTGAGGTGGAGGAGACTGGCTGGGAATGGGACTTAGAGATGGAAGAGACGGGAAGAAGCTCGAGAGGGCCTGAGCTAGTGGTGGAGGAACGAGAGTCAGACCTGCTCAGGCGTGTGATAAAACCGAGGGAGGATGGGCTCGGCCAGGCGGAGGGCAGGGCAGGGTGGGGGCAGGCCCAGGCTGGCCTGAGGGAAGGGAGGACGGGGGCCCCCATGTGAGTGAGCGGCAGTGAGGGGGGCAGTGCTCAGCCCCGGCGCTGGGCAGGTGCCCACAGCTGTCCCTTTCCTTCTCCTAGGCCCGCAGTGCCCACTGCCCTTCAACGTGTCGGATGTGGCTGGTGGGGCCCTCCTGTGCGCGCCAGCCTCAGGCCCAGGAGGGGCTGTCGTGCAGCGGTGCCAGCTGCTGTGCCGCCCGGGTTACCGGAGTGCCTTCCCGCCAGGGCCGCTGCTGTGTAGCCTGCAGAGGAGACGCTGGGAGTCGCAGCCCCCTCAGCCCCGTGCCTGCCAGCGTGAGTGGCCCCAGGAAGGGCTGCCCGGCGCCCCGCTCCCTCTCAGGACTCGGGGCCGAGGCCTTCATTTTCCCCACCCGAGTGTAGCGTGTCCACCGTAAGCCAGGTGGCATCAGAGCAGGAGAGAAGGCCCAATGGAGCATTTTCTTCTAGAAGGAGCAGATGTGCTTCCCAGACCCCTGGGGGGGAAGTGCCGTTTGTGGCTTCTCTGGAGCAATCTGCCCCTTGAGACACCTGCCATCATTCTGGGTTCTTGGATACAGGACTGCATTCAAGATACAGGTGATCCACTGGCTGTATTGGTTACTATGGTGTTGGCAAGCTTAGAGCTGCTGGTCCGGCCTCTGAGAGGGGCAGTGACACTGCCACGCCAGCCCTGCCCCCAGGTCCATCTGGAGCTCCGGGGTATGGCATCCTTTCTGATCACTGTGGGCCTGGGCCGTATTTAAATATGGGCAGAGCTCCTTCCTCCTGTTCTCATAGCAAACTCACTTTCACATGCACGTGGCTGTGAGGCCACATCAGGCTCTGACTGCATCCGTCCTGGCAAAGGCTGGCCGTGGTTACTCACAGCCAGGCCGGGGGCAGACTCGGGGACCGGCGCTGGGTCCACCCAGGGCAGCGGGAGGGGCGTTCAGGAGGGAGACCCAGATCCTGGGACTGACTGTCACAAGGCTCTGGGTGGCTGGTAGAGCATCAAAGGACAGTATTTGCCGTAAAGCATTCTGAAAGAGAGGATACTATCCAGAAAAATTTCAAAATATGATTTGGACAAATACGTGGCCTATTTCCCTGGATGATGACAGAGTGGCCTGAGCCGAAATTAAGACCAGACTGGTCACGACTGAGCAAGGGACTTGGGAGAAGAGAGGCACAGGTCCTGAGCTCCTAAAGTGGAGTGCAGGGCTGCTGTGTACGACTGTGCAGGTTGTGCACTGAGCAACCTTAGAGAAAGCCTTTCACATAGGCTGTGGTGAAACTCTTAACTGGCCAAACCAGGTGCAGTGGCCCTGTTTGAGTGCAAGTGGAAGATTTTCCAACAAGAATGTCCAGGTCCCATGTAAATGTAAAGCAGCCTGGTTTAGAGGCTGAGGCAGGACTGAGTTTGCTGTGAGGGTGCGAAGTAATTTGAGACGAGTCGGCATGCTAGGAAGTAGTTAGACTCAGAGGGTGACAAGCAAGATGGCAGTGCTCGTGGGCTCCAAGCTAAATGAAGAAGGGTTATTTTTGCAGAGGAAAAACCAAACAAGGCAAAGAAAAGAATCCCACAGCTCTTCCGCCCCTGTCTGCTGACCTCTGGTGCTTGTCTGCAGGGCCCCAGCTGTGGCAGACTCTCTGGACCCAAGGGCAGCTCCAGCTCCAGCTCCCGCCGGGCAAGGTGTGCCACGCCGACTACGCAGGCTTGCTGCCAGCTTTCCAGCATTTCCTATTAGACGAGCTCACAGCCCGCGGCTTCTGTCAGATCCAGGTATGTGCCTGGCCTTCCCCACAAGGGGGGCTTGGACTGAGCTGAGGGTCACCGGGCAGAAAACCTCAGATTTCAAATGAACTTACAGTTCAACCCACGGTCCTTTTACCAATGGGCAAACTGAGGCCCAGGATGAGAAAGTAACTCAGACAAGGCTAATGACATAGAGGCAGAGGCAGATCTGGTATCCATCTCATCATTGGCCATTCTTTCTGCATAAAGATAGCAAACCAAATGCGTGCTGAGTGCTTAGATTGTGCCAGGCACTGTGCATCCCTTAGCATGGGTTAGTTAATGCGATCCTCACTGGAGCCCTATTATTGTTACCGTGTTATTACTAGAGAGTAAAAATAATTGGCCAGAGTCACAGCTGGGAAATGGTAGAGCCAGGCCGGCTGACGTGAGGACAGAGCTGTGGTCACCATATGGTACTGTCCCCACCCATGAAGAAAGAGCCTGGGAATGGGGCAGGGAGGCTGCAGTGCTGCGACACGCTCTCTGAGCTGCTATGCCGGGCCGGTCCTTAAATCTGTGAGGAGGCATCATGGATCCTCCTTGGAAGGAAAATGTTACATGCCAACTGGAGAGACATGGTTACCAAAGAGTTTTTAGCTGTGTAATAGGCAAGGACTTTGGTGATTTGAAGTCCCAAGCGTTCACAGAGGGAGTCTTTAAAAGTCACTCAGTTAAATAAGTCCTCGTTCTGCTCAAAGGCTGCTGTCTCATCAGAGCAACTCATTTCTAGCACCTCATGTTAAGAATTTCGGAGAACACACATTTTCACAAAACCAAATACAAAGAGTATTGATTTTAAAACAAAGAGAAACAAATCTTGCCCCCTTTTATCTAAAGAAAGGCACTTGACAGCAGTATCAGCAATATTTATGGGTTAGTGAGCACTGGTTGTATTCCTGGTGCCAGGCTGCAAGTTCTACTTTCCTTATCTCTAATGATTACAGCACCCTGCTCAGTGGGTATCATTAGCCCTTGACTGGTAAGTGAATTAACTAAAGCCCATGGAGAGTAAGTAAGTTGCCCGAGATTTCACATCACGGAGTAAGTCTAGACTCTCACTACACCAAATCTGTTCATTCTTTCACTCATTTTCTCCCTCCTTCATTCTTCCATTTAGCAAGTGTTTGGGTGCCTGTTACAGGCCAAGCATAGTTTTAGGCACTGAGGATTATCAGAGATAAACAAAGCCAGACACTAGTTACAGCGGCCAGGACAGATTTTCATCAGTAATACACTGGTGCTCAGCAGCCCCTCAGCCTCTCTGAAGCTAATTCAATCTGTAACGTGGGGTAATGACAGTTCTGACTCCACAGGCCTGTTTTGGAGACTAAACTAGCTAACATGTTTAAAGCGCTCCACGCAGGGCCTGAATAATGGAGGATGTTCAGAAAGTGTGCGCATTGCCTCGCGGGAATGCCAGGTACCTGGCACACAGCAGTTCTCCTCCAGTGACAGCGGCACGAACCCCACGTCCACTGGCGCACCTGCACCCTGGGCGTCGTGGGGTGCACGGCACATAGTAGGTGCCTGGTACCAGTCTGTGGCTTGACCTGCCATTCATGTTGAATGACCTCCTGCAGCCCAAGCCTGTGTTGAGAGGGCATCGTCTGGACCCTGAATGAGGTGGTCAAGGTCTCTCGTGCAGCAGGCTGACAGCCAAGGCCCAGATCGACTCTGGATCGTGGGTTGGACAGATGTCCTTCACAGACCCTTCCTTTTACACAGAACCTTCTCATTCACCTCTAGATGCCCAAGCTTCTGATAAACTAACACCCCCTGGGGCTTGATATAGAAGCTCTTGGGATGTTGCTTTTGAAAGAGCACGATGGGAAGAGGGCCCAGTGGGGCTTGTGTTGAACCCCGGCCCCTGCCCAGCACTGTCCCCAGGCTAACCAGGCACCACCACTGCCCTGCCCTGCAGACGGTCAGGGGGCACTGAGGGCCGTGCTCAGGTTGGGAGGAGAAGCCAGGCCTTGTCACAATGGAGGAGCTGTTGCTTCCCGGGAGGGAGGGTCATGTCCTGCTGGATGTAGGTGTTGTGAGGACATTGGCCGAGTCGTCGGCAGAAGTTGTTTCTCCAATGAAGTACAGCCCCGTGAATTCGGAGTGTTTAGGCTTTCGTGTGTGTGTGTGTGTGTGTGTGTGTGTGTGTGTGTGTGTGTGTGTGTGTCTGTGCCCTTTTAATTTTTTGAGAATCTTTAAATCTTTATTTTTTTCTAAGTATATTTGTTTTCTTTGTAGTTTATTTTTACATATATGTGTATCTATTCTCTTTCCCATTTACATTACATTTCCCATCCCATCCCATTTACATTGGCTTTTACTCTGCTTACACCTCTGTCTGCAGGCTGTGTGACCTGAGCAGCTGATTCAACCTCTCTGAACCTGGAACCTCATTTTCCAGCTCTCTTAAGGCCGTGTCCTCCCAAACAGCTCCCACTGGGGACAGGTGGTGGGTGTAGAGCAGACCTTCTGAGGACAGGGGAGGGCTCAGGAGCTCTGATTGCCTGGGGCCAGTTCCCGGGTCAAAGGGAGGTCACGACCTCTCCACGACCTCCTCTGACAGTAACATAAGCCAGTTTAAGTGCCTGGCGCGGGCTCGGCAATGCTGGCTCCCTGCTCCGTGTTCTTGAGCTCGTGTCTCCGTGCAGGTGAAGATGGCTGGGACCCCTGTCTCCATCCCCGTCTGTGACGACTTCACGGTGCGGGTGGAGTGTCTGAGTGGGGAGCGGTTAGGAGCCAATGTCACGTGGAAATTGCAGCTGGAGGATGTCCCACCCGCCTCTCTCCCGGATCTGCGTGACGTTGGTATGTTTTCCCGCACTGCTGCCGTGAAGGTGCACAGACTCGCTGGGTCTCAATGCTCCTATCCATCAGATGGAGCTACTGCGGCCCCAGCGCCTTCCTGTGGGGCTCAGGGAGGGAACCATGGGAGGGTTCCCGTGGGAGGAAGGGGCTAGTTCCTGAGAAGTTTATAAAGAGCAATAGAGTTCTGGTCCATAGCTGACTAGAGCTAAATAATATCACCCGACTGCGCTTTTGTGAACCTTTTCTAATTCTCATCTTCGTTTTCTGGGCACAGAGAAGGAAGACAGGTGTGAAGTAGGGGAGGGTGGGGCGGGGTGAGGGCGTCTCCATTGGTTTATAATTTATGTCCTGCCTACTTCCAAACAGAGAATGTCTCAGACCACTGACACTGTTTAAACCCATTATTAACACTATTTAAAATGGAGTGGTAATGATATGGATGAATCGAGAGTAGAAAGATCTAAGGAGAAGCAGAGTGAATCTTACGATCGTTACTCTGAACCAGGGTGGGACATAACCCATGGGCTTCTGACCAGAGGGTGGAAGCTTCTCCACTTCCTCTTCCACTGTCTGGTGGCCAAATGCCGAGGGTCGGGGCTGGCTGGAGCTTGACCTCTGTTCTATGAGGGGGAACTTGTAGACAACGCCACAGTGTAACCCAGGAGGCAGACTGTATCTCAGACATTCTGCAGTGCCTGTGACCCTAATTACCATCTCCCCCCAGTAGCGTTATGAATTAAGGGTCACTTTTTTTTTCCTCTGGAAACAGCCGGCATAATTTGGGTATGTTTGAAGCTGCAAATGGTTGAGATGTTTATTCCTGGCGTCCATGGCCTGGGGCTGCCTTTACAGTAGCCGTTGTGGCGTGAATGTTCGTTGCGTGCTGGGACGCTCCCCAGCTCCAGATGTAGTGCTCACGCATCTGCTTTCTCCCTGGGAAACACTTGGAGTTCGACAGCTGGAGGCCTTCTCAGCGTTTAGCTGAACCTGAGACGGAGACTCTGCCTTCCCTTTGATCGGCCCCATCACATTCTCTCTTGTAATCCTCACCAACTGCAAGAGGGGCATTCCTAGCCCCATTTTTCAGATGGGGAAACTGAGGCTCAGGGATGGTGGCTTGGCAAAGGTTGGGACAATCGTGTATCTGGATAGTGTACCTCAGACGAGTGATTGAAGTCATGATATCCTATACCAGTGGGGGTCACATTGCTGCCACAGAAATGACAGGAGCTGGAGATCTGGTTTGGAGTCCTAGCTGTGCTTCTGATTCTGTGTATCTTTGGGTCAATCAATCCCCTTCTCTGGGTCTCAGTTTCTCCCTCTGTAAAATGAGACACTGGCAAAGGCCTATGTCTCCTTTCGCTGTGGATGTGCTGGGTGGCTCTGTTCCTGGATCCTCCCTGACCCTTGCAGGAGCAATGACACTCCTGCCTCATCTTGTGTCTTGCAGAGGAAGCCTTGGTGGGCAAGGATCTCGTTGGGCGCTTTGCAGATCTGATCCAAAGTGGAAAATTCCAGCTTCATCTGAATTCCAAGACGTTCCCAGCAGACACATTCATCCAATTCCTCCAAGGGGACCACTTTGGCACCTCTCCCAGGTCACAGTTTGGGTGCTTGGAAGGATTCCACCAAGTCTCGGCCACCAGCAACACCAGTCAGGACCCATTGGGGTGTGGTAGGTTCCCCCTCTCTCCCTGGACCGCTGTTACTGAGCCATGCGAGGTTGTGGGAAAGGCCACAGAGCTCTGATAGAGGTTATTCTGACATACAGAGTGGAGACTCATTCATTTATTATTCAATGAAAGCTTTTCAATTGTCCAAATATACTCACAGGCATATAGTTATCACCCACCAGGTAGTAGCTGAAACTAGAGGCAACATGACAGAGGAAGAGCCCCCATGTTTGAGGTTATCCTTCCTCTTAGTCCTTGATGAGCTTGGACCCTGTGGCCTGGGCTGCGCTGTCTTGGTGGAGAAGGCTGATGTCTACCCCATGTGCTCCATGACTTTTCCCAGTCTGGTTATGGCAACACATCACTCACCGCCATCCCCAAATGGCCAGCGATCATCCCAGGACGGACGTGATGGTTCAGGGGAAGTGATTCCTGGTGGAGGTTTACTGGGCTGTTCTTGGCCTGACACATCAGCAGCCTTGGAAGCCATTCTCACTAGACTGCAGCTGCCAGTTCCCTGAATAGAAGCTGTGTGATTTGCTGCTGTAACAAATCGCCACAAATGTAGCGGTTTAAAACAACACCCACTTATTGTGCTGTAGTTCTGTAGGCTTGAATTCTCACACAGGGTCTCACTGGGCTCACATCAAGGTGTCAGGAGGGCTGCATTCCTACCAGAGGCCCTGGGAGGGAATCAGTTTCCTGATTTTTCCAGCTTCTAGATGTTGCCCACATTTCTTGGCTTGTGGCTTCCTTTCTTCGTCTTCAAAACTGGCAGTGTTGTAGCTCTCGGGCCGTTCTTCCGTGGTCAGAGCTCCCTTGCATGCTGTCTGTCACTTCTAAGGACCTTATGATTGCACACAGCTGGGTAATCCAGGACACTCTCCCTATTTTAAGGTCAGTTGACTAGCGACCTTAATTCCATCTGCAACTTTAGTTTTTCTTTGCCATGTGACCTAACATATTTACAGTTTCCAGGGATTAGAACATGGACCTCTTTGGGGGCCATTGTTCCATCCACTACTGAAGCTTCCAGGGCCTCATGGTGAGAAGTCATCCTCCCACATGGCATGAGACAGAGGCATTTTTATTGAGCTGAAGAGAGAGACTATGTTTCTCAGTTATTTATTTTTCCAGTATTCATGTTGGTTGCAACACAAAAGCTATAAGGCCTTTCCTCTTATGAAATCCATGCCAAATTCTAAGCTCCACACTGGATTTCAGGCGCAGCTAACTCTTAACACAGAAACCAGAGACACAACCACTTCTTGCTAACATTTACAGAGGATTTTGCAGTTTACAAAGCACCTTCACAAACACTTAACTCTCACTATCGCCCCCGGTGGCAGGTCATCGCCCCATTTGACAGGTGAAGAGGCTGAGGCTCAGATGAAATGAGGTCATGGGTCTGTAGTGCCCAGAGCAGGGCTGACTCAAAGGAGGGACTCAGTTCTCTGTGGATGAGTTACCCCAGGTCCTCTGGGACCAGAGCTCACGATCCTTCCACCTCAACAGAGCTGCCCAAACAAAGAAGATAAGAAGTAGAAGCAGGCGTGGATGGTGCCACCTGCCAGGGTGGGAGAAACAGGGTCACAGCAACGGAGGTGATTGCAACACCTGCCACTGTGTTCTCAGACTTGCTGTGAAGAGCCTTGGGCTCCACTGCCAAAAGCTCACTGTGTGTGTGTGTGTGTGTCTTTGTGCACAAGCATGCGTGTATTGGGAGGAGGCTGCTTTTATAATCACCCCAGGCGGTGTTGATAAGGGGGTCTGGGAGCCCCACTTGAAGAGGCTCACCAACCTCGGGTGCCCCCTCTGGAGCTTGGAGCCAAGAGGCGGGACAGCAGGAGATGGAGAGAGGGACCAGTCAAGCGCCAGGTCCCCATTTCCTGTGTGTAAAATAAAGGGGGTGGGCTGGGAATCTGGTCCTCGGTTCTCTCCAGGGAACTCGGTTGATGATTAGATGGCCATTTCCTGTCTACCAGGACAGATAGTGCGGCTCAGCTGGGAAGTGGGAGGGGAAGCTGAGCCAGGAGCACAGACAGACTTGCCTGACGGGTGTCAAGCAGTGGAGACCCAGGGAATCAGAACCCGGCCTCGGGGTGACCGGGCTTCAGAGAGAGTGGGAGTTATAGGGTGGGCCTGTGAATGAAAGGTTTGGCCAGGGCTGCACTTGCTGCAGAACAGGAGTGGCCACCTTTTTCTGTAAAGGGCCAAAGCAAGTCTTTTAGCCTTTGCAGACCATTCTGTTTCTGTCTCGTGGACTCAGCTCGTCCATTGTGGGGAGAGAAACGTGGCTGTGTCCTAATAAAACTTTGCTTGCCAAATGGAAGCTGAGCTGCATTTGGCCTGAGGGCTGTAGTCTACCCATCCTAGCTCTACACAAACCTACATTCTGTTCTTCAACTGCGGCAGCTTTTTACCAAGTTACAGAGCATTGTTGATCACACCATTCAGCCCCACCCCTTACTCCAAATGGTTAGAAAGGTCCAGAATGGAATTCACAAAAGCTGTACCAAAAGCCCTGGATCTTCTCCAGTATCAATGATAACATCCATTCTCTATTGAATTTCTGCATTGCTCTGGTCCAGGATGCCAGGTATTTTTGATACCATGGGGTGGACGAAGCAGCTGGGGGGCATACAGTTAAGAGTGTGAGGAAACTGCTCTTGGAAGTCAGGTAGACCTGGGTTCAAGTCTTAGCTCCAGCACCTTCTCAGCGTGGGTTCTTGGGACACTGCCCACCTTCACTAGGCGTAATCTGGAAAACAGGGACAGTAGTACCTATTTCGTGGGGACTGTGGTTTGCATAGCTGAATATAATGGATACAAAGCACATTGCTTCACACAAAGTGAAACTTCAGCACATTGTTTTGTTGTTAATTGTCCGTGTGAGATTTAAACTCAGCCCTGCTCTTTCCAAATTCTTTGTTCTGTCCGGTGATTCACAAGTCTCCCTTCTCAACAAGGGCTCTTGGTGAAATCACGCCCTCGGATTCTTGTATCTATTCTTACTGGCTCTTTTTCCTTCTGAAGCACATCTGGAATACAGCTGTGAGGCTACAAGCAGAGCATTGTCCTGTGGAGATAAGGCAGGGTTTCTGTGTGTCGTCGTGGGGGGCCAATCTGGATGGTCTCCGGGGGGACGTGACTCAGGGAGACTGGTGGGAATGTCCGCCTCCCGTGACTCAGGCAGGCGTAGCAGCCTTAGTCTAGGCAGTGCCTACTGCAAGGGGTGGAGGCTTTGCTTGCACCTCCCACGCGGTCAGTTGTGTTCACCCTCTTGCCTCACTGCCAGCCAGGTGGCTTCCCCTCAGAATTATCTGCTGGCAACCTTCATACCAGTTTGTTCCATTAAGGAGAATCCCAGAGAAATTGTCTGGATTTTCCATTTCCATTCTGAACACCATTCACTGTCACTCGTTCACTGCAAATTCTTATAATAGAGCTAGTTCTCTACGGATTTTTTCCTGAAGTAACATGTTATGTCTTGTTTCCTTCCTCCCTCCCTCCTTTCCTTCCTTCCTTCTTTCTATTCATGCATCTGTCCATGCAAGCATCTGTCCTTCCTTCCATCAGTCCTCCCATCCATCCTTCCATCCATCCATCCATCCATCCATCCATTCCATCCAAACTTTCAAAATATAATTATGTGTCAAATACCACGTGACATTCTTAGGGAAGCAAAAGTCATAGCTCCACTTTCAAGGAGCCCACAGTCTAGCTGAAGCGAGGTTAAGTGAAAAGACAGCTAAAATACCATGTGAAAAGCCTTTTGCATCCCAGTCAGGGCAGTCAGGGATGACTTGCTGGGGTAGTAAAGGCTGGCGCGAAGTCTTAAAGGCTAGTTAAAATTGTCGCTTGGACAAGAGCAGACAAGAAGTGGTGTGTGTGTGTGTGTGTGTGTGTGTGTGTGTGTACGTGTGTACATGTGTACGTGTGTGTGCCCCCGTGTCGAGTTCGCTAAAGTGATGAAGCACATTCCAGAAATGGAGATTAGCGCAAAAGCAGGGAGTTACGAGGTGCTGTGGCATTATGGGGACAGTGCACATGGTTTGCGTGACAGGAGAATGGGGACTGAGAGATAGGAGAGGACCAGAGTGGGAGAGGCCTGGGGGCACAGCAAGGGGCTGGGTTTGGTGGGATCACCAGGGGCGAATTTTAAGTTGGAGAGTGATGGGGCCAGGGGTGGGGTTGAGCAAAGCAGGCTAAGGAGTGAAGGACAGTTATGCTTCCTCAGATATTTTTCTTCAGCAGAAACACGACTGCTGTTGTTTGGGAACTTTGGGAATGGGTTGGCTAGACGGATGGCATAACCCCAAAGCTCTGTGAAACTTGCAAACTCAAATTGGCCAAATTGCCTCATTTTACGGAAGAGGGAACTGAGGCGCCAGGGATTTCCCAGTGATTTCCATGAAGGGATTTAACTGAGGGATAGACATCCAGTTGTTGTGGCGGACTCAGGGTCTCTAGGAGGACCCACCTGCTGGGGAAGGAGGCAACGGAGCCTCACCGTGATGTTCACAAAGGTTCCTTTGGGTGGAAAAGACTCTTGACGTCAGACATGGAAAGAAACAGAACACAGGTTCCTTGCGCGTGCTCGAGAGGCCTGAAATGTATGGCAGCAAAAATTCCCAGCTCTCTTTTTTCTGCCCCTTCACCTGCACCTTGGGTTCAGAGGCAGCAACTAAGGCTGGCTTAAAAGGTTTTGTTTTCCTTTAGCAATGAACTTGGAGACTACTTGAAAAAACAGCCACAGTACTGAGGTAAAAATACTAGAGAAGATCAACAATGTGACTCATAGAAGTAACGAAACCCCGCTCTCTGAGCGAGGATGTGCATGGCACAGGGCAGGCCGGAAAACACACCATTCAGTTTCCAGGGTGTGCCTGGAGTTTCTGATTTACTCAGAAACACCACACACATATGCACACTCAAGAGAGTAGCTCTCAGATCCACGCTGGCTCCGTTCGAGCACATCCTACACGTTTGTGCTCACTTCGTCGTCAAAGGAAGGTGGTTGAATTGGTGTGTGGAGAAAAGGCTTTGGTTTGGCGAGAATGGGGCTTGAATCCCACCCCTGTCATCTCGCTGCCTGGTTGACCTTGCCCTTGAACATCAGTTTTCTCCAGGCTAGAATGGCGCTGATAGCTTTCCTATAACGTGGTGACATTGTAATACCTGGCACTGTGCTTGGCGCGTTCTATAATTTTACTTCCTCCCTGCCCTTTTCAGAAGAGCATGCTGGGGGCGTCATGCATGAATGTCCTGAGGCTCAGCTTTCTCATCTGTGAAGTGCAGGTAGAACGCTAACTCCTGGGTATGCTGTAGTGATGTACACGTGGCACATAGAGGAGTGCCAGGCACAAAGACAGCACCCCCAAGAGTGGGCACGCTTTTGGCTCCCACCCTTACTGGGTAGCAGCTCACTTCTTCTAGAAGTTATTTGGAAAAATCTCCAGAACACAACCCTGAATCAAGAAAAAAGACAAAATAGAACCTCCTTCCGCCATCCCCTTCTCTGAGCTGTCAGAATCTGTGTGGCCAAGTTCACGCACTCGCCTCAGAGCAGGGCTCTTGGATGCCAACTTAGAACCCTCATGCGGCATGCATCTGTCCAGTTTGGGTTTCTAGTTTCTCAGCTCGTATCATATTGGAGGAGCCAAATTAGGAAGGGTTGGGAGTGTTAGAATCAGAGGGACAGAAAGACTGCTGATTGACAGGGGAGCACAGGGAGGAGACGAATGAGGTGAATGAGGCATCCAGGCTGCAAGACGTGAGTAGGTCCTCACTCTCAGGGTCACACTTGGAGTTTCTGAGTAAATCAGACTCAGCAAGCCAACTGTGAGGGCCTCTGTCAGTCCTGTGCCCTGGGCGTCTCACTCGCCTCCTGGTAGTCCCAGGTCTGAGCCATGCCATCACCGACTGACCAAGCGGGAGAGGCCACATTCAAGTGAGATGGTGCTGAATTGTTGAAATCACCCCACAGAGGGAGGGCACCCTGTTTGGACAGAGTAGGTGCTGAGGTTGGCTGCCAGGAATGGCTCCCTCAAGTCTAGAATGAATTACCATGTGTTGAGCACCTGTGAGTCTGGCATTATGATATGTGCTTTCTGTACATCATCACTGCACTCCAACGGGATAATATTATTAATCCTTTTTTTGCAGAGGAGAAAATGGAGCCTCAGGGAAGTCCAGAGGCATTTAGGTAGAGTGGGGTGGGGGATTTTACCCCATCTGTCTGACCCCAAAGTTTGCACCCACCACCGTGCTCTCCCATATTCCCATGGCAACCTATGGAGGGACGCTCATGTTTCAAGATGTTCTCAACTTCATCCCATGACAACCTTCTCTTTGTCTAGTAAGCTCTAGCTCAGTAGCTGGCTTTAGTTGGCTTTTATCTTTCCGTTCCTTGAATAATCCAAACTCATTCCTGCCTCAGGATTTTCGCACTTGCTGTTCTCTCTGCACAGAATTCTCTTCTGCATCTTGGCCTAGGGTATTCCTCACCCATCAGGTCTCATGTGTCGCCTCTCAGAGGGGCCTTCCTCACTATCGTGCCCTCTGCTCCTGCTTCATTTCACTCAACTCTGACATTCTGGTTGGACACCCTCTCATCCTACCAGCCCATCAGCTCCTGGAGAGCAGGAACTTTGTCGACCCTCTTCACGGCTTATCCCCTACTCTTAGAGGCTGACGCACAGCAGATTCTCAGTGGGCAATTTGTTAAATGAATGAGCTCTTGTCTGATTTTGGAGTTTCAGAGACCCTGTGTGTTCTGAGGTTGTAACTATAAAGCTAGTGTCTTGTTCTTTAACCTCATTGCTCTGTTTATCTTTTCTAGTTAAGTGTCCTGAAGGAAGCTATTTTCAGGATGAGCAGTGTATTCCCTGTCCTGCTGGATTCTACCAAGAACAGGCAGGTAGCCTGGCCTGCGTCCCTTGTCCTGTGGGCAGAACGACCATTTCCGTTGGAGCTTTCAGCCAGACTCACTGTAAGTTCTAAAGGGTCCCACTTCGAAAGAGAAACCCTACAATGTCATGGGGACCCTGCAGGACATCTCAACCTTGTTACTACTGAAATTTTGAGACAGATAATTCTTCGTTTTGGAGCACTGTCCCTTGCATGATAGGATGTTTATTTAGCAGCACCACTGCTCCTTACCTATTAGGTGCCAGTAGTACCACCCACGCACACCAAGTTGTGACAACCAAACTGTCTCCAGACAATGCCAAATGTCTCCTAGATGGGTGCAAAATTGTCCACCCTTGAGAACCATTGGATACAGATCGTAATCCAAAGGGCACCACCTTTGAATGCCTGTGCTCTGTCAAGAGCTAGGCCAGACCTTTTGCCCGTGTTGCTTCATTCAATCCTCCCAACTCCCCTTCTAGGTAAACATTATGAGCCCAACTTTTACGTATAAAACGGCTAAGGCTCACGGAAGAAATTTAGCTAAAGTTGCTCAGCTAGAAAGTGACATAGCTGGCCTTTGATCTTGGCATTGTCTGATTCTGAAACTTCTGATTTTTGTAAGTCAATGTTATCAGATTAAGAAGTGGAAGATGTTTTCCACCTACGATCATTACCACTGTGTAGCTCATATTCCCTTTCTGGCCCCATGAATCTGTCAGGACTGTGTGTACCAGTGGCCTTCCTGTATGTCATGTGATTTCACTTGGCCTATTTACTTAACAGTCAACTGGAGAGTGTTGGGTTTTCTCTAGCAGGGGCCCATAACTTGCCTTGTCGCAAATCTTTTCATGTTAGTCTGAAATGGTGTCAACATGAGGCATTGCTTAAAATCAGAGTAGTGTTTAGAATTGTAAAATAATCAAAAGAGGTCAAGTCACCTTCTGTGACAGAGGCAGTTTCCTTGGTCAGGAGAGCAGTGGAAATAGGGCGGTATTTCCAAGAAAGTAAATAGAGGAATTTCCTAGGCCAGATGTCTGACATTCCTTCTGGAGGAGAAACTCTTTCCCAGGAACTCAGAGTGTCCTTGACACTCGGGCATCCCGCTCAGTTTGCACACGTTGGCTCCAGACACTGTGGTTTGGGATGACATGAAGTGTTGTCACACGGCCCCGAGGAATCCTTTCTTGAAAGGAGGTCCCTGCAGAGCGCTGATCTTTGTGGAGCAGGTGCTGCCTACATGGCAGGGAGCAGAGGGGGAGGCGGAGGCTCACCACCCCCCAACCCCATTTCCATCCCCACGCTCCCTCCTACTGGCACTGTGACCTCGGCCAAGTCACCTTCCTTCTCTGAATGTCAACTTCCAGAAATGGGGATAAAGACCAAGCACATATTTCTTATTATAAATCACAGTGTCAAAGCCTGGGACGTGTAGGAGGCTTGTATTATATGTCAGACACTGAGCAAGGTACTGGAATAAAGTAGGGAGCAAAGCCAGATGAGGTCCCTGCCTGCCTGGGAGGGAGTCAGACAGCTGCAAAACGTTCCTTCCCGCAGACCGATGGAAATGATAACTGTGCCGGCTCTGAGCAGAGGTAGGGGTCAAGAGGAGAGTGTGTAACACTCGGGCGTCAAGGGGTCTGGGGGCTTCCCTGAGGAAATGAGGACTGGCCGGTGAAGAGTTAACTCCTTGCAGACTGGGGAGAAGGATGCACCAGGAGAAGAACCGGGGGGCAGAACCTGAGTCCCAGCAAATGGTATCAGAGCAGGCGGTGCGTTCCAGGCCGACTGTGGACACACAGGGGCACATGCAGGGTCAGATGGGCGGGGCCAGGTCACAGCGGCCTTAGTGGCCCAAAGGCGAGCCCAGACTTTGTCTTTTGGTCGGGGTGGCGACACTGACAAGTTTTAAGCTGGGGGGTGTCTGGCTCCAACGTGTGACTTGGATGTCTGATCAAGGACTGAGAGCCTGGGGTCCGGCAGGGAGGGGACCCCAGAGGCACGGCACTGAGAGCTGTATCCATCTTTGGTTCCAGGTGTCACTGGCTGTCAGAAGAATGAGGCAGGCCTGCAGTGTGACCAGGACGGCCAGTACCGAGCCAGCCAGAGGGATGGGGCCAGCGGGAAGGCCTTCTGCGTGGACAGCGAGGGGCAGAGGCTGCCGTGGTCAGAGACGGAGGCCCTGCTGATGGACGCCCAGTGTCTGAGTACGTGCAGGCTGTTAAGTCAGCCACTCCTGGGGACAGGGCCTGTAATCCCAAGGGCTTTCTAGAAGGGGAGAGACATGTGAGATGCAGTTGTCCCCAACCTTTCATTTCAAAAACTTTTAACCTATGTAGGAGTTGAAAGAATAGTAGGAAGAACAAATACTCGTCACCCAGATCCAAAAATTGTTATTGTTTTGCTCTTTCTCTCTCTCTTTTAATCATTGGAAAGTATATTTCAGACATCATGAAACCTCACCCCTAAATACTTCAGCATCATGAGAAATGAATTCAAAAATCATTCGTCTGCTGAGGTTTCCTTTCTTGTGGGCAGCTTGCCTCCAAAAAGCTGGTCAGCATTTCTCCCTCAGTGGGATGTTGGGGGAAGACCCGAGTGCCAGTCCTTCTTCCATGTTACTTGCTGGGTTACCCAGAGCAAATCGCTCAACTTCTCTGATGCTCATCACCCCAGAAGCCTCCTGCTTGCCTCCTGAGACACTGTGAGGGTCAATATTATCCTATGAAGATGCCAAACATTGAGCCCAGCTCTTCAATGAGATAATGGGTGCGAAAGAACTGACAGGAGTCCTATAATCCTAGGTGCATGGGAGTGGGACCAGAACTAATTTAATCCCAGTTGTGCCCTTTACTGGTCGTGCAGTGCTGGGCAAGTCACTTATATTCAACAGTTTCCCCATCTGTAAAATGGGATTGTTAATGCCTTAGCGAAGTGTTAATGAATGCCAAGGGTGTGTGTGTGTGTGTGTGTGTGTCTGTGTGTGTGTGTGTGTGTGTCTGTGTGTGTCTGTGTGTGTGTGTGTCTGTCCATGGATAAATTGCAAATCCAGTGAAAATCTTTATTATTATTTGTCAGTATCCCTCCTCTTGGGCAGAAATAGCAATTGGGGAGTTAGAGCTGGAAGTGCTTTAAGAGATCAGTTAGGCAGATCTTTGTTATCCTTTACAAATGAGGGAGAAGACGTCCTCAGAGGGAAAGCAACTTGCCCAAGGACCACGGTGATTACTGGCCATTCTGGGTGCTTGCATCTTAACTCTGGCCCTCTTTGCATCCGTACCGCTGGCTTGGCTGTGCGGATTGTAATGCGCACTTTGTGAAGCATTTCCTGGCTTGTTCTGCCCTGTGTTCATCTGGAGCAGACAGGCCAGTTTAATCAGTGGCACCAGAAATGTTTATGAGGAGCAGCTCAGCTTTGCCAATTTGATGACGCCTCCCTGAAGTACAGGTTTATGAATAGCCTCCAGGTTCGTCCTCAGCATCTTGGCTTCTTATGCAAAGCTTGGAGCTTAGATTTCCCTTTCTGGATATGCAGGAGGATTTCCATGTTAAGAAGCTGGGCCCCCACTGGGATGGCAGCATGCTGTCTCAGAATCCTTTCAACTTGACTTTGAGATCTTTCTCTTTGGGCATGGGATTGAAGTCTCATTATTGAGGTTTTTGTCCCCTAGAAAAGGCAAAGCGCGTAGAGGTCAGCTGTGTAATTCCCCGAAAAGGTATCCACCGGCAAGGACGGTGCCCCTTCCACATCCCTACACCACCTCCCTCTGTCCGACCTGGATCCTCAGACACGTGGATCACTGCTGTAGCCTCCTGATTCATCTCTCTGCTCCAGCCTTGCCTCCATCCAATGACTTGCCCACGGTGCTTCAGAGCAGTTAAGAGGCGATTCTACTTATACAATTCCCCTTAAAACTCTTCAGTGAACCATAATTCAAAAAGAGTCATGTACCAAAATGTTCATTGCAGCTCTATTTACAATAGCCCGGAGATGGAAACAACCTAAGTGTCCATCATCAGATGAATGGATAAAGAAGATGTAGCACAAATATACAATGCAATATTACTCAGCCATAAAAAGAAACAAAATTGAGCTATTTGTAATGAGGTGGATGGACCTAGAGTCTGTCATACAGAGTGAAGTAAGTCAGAAAGAGAAAGACAAATACCGTATGCTAACACATATATATGGAATTTAAGAAAAAAAATGACATGAAGAACCTAGGGGTAAGACAGGAATAAAGACACAGACCTACTAGAGAATGGACTTGAGGATATGGGAGGGGGAAGGGTGAGCTGTGACAAAGCGAGAGAGAGGCATGGACATATATACACTACCAAACGTAAGGTAGATAGCTAGTGGGAAGCAGCCGCATAGCACAGGGAGATCACCTCTAGGTGCTTTGTGACCACCTAGAGGGGTGGGATAGGAAGGGTGGGAGGGAGGGAGACGCAAGAGGGAAGAGATATGGGAACATATGTATGTGTATAACTGATTCACTTTGTTATAAAGCAGAAACTAACACACCATTGTAAAGCAATTATACAGGATACAGTAGAATTGCACCGCCTCAGGGCCCTCTCTGGACTCTAGCCTCATTAGACGACATGTTCCTTTGCGGCTAGACCTGTATCTTTCTTTTTGTTCTATTCGAGAGTAGCTGGCGCTTGTCTTGTCCACACAATGAATGAATGGCTCTAATTATCTGGGCTTCTTTGGAACTATTTCCTAAAGGTCATCAGGGAAAGGGATTCTCCCACCACCTGAATTCCTGCAGCCAGTCTGACAAGCCCTGACACCGAGGCGGGGTGTCCCTGTAGGGGGCAGAGGGACCCAGCATTTCCTGAGTTGGTACCGGGTACTCCGTGCTGCTCTGTTTATTCCTCACACCAGGCAGCTGAGACTCTCAGAGGCTGAGACATGCCCGGGACACAGAACTGGTGAGGGCGGTGGCATCAGGACTGGCTGACTCCAGAGCTAGTGCCCCTTCCCCATTGCCAGCCGCCTCCACACCTTATCTCTCTCTGCTGCACCTTCAGCGTGGCCCCCTTGATCTTTCTGACATTGCCTGTGGTAAACCCTTTGTTTAGACCTTGGCCAGTGGAAATATTTCAAGCTCATCTTCCCTTTAACTCTAGATCCAGTTTTCTAGTTCTGCCCTTTGTTGGTCCACACCAAAGACTTCATATTCCATGTCAAGTGCTCAAACAGAGGAATATGCCTACCATTGGAATTACACCGTCTTCATAATGTTCTGCCCTGGTTTCCTGGTGGTGTAATGATTTTGGCAGTCATCCATCCATCCAATAAGTAGGAAACTAGTATATATCTGTCACTATCCTAGCTGGCGGGTGTTCACATATCATCAGAACATTATCCTTGTCTTGGAAAGAGACAGGCACATAAATAGCCACAGTACACTGTGCGGAATCATGATCAAATAGAGCGATGTTCCCAGATGCTGACCCTTTATACTTTCCCCCAAACATTTGTAAATATCTGTTATGTATGTAAATTCGTAACTATCTGTAAGGCATGTGGCAGATTACACCAACAGAATGTATAAATCTGCACACTAACTCAATATTCCACGGAATCATTGGTAGCTCAGTTCATAAATTGTTTCTGTTCTGTTTGTCAATGAGCTTCTTCACAGAACTCTGAAATGTCAGGACCTCCATCACCAAGGTGTCCCTTGTGTGAAAACCAGCAGATTCTCTAACTGAAGTGCTAAACTTACACCATTTATGGCTCCTGAGAAGATTTTAATTGGAAACTGAAAAATGTTTCAAATTTTATTTAGTCTCCTAGAATGCTGTAAGCTGCTGGTCCATAGCAACCAAGCCTCAGGGACACTGGCTGCCTATAACGTGGTGTTTGCTGGACTGCAGCTTCTGGTCCCCATACATAGGATAACAAGGAGTATAAAAAATAAAAAAGAGAGGAGGAGATGAGAGCGGAGGGACTGAGTATGGGCTGAGCACATGAACTTGGCAACTTCAATGATCAATGAAGGACCACTTTGTAAAATTAGAATTTGTATTTTAGAATTTGTTTTTTAGCATCTTTATTGGAGTATAATTGCTTTACAATGTTGTGTTAGTTTCTGCTGTATCACAAAGTGAATCAGTTATACGTATACATATATCCCCATAGCCCCTCCCTTTTGTGTCTCCCTCCCACCCTCCCTATCCCACCCCTCTAGATGGTCACAAAGCACTGAGCTGATCTCCCTGTGCTATGCGGCTGCTTCCCACTAGCTATCTATTTTACATTTGGTAGTGTATATGTCTATGCCACTCTCTCACTACGTGCCAGCTTACCCTTCCCCCTTCCTCATGTCCTCAAGTCCATTCTCTATGTCTGCGTCTTTATTCCTGTCCTTCCCCTAAGTTCTCCAGCACCTTTCCTTTTTTTTTTTTTTTAGACTCCATATATATGTGTTAGCATATGGTATTTGTTTTTCTATTTCTGACTTACTTCACTCTGTATGACAGACTCTAGGTCCATCCACCTCACTACAAATTACTCAATTTCGTTTCTTTTTATGGCTGAGTAATATTCCATTGTATATATGTGCCACATCTTCTTTATCCATTCATCTGTCAATGGACACTTAGGTTGCTTCCACGTCCTGGCTATTGTAAATAGTGCTGCAATGAACATTGTGTTACATGACTCTTTTTGATTTATGGTTTTCTCAGGGTATATGCCCAGTACTGGGATTTCTGGGTCATATGGTAATTCTGTTTTTAGTTTTTTAAGGAACCTCCATACTGTTCTCCATACTGGCTGTACCAATTTACATTCCCACCAACAGTGCAAGAGGGTTCCTTTTCTCCACACCCTCTCCAGCATTTATTGTTTATAGAATTTTTGATGATGGCCATTCTGACTGGTGTAAGGTGATACCTCACTGTAGTTTTGACTTGCATTTCTCTAACGATTAGTGATGTTGAGCATCCTTTCATGTATTTGTTGGCAATCTGTATATCTTCTTTGGAGAAACGTCTATTTAGGCCTTCTGCCCATTTTTGGATTGGGTTGTTTGTTTTTTTGATATTGAGCTGCATGAGCTGCTTGTATATTTTGGAGATGAATCCTTTGTCAGTTGCTTTGTTTGCAAACATTTTCTCCCATTCTGAGTACTGTCTTTTCATCTTGTTTATGGTTTCTTTTGCTGTGCAAAAGGTTTTACATTTCATTAGGTCCCATTTGTTTATTTTTGTTTTTATTTCCATTTCTGTAGGAGGTGGGCCAAAAAGGATCTTGCTGTGATTTATGTCATAGAGTGTTCTGCCTATGTTTTCCTCTAAGAGTTTTATTGTGTCTGGCCTTACATTTAGGTCTTTGATCCATTTTGAGTTTATTTTTGTGTATGGGGTTAGGGACTGTTCTAATTTCATTCTTTTACATGTAGCTGTCCAGTTTTCCAGCACCACTTATGGAAGAGGCTGTCTTTTCTCCACTGTATATCCTTACCTCCTTTATCAAAGATAAGGTGACCATATGTGCGTGGGTTTATCTCTGGGCTTTCTATCCTGTTCCATTGATCTATATTTCTGTTTTTGTGCCAGTACCATTACTGTCTTGATTACTGTAGCTTTGTAGTATAGTCTGACATCAGGGAGCCTGATTCCTCCCGCTCCATTTTTCTTTCTCAAGATTGATTTGGCTGTTTGGGGTCTTTTGTGTTTCCATACAAATTGTGAAATATTTTTTTCTAGTTCTGTGAAAAATGCTATTGGTAGTTTGATAGGGATTGCATTGAATCTGTAGATTGCTTTGGGTAGTATAGTCATTTTCACAATGTTGATTCTTCCAATCCAAGAACATGGTATATATCTCCATCTGTTTCTATCATCTTTAATTTCTTTCATCAGTGTCTTATAGTTTTCTACAAACAGGTCTTTTGTCTCCTTAGGTAGGTTTATTCTTAGGTATTTTATTCCTTTTGTTGTAATGGTAAATGGGAGTCTTTTCTTGATTTCAATTTCAGAGTTTTCATCATTAGTATATAGGAATGCCAGAGATTTCTGTGCATTAATTTTGTATCTTGCTACTTTACTAAATTCATTGATTAGCTCTAGTAGTTTTCTGGTAGCATCTTTAGGGTTCTCTATGTATAGTATCATGTCATCTGCAAACAGTGACAGTTTTACTTCTTCTTTTCTGATTTGTATTCCTTTTATTTCTTTTTCTTCTCTGATTGCTGTGGCTAAAACTTCCAAAACTATGTTGAATAATAACAGTGAGAGTGGGCAACCTTGTCTTATTCCTGATCTTTGTGGAAATGGTTTCAGTTTTTCACCATTGAGAATGATGTTGGCTGTGGATTTGCCATATATGGCCTTTATTATGTTGAGGTAAGCTCCCTCTATGCCTACTTTCTGGATGGGTTTTATCATAAATGGGTGTTGAATTTTATCAAAAGCTTTCTCTGCATCGATTGAGATGATCATATGGTTTTTCTCCTTCAATTTGTTAATATGGTTTATCACATTGATTGATTTGCATATATTGAAGAATCCTTGCATTCCTGGGATAAACCCCACTTGATCATGGTGTATGATCCTTTTAATGTGCTGTTGGATTCTGTTTGCTAGTATCTTCTTGAGGATTTTTGCATCTATGTTCATCAGTGATATTGGCCTGTAGTTTTCTTTTTTTGTGACATCTTTCTCTGGTTTTGGTATCAGGGTGATGGTGGCCTCATAGAATGAGTTTGGGAGTGTTCTTCCCTCTGCTATATTTTGGAAGAGTTTGAGAAGGATAGGTGTTAGCTCTTCTCTAAATGTTTGATGGATTCGCCTGTGTAGCCATCTGGTCCTGGGCTTTTGTTTGTTGGAACATTTTTAATCACAGTTTCATTTTAAGTGCTTGTGATTGGTTGGTTCATATTTTCTATTTCTTCCTGGTTCAGTCTTGGAAGGTTGTGCTTTTATAATAATTTGTCCATTTTATTGGCATATAGTTGCTTGTAGTAATCTCTCATGATTCTTTGTATTTCTGCAGTGTCAGTTGTTACTTCTCTTTTTTCATTTCTAATTCTGTTGATTTGAGTTCTTGTCTCTTTTTTTCTTCATGAGTCTGGCTAATGGTTTATCAATTTTGTTTATCTTCTCAAAGAACCAGCTTTTAGTTTTATTGATCTTTACAATCGTTTCCTTCATTTCTTTTTCATTTATTTCTGATCTCATCTTTATGATTTCTTTCCTTCTGCTAACTTGGGGTTTTTTTTTGTTCTTCTTTCTGTAATTGCTTTAGGTTTAAAGTTAGGTTGTTTGAGATTTTTCTTGTTTCTTGAGGTAGGATTGTATTGCTGTAAACTTCCCTCTTAGAACTACTTTTGCTGCATCCCATAGGTTTTGGGTTGTTGTGTTTTCATTGTCATTTGTTTCTAGGTATTTTTTGAAATCCTCTTTGATTTCTTTAGTGATCTCTTGGTTATTTAGTAGTGTGTTGTTTAGCCTCCATGTGTTTGTATTTTTCACAGTTTTCTTCCTGTAATTGATGTCTAGTCTCATAGAGTTGTGGTTGGAAAAGATACTTGATATGATTTCAATTTTCTTAAATTTACCAAGGCTTGATTTGTGACCCAAGATATGATCTATCCTGGTGAATGTTCCCTGAGCACTTGAGAAGAAAGTGTATTCTGTTGTTTTTGGATGGAATGTCCTATAAATATCCGTTACGTCCATCTTATTTAATGTGTCATTTAAAGCTTGTGTTTCCTTATTTATTTTCATTTTGGATGATCTGTCCATGGGTGAAAGTGGGGTGTTAAAGTCCTTTACTATTATTCTGTTACTGTCGATTTCCCCCTTTATGGCTGTTAGCATTTGCCTTATGTATTGAGGTGCTCCTATGTTGGGTGCATAAATATTTACAATTGTTATATCTTCTTCTTGGATTGATCCCTTGATCATTATGTAGTGTCCTTCTTTGTCTCTTGTAACAGTCTTTATTTTAAAGTCTATTTTATCTGATATGAGTATTGCTACTCCAGCTTTCTTTTGATTTCCGTTTCCATGGAATATCTTTTTCCATCCCCTCACTTTTAGTCCATATGCGTCCCTAGGTCTGAAGTGGGTCTCTTGTAGACAGCATATATATGGGTCTTGTTTTTGTATTCATTCAGACAGTCTATGACTTTTGGTTGGAGCATTTTATCCATTTACATATAAGGTAATTATCGATATGTATATTCCTATTACCATTTTCTTAATTGTTTTGGGTTTGTTTTTGTACATCTTTTCCTTCTCTTGTGTTTCCTGCCTAGAGAAGTTCCTTTCGCATTTGTTGTAAAGCTGGCATGGTGGTGCTGACTTTTCTTAGCTTTTGCTTGTCTGTAAATGTTTTAATTTGTCTATCGAATCTGAATGAGATCCTTACTGGGTAGAGTAATCTTGGTGGTACGTTTTTCCCTTTCATCAGTTTAAATATGTCCTGCCACTCCCTTCTGACTTGCAGAGTTTCTGCTGAAAGATCAGCTGTTAACCTTATGGGGATTCCCTTGTATGTTATTTGTTGTTTTTCCCTTGCTGCTTTTAATATTTTTTCTTTGTATTTATTTTTTGATAGGTTGATTAATATGTGTCTTGGCATGTTTCTCCTTGGATTTATCCTGTATGGGACTTTGTGTGCTTCCTCAACTTGATTGACTATTTCCTTTCCCATATTAAGGAAGTTTTCAACTATAATCTCTTCAAATATTTCTCAGTCCCTTTCTTTTTCTCTTCTTCTTCTGGGACCCCTATAATTTGAATGTTTGTGTGTTTAATGTTGTCCCAGGGGTCTCTGAGGCTGTCCTCAATTCTTTTCATTCTTTTTTCTTTATTCTGCTCTGCAGTAGTTATTTCCACCATTTTATCTTCCAGGTCACTTATCCGTTCTTCTGCCTCAGTTATCCTGCCATTGATTCCTTCTAGAGAATTTTCAATTTCATTTATTGTTTTTTTCATCATTGTTTGCTCTATAGTTCTAGGTCCTTGTTAAACATTTCTTGTATTTTCTCCATTCTATTTCCAAGATTTTGCATCATGTTTACTATCATTACTCTGAATTGTTTTTCAGGTAGACTGCCTATTTCCTCTTCATTTGTTTGGTCTGGTAGGTTTTTACCTTGCTCCCTCATCTGCTGTGTATTTCTCTGTCTTCTCATTTTGCTAAACTTACTGTGTTTGGGGTCTTCTTTTCGCAGCCTGCAGGTTCATAGTTCCTGTTGTTTTTGGTGTCTGTCCCCCAGTGGGTGAGGTTGGTTCAGTGGGTTGTGTAGGCTTCCTGGTGGAGGGGACTGGTGCCTGTGTTCTGGTGGATGAGGCTGGATCTTGTCTTTCTGGTGGACAGGACTGCCCCCGGTGGTGTGTTTTGGGGTGTCTTTGAACTTATTATGATTTTAGGCAACCTCTCTGCTAATGGGTGGGGTTGTGTTCCTATATTGCTAGCTGTTTGGCATGGGATGTCCAGCAGTGGAGCTTGCTGGTCGTTGAGTGGAGCTGGGTCTTAGCTTTGAGATGGAGATCTCTGGGAGAGCTCTCGCTGACTGATATTACGTGGGGCCAGGAGGTTTCTGGTGGAGCAATGTCCTGAACTTGGCTCTCCCACCTCAGAGGCTCAGGACTGACACCCAGCCGGAACACCAAGACCCTGTCAGCCACACGGCTCAGAAAAAAAGGGAGAAAAAAAGACAGAAAAATAAAATAAAATAAAGTTATTGAAATAAAAAAATATATATATATAATAAAAAATTTAAAAAGTAATAAAAAAAGAGAGCAAGGAAACCAAGAAACAAATCCACAATGATAACAAGCACTAAGAACTATACTGAGATAAACATAAAAATCAGAAACTAATCAGTTGCATACAGCAAACCCCAAGTCTACAGTTGTTCTCAAAGTCCACCGCCTCAATTTTGGGCTGATTCGTTGTCTATTCAGGTATTCCACAGATGCAGGGTACATGGAGTTGACTGTTGAGATTTAATCTGCTGCTTCTGAGGCTGCTGGGAGAGATTTCCCTTTCTCTTCTTTGTTAGCACAACTCCCAGGGGCTCAGCTTTGGATTTGTCCCCGCCTCTGCATGTAGGTCGCTGGAGGGCATCTGTTCTTCGCTCAGACAGGACGGGGTTAAAGGAGCCGCTGATTCGGGGTCTCTGGCTCACTCAGGCCGGGAGGAGGGAGGGGCACGGAGTGCGGGGCGAGCCTGCGGCGGCAGAGGCCAGCGTGACATTGCAGCAGCCTGAGTTGCGCCGTGCATTCTCCTGGGGAAGTTGTCCCTGAGTCATGGGACCCTGGCAGTGGTGGGCTGCACAGGCTCCTGGGAGGGGAGGTGTGGAGAGTGACCTGCTCTCACACACAGGCTTCTTGGTGGCTGCAGCAGCAGCCTTAGCGTCTCATGCCTGTCTCTGGTGTCTGTGCTGATAGCTGCAGCTCACACCCATCTCTGGAGCTCGTTTAGGCCGTGCTCTGAATCCCCTCTCCTCGCACACCAAGAAACAATGGTGTCTTGCCTCTTAGGCAGGTCCAGAGTTTTTCCCGGACTCCCTCTTGGCTAGCTGTGGTGCACTAGCCTGTTCAGGCTGTGTTAACGCAGCCAACCCCAGTCCTCTTCCTGGGATCCGACCTCCGAAGCCCGAGCCTCAGCTCCCAGCCCCCGCCTGCCCTGGAGTGTGAGCAGACAAGCCTCTCTGGCTGGTGAGTGCCGGTCGGCACTGATCCTCTGTGCAGGAATCTCTCTGCTTTGCCCTCTGCACCCCTGTGGCTGCACTCTCCTGCATGGCTCTGAAGCTTCCCCCCTGCTCACCCCCGTCTCCACCAGTGAAGGGGCTTCCTAGTGCGTGGAAACCTTTCCTCCTTCACAGCTCCCTCCCAGAGGGGCAGGTCCCATCCCTATTCTTTTTTCTCTGTTTTTGCTTTTTTCTTTTGCCCTACCCCAGGTACGTGGGGAGTTTCTTGCCTTTTGGGAAGTCTGAGGTCTTCTGCCAGCGTTCAGTAGGTGTTCTGTAGGAGTTGTTCCACGTGTAGATGTATTTTTGATGTATTTGTGGGGAGGAAGGTGATCTCCACGTCTTACTCCTCTGCCATCTTGAAGGTCCTCTCAAAATTAGAATTTTTTATATCAAGATTTTTAGAGGCTTAATACATGCCATTTCTATTATATTAATGCTGCCCTCTCCCATTCCCACTCCAAAGGTAATAAACTTTTTTCTGCACTTATTATGAAAACTGAGAATATATTGCTTTGGATGGCTTTGAATTTATTGACATGATGAAAACCAACTCAGACATGGTCTCTTTTATAAAGCAGTGGATATGTGTGAGAATGAGGACTTACATACATGTTTATAATCATGTCTACAAAAAACTAGTATTCATGCACTTCAGGGTTTGTTTTTGATAGTTACCTGCAAAATATTGACAGTCTTGGGCATTTTGGCTTGTCAGATAAGTCTCATTCCTTGAGAGTTACATGCAGTGCTTTTTGCTTGGTGAAAAGTGAGTTCCAAGTCTCATAGCCTTGAGAAATTTTATTTCTTTCTCCTCTCTTATCTAGTTCCATGAGCATGTGACTGTGTCATTCCTACAGATAGGAGCTCAGGTGTGTTGATGGTACCTGGGAAAACAGATACTAACATATTTAAACAAATACTATCATAAACATATCTGAGCCTCATGACACATTTTCAGACTTACGTGAACCCATGTGCACATGTTTTATTTGTCTTTTAAAAATAACTAACTTCTTTCCAGAAAGTGGACAAGTTGTTTTAAAATAAATATGAGATATCATTATAAATAAAATATTTTATTTATAGAATTATACATAAAATAATTATGAGATATCATTAGCATTCAAAGATAAGGACAATGGGCTTCCCTGGTGGTGCGGTGGTTGAGAGTCCGCCTGCTGATGCAGGGGACACGGGTTCGTGCCCCAGTCCGGGAAGATCCCACATGCCGCGGAGCGGCTGGCCCCGTGAGCCATGGCCGCTGAGCCTGTGCGTCCGGAGCCTGTGCTCCGCAATGGGAGAGGCCACAGCGGTGATAGGCCCGCGTACTGCAAAAAAAAAAAAAAGATAAGGACAAGGAAATATAAATTTAGATAGAAAATCAATATCAATGTGAAAAAGGGAGTTGTGAGGACTAATACAATATTAAATTATTCTTCTTACTTCCTGACAATGAGGTGGAAAAAGGAGACATGGCAAGTTACAGCTCTCAGTATTAGCCATGAGGCAGCATTCTGGAACTACGCTTAAAAGGGAATTTCTCTTTTTGGAACACCTGTGTGACCAAGGGCTGTGAGTGGGAAGTGATTTCTTGACCTAAAACTCTTTTTGGCTTCTCTGCAGCGGCCCCAGACCCCTCAGAGTCAAATCTCATAGATTTGCTTTCCTTTCAGTGATGAGGAAATTTGAGAAGCTCCCAGAATCTAAGGTGATCTTCGATGCAGATGTCGCTGTGCTGGTCAAGTCCGAAGTTCCCGGTTCTGAGTCCTCACTGACGCAGTGCTTGGCAGGTGAGGGGCCGGGCACCTGGGTGGTGCTGTACGAATATGCTGTGCTGATCTTGCAAGACACATCAAGTACAGCCCTTGAAATGATCATCAAATATACGGTATAAAAAATACTTTGTAAATCACTTGATTCTCAAAATGTGCATCCAACTCATAATTTCAGTTAGAAGTTTATAGTGCATCCACCACCTGCCAAGAACGAGGCTCTGCCAGATGTTAGGGAGCAGAATTGAAGGACTTTCGTTCCTTGTAGAGCATTTTGTCCAGATCAGGAGATGTATCTGTTTATTTCAGCGGTCAGGCCAGGGATGGGTAATAACAACTACCACTTATTGAGTATTCATCTTTATGAGCATTGTCTCATAATCCTCCAGTCCTCCATGAATAGTCATTGTAACCCATGTTACTGTGTGTGTGTGTGTGTGTGTGTGTGTGTGTGTGTGTTTTGGGGGGCAGGGAGTAGGGGTATGTGTCCATCTGTCCTCAGCATCTCCTGAGGGACTGGTGGGTGACTGTCCCATGGTGCTTGCAGACTGTGCACTAGATGAAACCTGCAGCTTCCTCTCGGTGTCCACGGTGGGATCAGAAGTCTCCTGCGATTTCTATGCTTGGGCAAGTGACAACTTCGCCTGCACAACTTCTGGTCGGGTGAGTCGTGGCAGCTGCATGGTGGGTCTGTCTCTTGTCCTACATCAGACATGCCCTGATTGAATTGACACCACTTTGATCAGGTGATGGAATGAGATTGTCAGTAGCTGATCCCACGTTACCTCCATTTCTTCAAAACGATGGGACTTTGGGAAATTGAAACTGCAGAGGACCAGTGATGGCTCAGGATGAAGTTAACTTAGGGACTGTTTATCTGAGCAGCACCATTTCCAGACAGATCCGTCAGAAGAGGATTTCAGTGATGAGCCCCCTCCTTCTGTCCCCCACCTGCTTATCTCATTGGGTAGCTTGGGCCACTGGACGCACCAGGACATTGTCCAGAGACCAAAATACCATCTGTTTCTCTGAGCCCCAGACCCCAGCATTCCTTCCCATTGTAGAAGTAAAACGTGATTATGGCTTAAAACGGAAAAGAAAGTTAAATATTAGTTAGAACCACATGAAATTGCTGTTTCAGTAAGTGAAAGCTGGTCGGGTATCAGCAATTTCATTGTTACCATGAATTAGGACAGAAAGGTATGCAGTGAAAAGCAATTCTCCTAACTTCCTAACTCTTAGCCACATGCAAATCTCCATTTTCACTCCTCCATTCCTTATGGATCCTTCCAGAACATTTCTATGTGTTTATAAGTGTTTATTACATAAAAACATTTTGTTTACATGCTAATATTTTACAATGCATATTCTTTTCTACCTTGATTTTCTTACATAATATTTATCTTTCTGTATCTAAAAAATGACCCTTGTTCTTTTTAATGGCAACATACCAATCCATTCTTTGCATGGACCTCATTTATCTCACATTTAAGGGCATATAGATTTGTTAGCAGTTTTTTTTTAAATACATTTATTTATTTTATTTATTTATTTTTGGCTGTGTTGGGTCTTCATTGCTGCATGTGGGCTTTCTCTAGTTGTGGCGAGTGGGGGCCACTCTTAGTTGCGGTGTGCGGGCTTCTCATTGCGGTGACGTCTCTTGTTGTGGAGCACGGGCTCTAGGCACGTGGGTTTCAGTAGTTGTAGCACACGGACTCAGTAGTTGTGGCTCATGGGGTCTAGAGCGCAGCCTCAGTAGTTGTGACGCATGGGCTTAGTTGCTCCTCGGCATGTGGGATCTTCCCAGACCAGGGCTCGAACCCGTGTCCCCTGCATTGGCAGGTGGATTCTTAACCACTGTATCACCAGGGAAGTCCCCTGTTAGCAGTTTTGCATCAGCACCAGGTACCAGTGCTTGTGTGCAAGTGCATATTCATAAGTGACAGCCCAGAAACCGCATGGAAGGTGGACCCCTGAATTTTAGGACTCAAGCTGGGGCCTGGAGCTGTAGGATCTTGAGAAAAGTAGGGAGCTGTCTTGGATTGAATCTCAACCCTGTCATTTTGGGGCTGTTTACCATGTGCAGGTTCCTTAACCTCTGTCTCGTCATCGGTAAGATGGAGTCTGGTGAGGATCTGAGAGACTAACTCCATACACACAGTAGATTGCTGAGGACACGTTCACTTCTTTGAGTTTAAAGCATTTTGAGGAGGATGACGGCGCCTTTGTTTGTTTTTGCGATCATGATTCAGACCTGCCTTAAGATATATCAGGGGGAAATGGGGGTGGGGTGGGGGAGGGAGGATGGGCTAGTAGACTGGTGACACTCAGCAAGAACTCACCACCTTAACCCATTAAGGTCAGTACTGAGCCGTGCTCTCAGTGTCACCTCTCCTGCCCTGGGACAGTGCAGACAGGCTGGGCTTATTTGTTATCAGGGTCCAGGTGGTGCTCCCGCATCTTGGCTGGTCCATGGTGAGTGATTCTGCTAATAATGGGACACCTCTGTCCAGACTTCTGTCAGGTCCTTTGTGGTCTGAGGGTCACAGCTGTCAGTGACAGTGGTTCCCTAGGCAACTGGTACGTCCTTGGGAATCCCTGATCTAAAGAACGTCTGCTACTTGTGTTTCCCTAAGGGATCAGAACCAGCTTATAGAATTAAAAATAACAGAAAGAGCTGACATTTGTTGAGCGCTTACTAAGCACCTGGCATTTCTGTGAGTAAATATCTTAGATTATTGATCATCTGATCCTCTGCTGACAGGTGCTTGCTCAGTAAGTGTGGATTTTAGTCTACAAAATATACAACATTTCATTTTATTAAAAAAGACAAAAGAAGAACTAACTCTAACTTCAACCCCTCACCACGAGAGATACTGTCTTACAGGGAAAGCAGTTAGAAGGCGACTCTGGAGCCAGGTTGCCTGGGTTCAAATCCCAGTCCCTCTACCTGCTTGTTGCTCTTTTGCACCTTGGTTCCTCAGAGCCCCCATAAATATGGGGTAATAACGGCACCCGCGTCACAGGACTGTTGTGAAGTCATACATGGGAGAACTCACAGGACAGTTTCTGCTGCAAAGGAAATGCTCAGTGACCTTTGTCCTAGTCGTCACCATGGTTGTTAGTGTCTTATCCACACATCAGGTCGACGGGGATTCCATCTCAACCATTAGTAAGGCTCCTCTCCGGGGCCAGGGCCCTGCAGTGCCTTTGACCGTGAGGGATCGGTCCACTAAGCCCAGAGCCGAGGCCACGGTCCCAGGAGCCGACTTCAGGCCCCTTGGCACCACTGGGTCTGGGCCAGGCTCGGGGTGGGGAAGGGACTCTTGCTGAGGCAGGGGCCCCGTGCTTTGAGTTCCCTCCGCCCCCTCCCTCAGTGCCCGCCGCCACCCAGCAGAGCCTGACTGCAGACGGGGCCAGGGCTCCTGTAATCTGGGACCCAAGACTCAGGTCCTTCTCAGTCTGCAGGAATCCCGCCTCCTCAAAGGCCCTTCTTCCCTCCTCAGACCATCATCCGTTCAGTGAGTTTGGGTTTTTTTCAAAAAGCAAGGAGAGCTGTTGCCTTCAAATCGCCTTTGTTTTAGCCTCTGCCCTCCGCAAATTCCCAAAATTGAACTGGGAAACTCAAAGTTGGGCAACTTTGCAGGGGGTGGGGGCAGGGAGGGGGCAAAATACTAGAAACAAGACAGAAATTGATACAGATTTAGCCTACCACGCCCACCCAGCAAGAGCTCTGGACCTAGGGGTCAGAGGCACTGGAAAACAGCAAGACCTTTAGAAGCCTGACCTCCCCATTTCCAGGCTAAAGAACCTTCCCCTGATCCTCCCTGTGTACAAGCTGTGTGCCAAACAAGGTCTTCCCTGGGCTGGACCCTGCCTCTCTCTCTGTCTCTCTCTCTCTCTCTCTCTCTCTCTCCTCCCATCACACCCCTCTCATAACTGACAGTCCCTGAGAACAACTAGACCTAGTTAATGAAAACACCCACGGGATCCCAGGTCTCCATCTCTGCCGTTTCTTCTGCTTACAATCCCCCTTCTCTTGTTTCCACCTGACAAACTCTTATTTACACGTCAGAACCCCACCCAGATTCACTTTTTCTGGGAAAATTTTCTAGCTCCCCTTTCTCAATAGAGTTAACCACTCCTTCTTCAGGGGTAATTATCTCCTCTTTTATTACACATGTCTTTGCAGCTAACACTCTGGGCTGGGATTTACTGCTTACATGTCTGTGTGCTTCAATAGCTGGGGAGAAACTAAGGAGCAGGAATCTTCTATTTATCTTTGTAAGCCCCGTGCCTAGCTTTGGTTAGAGTTTTAATAAATTATTTGTTGAATTTAATTGTTAAGTGTCACCGGACAGTAATTCAGCCTCTTTCCACGTTTAGGAGGAAGATGCACTGGGGACCTCGGAGGCCACCAGCTTTGGAAGTCTGATGTGCCAGGTGAAAGCGAGGAGCAGGGGTGGAGACTCTCCAGCTGTGTACCTGAAAAAGGGTAGGTTGATGAGCTGGGTAGCTCGGGGCCCCAGTGGCTTAGCCTGTTCAGTGTCTGGGGCTGCTTTCCCGCAGGACACGTTTAGAGAGGAGCCACGCTGCCCCCAGCGCAAGGGACAGGGAGGCCCATCCTGCAGGTGAGCGATTCAGTTGCAGAGCAGACACGAAGGCTGCGGGCAGAGGCCAGCTGAGTCCACACCGTGTGCCCTGTGCAAGCTCATGTGGCTGCCTGTGATAGGGGGGTGTCCCCAGCAGGGCCATAGGCCCTGGGCTCCCTGCAGGTGCCCATCCTGGCCCTCCATCTCACGGAGCTTCACTCCCCTCTCCCTTTCCTGTCCACCCTCCCCAGAAGCTGTCAGACCTTCTCATAAGCAGCCAGACCTCCAAGCTCTTGTCTCTCCCTGCCCTGCACTCAGGACCTCCCCGGCTGCAGTGTGTATGCATGTTACCTGGGGGCTGGTAACACTGCAGATGCCCAGTCAGTAAGTCAGGGTAAGGTCAAGATTTTGCCTATCAAATAACCTCTCAGGGACGCCAAAGCAGCTGGTCCCTGGACTGCACTTTGAGTAGCGAAGCCGTCTCGTGTTTTATAGTTTACAGCTCACTTCCCCAGACACCTTTCATTCCACCCTCACAGAGATTCTTGAAGGAAGGTGAAAATGGGATCATAATCCCTGTTTTACAGATGAGAAAACTGAGGCTCAGAGAGATTAAGAGTGTTGCACAAGGTCACATTGCTGGTAAATTGGGGATCTGGCTTTGAATCTAAGTGCGTCTGATTCCCCTACACGGCCTCACAGAGGGGGTCAGGGAGATACTTTTGGTCGCTGTAACGAAGCAGTGGGTCTTTCCCAAGAATCCTACAGCCTGCACGACTCTGCCCTCTCCATCAGGGCCAAGAGAGGGGACAGCAGTGCAGGGTCCTGAGCCCTGGCCCACGACTACACTCTGCCCGTGAGCTATGATGCCCTTTCTAGTCACCGCTCTCCCGGCCTCGCTTCCTGCGGTCAAGGGTGAGGGAGCTGGAGCCCACCTGGGGGGTTGACCCCAGCTCTGCCACCACGAGCTGTGTGTGACGGTGGACAAGTTCCTTGACATTGTAGGCTGCTGTGATTCCGTTAGTCAAATAGTAGTCGCAGGTGAACTGAGGTTGTTGGGGGGTGGGAATGAGGATGCTTTCAGAATGATGCAATGCTTTTAAAACAGTGTGTGGTGTGTGGTAAAGAGCCAGAGGAGGCCTTCTACGATCCTTGTCACTCTTGCTAACAGTTTCCCAATGACCCGAGGCAATGGCTGTGGACTGGAAGATAGGCCAGGGGACCTGAGCGAGGACTGGGGCGGGGGGCGGCATTGGAATGAAGGTGGCAGGCATGTCACTTCCTTAGGTCTGAAGCTCCGGGCAGGCAGCCTGCTCCCAGCAGCTTCAGAATTGCGCTGCGAGCAGCTGGCGATGGAGAGGATGCCTTGGACCAGGCCCAGGGCCTCGGCCGACCTCGGTAGCAGGCTCAGCCCACGGCAGGGACAAGCGTCTGTGTACTTTTGTCTCTGGTCCTTCTTTCGCCTAATACCTCCATCCTGTCTGAAATGAGAGCTCCCCTGGGAGAATGGAGTCCAGCAGAGCTGGGTTTTCTCTGATCTCTGGCCAGGTTTTAGAATTTCTGCCCCAGTGTTTATTCCAATTATTTTTACTACCCATTTTGAAAAATGACAGAGCACAGAGATTATTTTCTGAAAAGGAAAACCAAAATAAAACAAGTAACCCCTCTCAAAAATGTTCTTTAAAACCCTACTTTGGCCTTTTATCATATTTTTTAAAAAAGGCAATTGTATTTCTTTTTAAGTGTTTGTTATTTTTTTCTCCTCCTTGTCTCCTGAAAGTTTATACTTTGGGGGAAAATTGCAAGGGAAATCGTGAAGCTTCTTTGCTGCCAAGCTAAATCAAGGGCAGAAATGTTTTTTGCCTTTTTTTGTTTTGTTTTGCCTTTTCTTGGTTTTGTTTTGTTTTGCCTTTTATATTTTCAAGCAGAAAATGCACAGACCCAGCCATTCTGGGTTCTGTTGTAATGAAAAGAGAAGGGATGTAAACTGGATCTGGCTTTAGATTCCCCTGCTCCCAACGTACTAGTTCTATCTTTGATCAGGAACAACTTCTTTATTTTACTTTCTGTAAAGTGGGAATAAAGTGGCACAGCTGAGCAGAAAAGGACACAGTTTCTGAAAGTCTCCTGCACAGTCCATGGCACCCAGTAGGCAGTCAGCATGTCCCTCCACAGGCCTGCGCTTAAGTGACCTGGAAGATGGGACAGCTGGGTCCATCCTCCAGGGCCGTCCTCTGTCCATACCCACTTAAGGTCCGTGGCCTTGACTGTGGAGGAGGAGCCATGTGATTTTTCAGTATCAAAGGAAGTCAGGGCCTGAAGGTTCCTTGGAGATTATCTAGCCCTCATGTCACAGGTGAAGCCTAGAAACAGGAAGCATCTTGTCCCACTGCATCAGGGTGGACCAAGGACTGTAGGCCCGACCTCCCCCAACTAGGGAGCATCTCCCAGACCTGCTCCGTTGTCTAGGACTCCACCACCATGTGGGTGAGCCCAGCACTGCACGCCCCATACATGTTTACTGAGTGCCTGTGGAAGGATACACACTTCGCAGGTGCTGTGGATGCCGCTGTGATCGAAACAGACAGCATCCCTGATTGATGGAGGAATTGGTCCAGCAATAAAAGCACTTCAAGAGGGTGATAAGTGCTTTGATGAAAATGAAACAGGACTTTAGGGTAAAGATGGACGTGGGCTACCTAGAAGAGCCAAATTCATGGAGAAGAAAGTGGAACAGTAGTTACTCAGGGCTGGGGGCGGGGGGAGTGGGGAGTTAGTATTTGATGGGGACAGAGTTTGAGTTGGGAGGATGAAAAGTTCTGGAGGTGGATGGGGTGATGGTGCACAATATCATGAATGTTCTTAACGCCACTGAACTATACACTTAAAAACGGTTAAAGTGGTAAATTGTTTGTTATGTATATTTTATGACAATTTAGAAAGGAAAAGAAAAATGAACATGAGCTGCTTTGGGTGCTCAGGGAAGGAACTTCAGAGAAGGGATTGTCGGAACTAAGGATGAGAAGGAGCCCACCGTGCCCAGATCTCAGGGCAGGCGGTCCTCTGTGCAGGCTGTGGGAGGATGCCCAGTGAGCTGAGACGCGGCCCTACCATCCAGGGCAGCACTGTGCAGTAGAACTTTCCGCAGGGATGGAAATGCTCAATAAATCTCTGCTGTCCAAAATGACAGCCAGTAGCCACAGGTAGCCGCTGAGCACTTGGAATGTGGCTACTGCAGCATGAACTCTGACGAACTGAAATTGATCTTCGAGTAGTCACACGTGGCTTGTGACTCCTGCTGTGAGAGCGGGGACTGTGTCCGGGGAATCACAGCTGGTGGGGCAGCAGTAGCTGTCTCCAGTGGCTTAACTGTAGCGTGAAGGATGACAGAGCCTTAGTAGAGGCACAGACAGAATGTAAGAGAGATCAAGGGAGGGAGATGAATTCTAACCGTATAAAGCTGGGAGATGGGCCCTTTAAGTCAAGCTGGGCTTTGGCGAAGGGTGGGCGGGGGCTTGGCCTGGCACAGTTAGAGGACAGTTAGGCAGAGGGGGGCTGTGTGAGCGAAGGCTTGGAGGAAGAAGATGCTGGCTTTTTGGAGACCTGTAATGTATCTGCTGAGCGTCAGCTAAGGGCCAAGCTCATGGTTCAGCCTTTTAACGTCCAGTCTATCGTTTCATCCGCTCAGCATCTGTAACCAGCATCGCCGGTTACAGAAGGGAAAGCTGAGGCTCGGAGGACCTAAGAACTCACTTGCCAGGGGTGCTGCGGGGATTCGCACTCGGGTCCGCCTGGTTCTGAAGCTTGCACTCTTGCTCCCACGCTGTAAGGTCTCCACCACCTTTAGGTGCATGTGTTGGTTAAGACCTGGTGACCTGTCAGGCCACTGGGAGCTCAGGGCGGCCAAGCGCACAGGCTGTGGTGTTCTTTCTGCCGCCAGCAGCCGTGTGAACCTAGGCCAGACTGTTCACTCGTTAAGGTTCTTTCCTCAAGTGCAAAATGGGTATAATAATAGCACAGACATGTTGGCTATAGTGAAATATATATATCTGAAAAAACCTCATATTTGCAAAAAGATGCTCTAAAAATAACTGGGCTTTTATGGGAAAACGAGACTTAGGGACAGGCAAAACTCAAACCATGCCACTTCTAGCCAGAGGACTGACAAAAATAATAACAATCCGATTTAAAATGCTAGCAAAACTTTAAAAGGAGACATATTGACTCCATCACAAAGAAATGCTACAGTAAGTGTGAAGGGCAGCGTAGCTTGATGGGGGAGGGGAAGGCCTGAAGGGGTTGAGGCACACAGATGCACGAAAGGAAGGGAAAACGGCCGTCCTCACTCTGAAGACAGAGCTGCTGGCCGGTGTGAGGCAGAGGAAATCCGTGGGCTGATGCGCATCATGGAGTCCTGTGTTTCCGCAGCTTGCTGCCTTCAGCTGCACGTGTATGTGCTGCACTCACCTGTAGTTGGATGACACAAGGCAGCGACAAGCTGGGAACACTGCAGATCAGCCAGTGCAACCTCAGCATTGCAGCGGCCGAGCTGCCTGTGCACCACGTGTTCAAACCACTTTGCCTTACAGAAACACACGTGACAGCGGAGCGGTCCAAACCGAACTCAAGGGCAGTGAACATTAAGTGAGGCCGTCTAGGTATAGCACGTGGCCTGGTGTCTGTGTGTATAGTTAGAGCTCAGTAAATATTTGCTGGTAATAATAAAAACCATAATAAATGCCAGTCCTCCACACCTCCCCTTCAGACCCTCAGAGGTGTGGTGGGTGTTTGTCTAGGTCTGCTGCTTTGGGGCCATGGCTTTGGTGGGCTCCATTGCTCTGCACACACGGGAGGCCCAGGGTTTTCATGGCACAGAGAGCATCTCGGTGGACCGCACCCTGTACCTGGTGTGGTCAGAGGGCCCACTGTCATGTGACCAGCACGCTCTGCTCAACTCTGCATTGTTTTGAGATCTTAAAAAAATTTTTTTCTACCTTTTCCCCAGGCCAAGAATTCAATATGACAGGTCAGAAAAGCTTTGAACAGACTGGTTTCCAAAATGTGCTCTCCGGAATGTACAGCCCTGTCACCTTCTCAGCGTCAGGAGCCAGTCTGACCGAAGTCCATCTCTTCTGTCTTCTTGCCTGTGACCGTGATTCCTGTTGCGATGGCTTCATCCTCACGCAGGTCCAAGGAGGTAATATGACAGTGAGGGCTGGGGCTTCCCTCTTCCACGACCTGTGGTCTACAAAGTTTGGGGAAGGCGCGGGATTGCAGAAGACAGGATCCACAACACGGAGAATGCCTGGGGAAGCAGCCACACTCACTTAGAAAGTGATATTCACAAAATTAGGGACTATCACGACCCTTCCAACAGGTCACATACTATGTTGGCCACTTTGCGTTTGAATACCACGTTTTTCCTTAGTTCTGCCTTCAGAGGAGATATTTCGAGCTCCATTTTCACAAACCAAGAAACTGAGGCTCAGAGAATTCAACTAGCTGCTTCTAATCACCCTGCTCCTGACACAGTCACGAGTGATGGGGCTGAGATTTGAGCCCAGGTGTATCTTCAGCAGCATCTCACTGCCGCCTCTGAAGCCTGGACCCACCACACTTGGTTGAAAAACGTTAGTTCATTCCCATCACCCATGATCGTTCATTCAGTGATTGATTATTTATTGAGTGCCTACTGTATACCAGGTCATGTGACCCATAGGGCTGGAATTTTCAGTTGTCTCTCAACAGTGGGACTAGACTTCTGTTTATAGAAATAAATCCGTGTCCTTGGCTACGTAGCCTCGTGGTTGTTGAGAAGGGGCTTAGGTCAGACAGACCTGGGTTCTAGTCATCACTCTGTAACTATCTCACTTTTCTTGAACAAATTGCTTAAACTAAGTTGTAGGTCCCTTATCCATGAAAGAGAGATAATGATAATTCCTATTTGACTATTCGTTATAAAGATACTGGGTGCAAAACGCTGGACTTGAGCTTGGCTCCTGGTATGCTATTAATTTAGTGACAGAGGGACTTCCCTGTGACCAACTGCATGATTGGCAGCTTCAGCTAATGGAGAATTCTGAAGATTAAAAAATATATGAAGTAGTCTTATATATCTTTTTATGACCCTCACTTCCAGTCAGCTAAAAACCTTAAGTGATCACCATACCTGTGAAATCCAATGTTCCAGGTATTGGGAATCTATAAAAGGAGCTTAGAATGTGGTCGGGGAGGCGAAGGTACCATGAAGGACCATAACCTTCACTCCCTCATCTGTGCTGTCATCCAGGCACGTATGGAGCTCTGCTGTGCACCAGGCTCGTTACACAAGGCGACACAAGTGTCTGAGGCCGTAGGAGGCTTGAGTGTAGAAGAGGGAGATGTCAAGGGGGCTTGGTGCTCAGGGAGAGCCTTCTGGAAGAGGAGAGACTTGATCCAGGCTTTGCGGGATGGGTAATGTTTAGATGGTAAGAGAGGAGAGAGAGTCTGGTCGGAGTGGGTATTCCTGGGAGCTGAGCTCAGTCGGGGAGACCGCGTATTCTGGAGAACATCATCTATGCCACTGGACTTACCAGTCTACAGACCCAAGGCTATGATCAATTCCAGCATCTGTACATCATTCCCTCCAGACTCAGAGGTAGATACTGTTGGCTGTCTAGCTTGGTCACCTGGTGGGACAGTTGTATGGTGAGTGATGGAAGATATCGGGTGTCAGATTTGGTGATGGGAAAGGGATATTTGGGAAGGTCCATATGGAGTGGGTATATGCTAAGTATGAAGTGGCTTTAAGACATTCACAAAATGTGGACTGAGCTTTTGGATACAAAGATGCAGAGCTCAGAGAGGGAGTCTGGGTGGGAGATGGAAATGTGTGAACAGCCAGCGTTGAGGTAGTAGCAGAGGTGTGGGTACAGATGGATTTCCTAGGAAGGGGGTGCTGGGTGAGAAGATGGAGGAGAGTGGGACTGATCCCTGGGGAATATCTACATAACTGATGGAGAATCTGCATAGAAGACAGAGAGGAGGAGACCCAGGAGAGCAGCAGGTCATAGAAACCAGACTGGAGACGGTTGAAAGATGAAGGAAGTTGTCAACAGTTTTGAATGCTGCTGGGTGTTCAGACAAGGTGATTCCTGAAAAATGCTGAGGTCAGCTCGCAGTGGTCAGCAGAGGCTACAGTGAGAATGTTTTGTTGGAGGTCAAGGGAGCCCAGGCAGGAATGTGGATTGAAGTAAGTTGAATCCTAAAATTCCTTCTAGGTTTAATGCTTTGTGGTTATGTGATGAGCATTCACGTCAGTGTTTAGATAAGCAAAAAAATAGACATTGTACACACACATATACACGGACACACGCACACAGGCACACCTCATTTTATTGTACTTCATCGTGCTTCGTAGATGCTGCGTTTTTTTACAAATTGAAGGTTTGTGGCAACCCTGCGCCGGGCAAGTCTATCGCGCCATTTTTCCAGTAGCATTTGCTCGCTTTGTGTCTCTGTGTCACATTTTGGTAATTCTCAAAGTTTGTCAAGCTCTTTCATTATTATTACATTTGTCATGGTGATCTATGATCAGTGATCTTTGATGTTACTGTTGTAAAAAAGATTACGACTCGCTGAAGGCTCAGATGCTCGTTAGCATATTTTAGCAACAAGGCACTTTTAAAGTAAGGTATGTGCTTTGTTTTTTTAGACGTAATGCTATTGCACCCTTAGTAGACTACAGTATAGTGTGAACATAACTTTTATAGGTACTGGGAAACCAAAAATTCCACGTGACTCACTTTCTTGCAACTTGTGCTTTATTGTGGTGGCCTGGAACCAGACCTGCGACTGCTCTGAGGTGTGTCTGTATATGTCTTCTTGATGTGTGCCTATATATAGAAACACTGCAATTCAAATCCAGGGTGCTTTCTGCCTTCTTTAATCTTAATGTCTTTTCTGAGGATACCACAATTTCCCCAGATGTTCGATTACTCACCAGACCACAAGATTTTTCAAATTGGAAAGGTTGACTTCATTTTCCTTAGGATCATCTATGGAGTAATTACTTTGTTCTGGGGAGCAGTAAAGCCCACACAATCCTTTTTTCCATGACATTTCTGGCTAGCAGTGTGCCTGTCTTTCCCTCCCGGTGTAACCCGTGATCCGTGAATTATGTTGATCTGAACAACCACCTCGCAATGCTGCAAGTTAAGCTTTTCTTTGAGACACACATCAAACATCAGGCAGATGTTTTTCCCAGTCTCGTCTGATGGGCAGTCCTGGAATTTTAACTTGTGAAGCTTTGGCTGGATCTGCTGATGACCAGGAACAGAATCCCGCTACATGCTTTTACTGCAGTCTGGAAGGGCATTTAATTTCTGCTGGAGTCCCCCTCCTCCCCGCCCCCTCCTCCCCTGCAGGACTCCAGCCCCTCCAACCTCCAACTCTGAAATGGCTTTGTTTCCACTGATAATTATTAGTGAAAATTCATGAGGCTTCTGGACCTACATTTCATGAGCCTACTTGTAACACAACAAGGAGTTGAGGCAACTTGGAAATGGGGTTCAGTGGCACTTGTGTGGCCTGAGGCTCCCGGGAGCGTAATTGAAGCTGGCTCACGTGATCAGCAAAGTGATTTCAAATCTCCAGCTGGCGCCCACCTCTCAGCCACCCGGAGTTCTCATCGACACTTGAGCATTAGTTAAAGAAGAAAGCTGCCTGCATTTCTCTTCCCAGGTCCGAGAGCCGGAGGAAAAACGTGCCCCACCTCTTGTTTAAGTCCATGATTCTTTCTTTGGCTTCGGAGAGGGGCAGCCGCAGAGCTCAGGCTTCCTCTAGGCTCTCGGCAGGCGCTTACGCACCCCTGCTGCCCTGTGCTCGGCTCCGGCTCTGGGTCCGGCCAGGCCGGGCGAGGCACTCACTGCCCTCTGGTCCTTCCTCTAGTTCTGTGCAGTCACTCAAACAGCCCCATCTGTGAAGTGAAGTGGCCTCACCAGCTCAGGGATTCTGGGACCCGGCTGTGCGCTAGGATCACCTGTGATGCTGTTCACAGGACTAATTCCCAAATGCCACCCTTGCGACCTGTCAAGTCGGAACCTCTGTAGTTGGTGCCCAGGAACAAGCACTTTCAAAGCTCTCTCTGATTTTGATATAATCGGTCTAAACACCCTGGTTTGAGAACCACCGAGTTAGTGGGTCTCTCAGGTAACTTTTTACCACAAAGATGCTGCTGATGATAATGATGACGATTAGTTTTAACTACTCAGGTTAAAAGTGGGACAGGAGAGAACAACACGTCAGATTCATAAGCCAGGCATCCGTGAGTCTCCTGCGTTGGGGAGATTTTGGTGCAAGAAGTTTGAAACTTATCTGGGTTTGGACATAAGTTAGGATAAAGAAGGGGGTAGGAGCTGCGGGGTGGTATATTTCCGTTTTCTTTTCTTTTCTTTTTTTCCCCCAGGAGAATCTGAACAACTATACTACCTAGCAGGGTTATGTATCCAAATAATACATAAAGTATTAAATTTCTAGATCTCAATAAATTCGGGCAATGGACTTAACTTATATGAAGCTCAGTTTCCTCATCCGTGAGATGGAGAAAATAATGTCAATAAGAATTAAGGAGATTAATATACTTAAAGCGCTTATCAGAGTGGATGGTACATCACAGGCATCCAAAACGTTTGAGTTACTTATATTTACCAGACTCAAATCACTATCAAATTCAGTTAGCGTGGGGGTAGGATTTTCTGCTACTGAATAAATTCATAACATTAGGGTAGCTTTTTTAAAATTCAGAGTTAGAAGATATATTCAAGACAGAATAGTCCAATGCCTTCCAATTACCAAATCTAGTAATGGATTTCTCTCTATGCATCCCGGGGATATGGGCACACAGCCTTGGCTTGGTTACATCCAGAGACAAGGAGCTCATTTCCTAACAGGGAAGCTTGTGCCATGGGTGTATAGCGCTTGGCTTTTCATAGTTCCTTACTTTGAATCTAAATACTGCTTCCTGAGCTCCTTCAAGATTGATCTCCTGTTTGTGTGTGTGTGTGTGTGTCTACAAGAATGAGAGACAGAGAGAGAGAGACAGAGAGAGAGAGAGCTGTTTATTTCCTTGAAGCCTCAAAAAGATGGAAAATGGAGACAGAGGATTCTGGCGGTAAGACACCTGGTGGTATCAGAGGTGTCATTGATGCTGTCCCCATGAAGAAGGGCTCTCATGGAGGAGGAGGTAGTGTCCCTCCTCTCAGGAATTTTCCACTAAGACAACCGCAGGACGATTGGGGAAGGATAGCCCAAATTAAAACCAGGCTCCTGAGTTCCGGTGTCCACTCCCGAGGAGTTGTTGCCCGCCCACAGCCTACAAGCCTCTCAGGGCACAGACGCGTGTCTCTAAAGGGGCTCTGCTTGGTCCCCATCACACTGACCTCTCTCCCATCTCATGACTCTGTAGGTTCCATCATCTGTGGGTTGCTGAGCTCTCCCGATGTCCTGCTTTGCCATGTCAGAGACTGGAGGGACCCTTCGGAAGCTCAGGCTAAAGCTGCGTGTCCTGGGGTGACGTATGAGCAAGACAGCCGCCAGGCGACGCTGCGTCTGGGAGGCCAGGAGTTCAAGAGTAAGCCTCTGCCTTCTGCACGTGTGCGTTCCTTCACAATGAGCTGTCCTCACCAGCAAGGTCTGCTCCTTTGCTGTGAGCCCTCTCCATACCCTGAGGTGTTTATCCTTCTGAAAAGAAACTGTACCCAAGAGGGACAGAAAAAACAACCAGAGCATCTCAGCAGCGCTCCACGGGAAGCGTGACATAGCTCTGGGGCCGCAGGTTGGCTGGGGGAAGGCTGGCTCAGCAGGGCAGCTGCACTGACCTTGACCGGGCTCTTTCACGTGTCTCGGGGGTCACTTGGTGGTTGACCGCTCTTGTCTGGACTTGGCCAGGGTGGCCTGGCCCTACTTCATGTGCCTCCTCTTCTGGATGAGCACGTTCTCCTATGGGCAGAATCAGGAAAGAACAAGGGAAACAAGCCAGGCCATTGAAGGTTGAGGCTTGGATCTGTCCCTGTCACCACTGCCTCACTGCACTGGCCCGGCCCGACTGGAAGTCAGGAGTGGGGAAACATACTCCATCCTTTAGTGGCAGGAACTGCAAAGTCCAGTGTAAAATGTGTGACTGCAAGGTAGGGGGAAGAACTGGGGCCAAAGATGCGGTCTGTCCCCCAGGGCTATCTCCCTGGGTGTATTTCCCCTCTGTCAGTCAAGGAATTCCAGGAGATAACCACAGCACTGCCCATCCTAGATACAGGGGCCCAAGGAACTGTTGGCCCCCCCGACAGGGGCTCCACTGACAGAAATAACCATTGAGCTTGCTCCTTGCCCTTTTTTCTTTCAGAAGCTCTTCCAACATTTTCCATAAGCGTATAAGCACTGGATCTAGAGATCACCCCTGAGATCATCTGCCCCACTCCTCATTTTACAGGGAGGGGCCTTAGCACCCGAGGCCCCGGCGGCCAGTCAGCTCTCTCTCTGCCTCCCCCAGCCCCGGCCTCTGCTGCCTCTCAGCAGACCTCCACCAGGGAGGAGTGGAGACTGCTCTGTCCTGAGTCAGGGACCACCACGCCAGGGCTACTCAGTGTGGTCGGGACCAGCAGGCTTGGCATCACCAGATGATCATGAGAAATACAGATTCTCAGGCCTCTCCCCGGACCCCAGGGAGGCCCCAGGAATCTGTTCTAACAGGCTGTCTGGATAATGCCATGCCCGCTAAGTTTGAGAAGCACTGAGTAGGTGACCTGGAAGTTTCCTTCCGACCTGGAGAGTCTCAGTTTTCAGCGTAAATGGGGCCCAGCTGCTCACTTCCCTCTTCCGGACCCAGTGTGTGGTTGGCGGCAGCCTGGTCCATCTTGTCTCCTCTCTGCTCTATTTATCTGCCAGCCTGTGAACTCAGAACTTGACCCCATGGTTCCAGTCCACCCTCTGAGTTGAGAAGGGTGAAAGCATGAGCTGGTGTCAGCCAGATAGAGGAGAGGAGGGGACTGGGCAGAAGTCAAAGGAGCCGTGAGATGCCCTGGAAGGTGGTCCTCTAAGGGCTGGCAGAGACCATGTCCTTTCTCCCGGAGAAGTTTCCATGCTTCTCAGTGTACTGCAGCCCTTGGGGTTCTAATGGGAGAGAGCTCAATGTCACCTCCTCCAAAAGCCCTCCCTGACTACCCCACAGGTCTTATTGCTTCCTCCTCTGCAGAGCTTCGTGCATGCTCCATGCATTGCTCTGTTAGACAGTGCAGTGGGCAGTGCATCTAAACCCAGCCTTTGCCTGGCTGCTTCTCCCCCTGGTCCAGCTTAGAGTTTGCCCCCTGGCGTTGAATCCCACCTTTGGACACCAGCTGTGTGACCTTGAGCAAGCCAGTAAATACCTTCAGGCCTGATTGCTAATGGAGTAATGACAGTTTCCCTCTCACTGGGTTGTGAAGATGAAAGGAGACGGTAAACAATGGCAATGGTGATAGAAACATCTTCCGTGGTGCTCACTAGGAGCCAGGTCCTGCTCCAAGGTCCTGGCCTGTTCTAACTGGTGAATCCTCAGCACAGTGCTTTAAGGGGGGTACTATTGGGACTCCCCTGGTGGTCCAGTGGGGAAGACTCCGCGCTTCTACTGCAGGGGGCATGAGTTCCATCCCTGGTCGGGAAACTACAATCCCGCATGCCGCGTGGTGCAACCAAAAAGGAAATAAAGTTTAATTTAAAAAAGGGCGGTACTATTATCATTATCCCCATTTTACAGCTGAAGACACTGAGGCACACAGAAGTGGGGTTTTCCTAAGGTCTCAGAGCTTGCACGTGGAAGGGAGCTGAAACCAGGCATTCTGGCTCCACAGTGACGTTCATAACTGCTTCCCTATATTGGCACTTACAGATGATACACGTGTAGAACTTAGTATGGTCTCTGACACATAGTATTACTATTAGGTGATTTTAGTATCATTTAAAAATCTGTCATTTTTTGTTATATTTAAGAACTGGACTTACTATATAATATATAATAAGAACTGTGTCTTATTAATTTCTGGATTCACACCATGGAGCATAAAACCTGGCATAGAGAATATACATAGTATCTGTGGAATGCCTATTTACCAAAGCCTGGAAAAAATATTGCAGAATTTGTGGAATTCCATGAGGTTTAGTTTCTTTTGGGGTAAGTAAAATCCAATAGCTTATTTCTATGATGGATAGTAAACACATGGTATCCATTACTCTGAGAGGTAGCCCAGTGTGGAAACAAGCATTTGAAGAAAGACATATGATCCATTCATGGGCAATAAATCCAGAGTGAAATGCTTAACACAGAGTGTGTGCTTGGTACGTGCCCAAGAAGTGAAGACTATGCCCTTGTCTGGCCTCCCTGAGGAGGAGTGATTACCGAAGACTTTTGAAGTTCTTTATTTTTTTCAGTGCCCTCTGTGTATGTATATATTTTGGGGTGCTGGCAAAGCTTTAAGAAGGGAACCCTCTGATGGGGATTTCAGGCAGCCTGAGGCATATTCATGATGTTCCAGATTGAAGGTTGACTTGCACACAGACTGATCTGGAGGCCACCTCCAATTGGGAACAATAGGGCCAAATCCTCCCTTCCCACAGTAAGACATCAGCCTTCAGTACAATTAACCCTTGAGAAAATAAACATAGGGATCTAAATTCTTACTAAAGTGTGAAGAGCTGATAAGTACCTTTTCCTAATGGCAGATATTGATGGAGGGATACTGATGGAGGGAAAGAGGAGTGAGGATTCCAGGTATCCGAGCAACTGAAGGAGACACTGTGGAGTGGATTGGTAGCACGTGGGAAGGGGATAGGGATAATAAAGAGGATTTCTAGCCCTCCCACGGTTGGTCAAGGGCCAGCCTCTTCCTTCCATTTTGCAAATGGTTAGATGGTCTTTAAAATACAGACTCTGGAATCAGACCCCAGGATTCAAATCCCAGTGTGAATGCTTACTAGTTATATGAGCTCTCTGTGTCTTGGTCTTTCCAATTATAAAATGAGGATAACGGTGACTTCTGACGCCTGGGGAGATTGGGAGGATTATAGGAGGAAAGCATGTGAAGCACTTGGAATAGTGCTTGGAGCGAGGCGGGCACTCAGTAGATACTGGAGACCCTGGAGCAATGGTTGGCATTTAAAGTACTGCAGCTGAATCCTGCTTCCCCACCCATCCCCCAGTTCCGTGACCTTGTTCAGAGCACCTAACCACCCTGAGCCTCAGGGTCTTCATCTGTAAAATGGGGGCACACTTTTAAAATATATTACATAAGGCAGTGCTAACGTGCTCTACAGGCTGTAGTTTAAGGTATCGTTTTCCGAACCCCAAGTCCCTGGTCCCCCAGTTGCACATGCAGCAGAGGTGCTCTGTAGGATGTCGGGTCTGGACATCCGTTCTCACTGTTCAGCTCACCGGTACGGCAAGGGTCTGCTTCAGCAGGTGGTTCATGGAGAATGAGTATTTTCTTATAAAATGTAAGTGAATCGGGGCTTCCCTGGTGGCGTAGTGGTTGAGAGTCCGCCTGCCGATGCAGGGGACACGGGTTCGTGCCCCGGTCCGGGAAGATCCCACATGCCGCGGAGCGGCTGGGCCCGTGAGCCATGGCCGCTGAGCCTGCGCGTCCGGAGCCTGTGCTCCACAGCGGGAGAGGCCACAACAGTGAGAGGCCTGCGTACCGCAAAAAAAAAAAAAAAATGTAAGTGAATTGATTGCCAGTTGTAGGAAATCACAACCCAACGGAACACACTAAATTCAGATAGTAAGGGTGTCAGCATCCGTGCCGCAGTTTACAAAGCATTTTCACATCCATCAACTCAACTGATCCTTTTGACAATCTGGTGAGGCAGAGGCAATCTGAGGCAGAAGTGTGAGGTTATATCACACTTTTGCTCATGGGGGTGAATTTTATAGCCGTGACGTGTCACACTTCAAGAAACTATCTTTACATTAAGTGCCATGGCTGGGGCTTCAACTCAAGCTTTGGAGACCGGAGCTGTCAGGGGCATCTCTCACTGTCTGCTGCAATGGCCCTGCATCTAATTTACTGGAAGCAGAAAAGTGCTTCAGAGGTACCCTTGTATCATACCAGCAAATTAAGGAGTCTGGTAATTGAGAATTTTGCTCCCTGGACATCTCTCTGGGGCTGCTGTACTCCAGATATTGGGGAATGAAGGTCATCTACCAGCATATTCTATTTCAAGATTTTAAAGGGCTGTGGGGAGAAGGGAATAAACGGTGCAGGAAAGGCAGCGGGTCAAGTGTGCACTGCAGAGATGAGCTGGGAGGGGCACGACAGCCATGGCGAGGGGAGTTGCTGAGCCAGCCCAGCTATCACTCGTCCTGACAAGCAGCTGGGTGTGAGGTGCCAGGCCAGGTAGCAGACTACAGAGACAGGTAGAGTGGTTTGTGCTCTCAAGGAGCTCACAGGCTAGATGGGGTGACAGATATGGACATTATTAAAGTATAGTGGGCCTCCTATTTGCTCATCTTATGGACTGATGAAGGATTGTGGGATGCAGAACCCCCTTTAGCACTTCTCTCCTCTTTCGTTAAGCCAGCCAACTCCATGGGAGTAGGGTAGACTTCTAATATTACCCAGAACAAACAAATACACCCCAAAACAAACAACCCCACAAATCACCCGGAAGCAGTCTTATCAGCACGTTTCACTGGCTGTGAGGTTTCTCTTTCCTGTCGCCGATTTGTGTTTAAACTGGTGCCAGGTTGGCGTGTGTCTCCGTAGAAGAGTCCACTCGGGGTCTGCCTCTCCCCGATTCCCAGTGGACGCGTCAGGTGTTCTCAGCTGTTTGGTGTTGTCTGGATCATCTTCTTGTTTCTAAGAAAAAAGGCTTGGGAAGCTCTGGGGCTGCACATGCCCCATTTCTGACAACACCTTGCAGTGCAGATGAATTAAAAAATAGGCAGACTGAACATCCCCTAGTGCCCACAGGGATTTAAAATTGGATAGGAAAGACAGGCCTTGGAAGAAATACTCCTGGGTTTTTTCTATATCCCAAAGGCTTCATGTTGTTGATTAATGGTGAGGCTCAGCCCGATGGCTGGCATTCTCTTTGTGGGAGTCTGTTTTGTATCAATGATTGTCACTACCTTGGGGTGCTGGGAGCTGAGTGGAGGAACTTACATGCATCTATAATGTTCATGGTCACCAAGGGCATCTGGAGTAGATGTATGATGGACACCTAGACACAGGATGCCTCTCTTAGTTCTTTACAGTAGCTGTCATTAGCAGTAAGCTAATGACAGAGCCTGAGACAAGGATTCAGTAGTGTAGTTTATGTAGGAAGGGCAAGGAATATAAGTAGAGACGTGGTGGAAGTGATGATACAGAGAAGAGAAAATGGCCTGTAAAAGAGGGACTCTGAAACCTAGGTTTTCCAGTTTAGGATCGTGCCCACTCCCACATCGTAGATTCAAACTACTCATACCACGCGCCCCCCAACCCCCACCCCAGATGTAGCACGTGATCTCTGCAGAAGTGTCCTAAAGTCAATTAAGACCACACAACACCCATCAACCCTCGAGGGTCCAGCTCCCTGCCAAAGCCCCACAGTTCTAAATGTGTGTGTGTTCCTGCAGCCTTGATTACAGAGAGAGCAGATCACATAAGGCAGAGTCTGCAGGCCTGTTTGTGCAGCAGGGGTATTTTAACTCAGTTACTGTGGAAGGCATGGGACGATGTCTGGAAAGTCTAAACCATGAGCCAGGAAGAGGAGGGATGAGGTTTCCTTCTGTTCTATGTGTCTTCTCACCATCAACAATATTGAACTGGGGGAGTTTGGGGGAATGGAGTGCAGGATCGGAAGTCTGCATTAGGAAAACTACTTTGGTGGCCAGCCTTCTTGTGCTTGGGCAGATGAGGCTCTGCACTTACTTGGTGGACTCTGAAAACCATTGATTGCTTTGTTTTCCCTATTCGTTTGTCTTTGCATTCGTTACGGTGCTGAACACTGGTTCTATGGCAGGGATAATAATAGGTGTGGGTGATATAAAGAGGAATAAGGCCCATTCTCAGCCCCTGGAAGCTCACAGTACATTCAAGGAGCTGGAAAATTATGGTCAAGCATGAGGTTGAAGACAGACATTCCCAGCCTCACAAATACCATCCCCATTTGCCAATGGGGCAAGACTCTCAGAGGATGTAAGTGACAAGGAAAATTAACACAGCTGTTGAGGCTTCTATGAATTTGGCTCACTTTAAACCAATCCATAGTTCCTTAAGTGATTCTCAGTGTCGCAGGATCCTGACCCCTCCCTACAGTAGTCCTTTTGGTGCTCTAAGAAAGACACGTGGGCTCTGGTTTTGGAGGATGGAGGGAACGAAAAGTGCCCACTGAACTGAGACGGTATCTTGACACCGTAAAATGAGGCAGGCAGCTCGAAATAATCAGTGGGTCTATTTATTGTAGGGTAACTTGCTCACAGGGCGGGATGGGGATTGAGCATCAATGCTCTGGAAGCATTAGTAGCTGCACTCTGCACTACTGAGGAGCCACTAGGACAATTTTATAATTAACCTAGCGTATGGGGGTACGTGCTTGGAAACAGGACATGCATTCCTAAGTGAAGGTTTATGAATGGGTAACTACTCTCGTGTGCTGGAAATACATCAGCCAAGGTCTTCATCATTGTTTGGAGGCTACCAGAGCATAGAGGCCACCTGGACCTAACGATCATTAAACAATATCTATTAACTACAAAGCCCTTGATGACAGAGAAGTGATTTATGGCACAGTACGGCCCTAGGCAGGGTCAGTGGAAGGACAGAAAGGATTGTAGGGGCCCAAGATGGCATCAGTTATGCTAACATCCATAATTCTGGCCAGCTCTGGTTTTGTACCAGCAGCTGGAGGAAAGCTTCGAGAAGATTTTGGGATGTGCCTTGTGTGGGAAACAGAGTCTCAGGCCCAGGAGGGGCCAGTGTTGGGGAGGTAAGGCGGTTACGATCACGGTGGGTCCCCAGTAGGAGCAAGCACACTCAAGCTCGTACAAATAAACATCTTCTTTGCAGGTCTGACACCCCTGAAAGGAAACCGGAGCACCTTTACCAGTTCCCAGCAGGTTTATCTCTGGAAAGGTAAGCTCTGTGGTGGGAGGGGGTGAGCAGACACTGATCATAGGAGACGGTCTGGACCCACTTCTCACTCACAAGGCACTCTGCTCCCCAGAGAAACAATGTAGAGATTTACTTTCCAAGTGAGTGCTCTGTGTGGATAGAAGGGCCCCAACTCTCATCAGATAAGATACCACAGTATAAAACAAAAATGAAAAGTGTGGAAACCTAAGGAAGGATGAAGGAAGTAAGCACTGGTTCCTGTGAGATCAAGTTCATTGACCACAAGCTGCCCTTGTTAGTAGGATGGGAGCTCTGAGGCCACCGCAAACTACAGGAGGCATTTCTCCAGGGAGCCTCGGCCGCAGGCCCCTCCTTCCCCGAGGCTCGGTGAGGGACGGACCCCAGGTGGGTGTGCCATGGGCTCCTGCTTAGAGCTGATGCTACCGTGGGTTCATGGGACAGGTTGGGCTCAGATGAAATGCATATTTGGCATCTCTTTTCTGCTTTCTTTGTTCGCCTTTGAATTTAATGAACCTTGACCTAGTGCCTACTCAGAGCCAGGGACTGTGGAAGGCATGTACAATGAGTCTAACATGGTGAGAGAGATGAGTGAGGCACAGCCTTGACCTGGAAAGGGCCCCAGCCTCAGGAGGGAGCAGACAGGCGGGGGTCCTAGGTGTCATGGTCCTAGGTGCCGGGTGAGAGACATGGGGAAAGATCCCGGCCACTGTACCACTTCCCTCCTCTTCCCATGATCCCTCCTGACTGATCTCCAGTCCTCTGAGAGATAGGACTGGTGACCTGATTCTATGCCTGTGAAATAGTGTGAGAGAGCACAAAGGGTGGGCTTAGAGTGACTGGGTAAGAATTCTGGTTCCTTTACTTCCCACCCGTGTGAGCTTGAACACATGGGTGACAAGGCAATAAAAATGGTCCTGGCCTCATAGAGTTGTGTGAGCATTGGCTCAGTAATTCCTGTAACGTACTTAGTACAGTACCTCGTGCATCATCCATGCTAATTAATGTGAGTGATGGTGGTGGTGATGATGGTGGATGATGAGCAGGAGAAGGAAGAAGGAAGAAGAAGGAGAAAAGGAGAGGAGAGGGGAGGAAGATGAAAGGAAGGTGCCCATCATGGTTTTCATTTTAAGGTGATATAATGAGATGATACACTTCTTTTCTCCTTTAGTAATACCCATATGGTACATGCGGGGTTGATATTCTGTTCACTTTTCAGACAAAAAAAAAAAAAGAGACTTGGAGAGGTTAAGTGAGATGCTCACAGGAGCATCTCAGGAGGTGGTCCTGGGGTGGGACCCAGACACTGGTTCCAAGTCCAGTGCTTTCTATTTATTAGAAATTTCTGTGTTGTACAATATAGCCTTGTAGCTTAATGACTATAAATGGAGTATACCCATTAAAAATTGTGAATCACTATATTGTACAACCTTAACATATAATATTGTACGTCAGTGATGCTGCAATTAAAAAAAATTAAAATTCTGGTAAATGATTTGCTAGCTGGTGAAAAATTAAGGACTTGCTTCTCCCCAGGACATTTGCCCCACTAAACAGAAGCACCCAAAGACCTGCCTAAAACCTGGTTCCCCCGTCACGGAAGACCTGTTCCTGACTTGGGAATTTCATTTAATTTTTTCAACTTCCAGTTCATCTACTTTCCACCTGCATGTTCTGGGATAAGTTATTTCAAGTCTGTGAGTCTCAGTTTTCTCAAGAGTAAAATGGAGGTCTTACTCCTTCCCTTCACAGGGGGTCGTAAAGACCAATATTTATAAGCATATCCTGTTAACTCTAAAAGACTTTACCAATGCTAGCAATCTCAATATCAAGGACAATAATAGTTCTCTTACGGAGAGGGTGGCTGATGTTCCACAAAAGGCCGAAGAATGCAGACCTATGCCGCTGGATTTGTTCCAGATTGTATTGGGGCACCTGGCTGTGGACCATGAGTGTTTCCTACATTGTCATTACCATTTTGTTGACCAGAGGAATATCTCCCCTTTTCCTCCCCAATATTAGAACAGCGATCCTTTTCTTTTTTTCTCCTAGATTCTGACATGGGGTCTCGGTCTGAGTCTATGGGGTGCAGACGAGCTGTGGAACCAAGGCCAGCGTCTCCAGCAGAAACAGGTACCCACCCAAAACCTCTTAATATACTTGGTGTCTGGCTGGGGAGACAGATGGTGATGCCAAGGGTCTGGTCGATGAGTGGACCCATGAACACCACTCCATTCTGCAGCCATGGACCCCGTCTAAGCTTCTAATCCACTATCCATTTCGTTAATACGGACCGCTCCTCGGAGGGGCAATTGGCACAAAAAGGTGAAATGACTGCAAAGTCACCACTGCTGCTGAGAAAGAAAACAACCATAATAACAAATCCAGCAAAAGACTATTAAAGAGCAAAGTTCATCTGAAGGTGATCAGTGCCTTCGATTATGTACACGCTGAAGAATGTAAGCAAAATGTTCATGTTCTGGAATTGTTTATGGATGAGATGTCTGTGAGGGTCTCTTGAGAGAGAGTCATTTTATGCAGTGGAAGATGTAAATCCACAGCTTCCTAGGGGCAGCGTGTGTGTGTGGTGTCTGAGGCTTCTCCATTGCCCGAGGCTACAGTTGTTTTTCCTTAGGTGGAGCTGAAAGTCCGGGTTGGGGGCAGAGGGAGAGGGAAAGAGAGCCACATAGAGAGAGAGAGAGAGAGGGGAGGGGAGGAGGGGATAGGGAGAGGGGAGGCAGTCAGCCTGCAGCACGGTGGTGGGGGACAGCACACCAGAGGGGAGAAACACCACATTGCACAGCAGAGAGACGGGCTGGAGCAGCTTTTGGCAACTCACTACGAACTGCATGGCCATGGGTACTTTGCTCACCTCCTGTGAGCCTCGATTCCTGCTGTGTAGAACGTACCTTGCTTTCCACTTATCCTCTTATAAAGAACATACCTGGAAGACATCTGGCACATTGCCTGGTACATAATATCCCCAGATGCCCACACAATGGTAGTTTCTTCCCTTTCCCATGGCTTTGGTGCAGATAAAAATGAGATCATGTACATAAATCATTACAACTGGGGCTCATCCCATACTAGCTGTTCAGCAGTTATGAGTTTGCTCTGCGTCCATAGAGCTGAGGGCTCGAGGGCTGTGTCCTGATTCCGAGTGTGGCCCTCAGGTCAGTAGAGCAGGGTTCGAATCCCAGCCCTGTCTCCATCTGCCTGTGCAACCCCGAGTCATCTTCTCTGAGCCTCAGTTTCTCCTTCTTTAAATGAGAGTAATAGCAGTCCCCATGAGACGGGATTAGAGGATGTAATTCTGTAAGTTGCCATGACACAGAGCAGGTGCTCAAAAACCGGTAGCTGTTATTATGTGGTAGTTGGGATTATGATCCTAGCACCGAGCCTGGCTCGTAGCAAGCCTTCCCGAAGGTTCTGTCCCCAGCCCATCTCTCTTCCTGTGTTGCCTGTCGGACAGCAGATCCCAGCTGGGGACCGTGCTAGGGTCACGGGGCATATTCCCGTCCAAATGCCTTAACAGCTATGCCCTTCTGCACCTTCAGAGGTTTGTAGTGGCAGCTTCAGTCTTGCCAGCGAGCTGGGGGGAGTGGGGGAGTGGGCACCCTCACAGGAGCCTTCCCCTTCTTGTTCTCAGGTGCAAGCCTTTAGCTGGGTCCCTCCTGCACAGAGACCTGGCCCCTCTCCTGTCCAATCTTTGCCTGCACTGGCAGTCGGCATATTGGTTGTGTCCTGGGAGCCTCCCAAGCCCATGGCTGCTGTTCAGGTTTCTCTGCTGCCACAGGGGCAGGGGGAGTGAGCTCACCAGGCAGGGGAGCAGCAGTGAGCCCGCTCCCCCTTGAGACTCCTGGGTGCCGGCCCTGCCTCTGGTGCTTTAAATCCATCGCCGCACAAACGTTGACAGCCCTGCTCATCGCTGTCATTCTTCCCATTTTACCAATGAGCAGTGCGGGGCTCAGAGTGCCTGGTAGCCCTCGCTTCAGCTGGTCCAGTGCTAAGAAAGCAGCCATGCTGGGATTCAAACCCTGCTCAGCTGACTCTAAGGCCCAGGTTCTTCTAGAACACAAGCTGCTCCCAGGTGCAGACAGCATGGACTTGAGAGCTGAGTCTTGGTGGCCCCTGGCGGACAGGGCAGACGGGTTCTGTTTGATTTGCAGAGTAGACTTCTGATTTTATTTAACGGAGCCAATATTTTTAAATTGGAAGATTTTATATAAAAATTCAGATTTCCAGCTTCTGTAGAGAAAAACAGAGGAAAAGCTCTAGCAGCGCAGGCTTCAAATTTCTGCCTGGCGACCACCCTCGAGCTGAGCTGAGCTGCCCCCTCCGGGGGTGTGGCTCTCCTGTTTGCCCCTACCCCCCAGCACCCTACACTCCTGCAGGCCAGCCTGCCCTGGGGACATTTACCTTCGTGATCCCCAACCTTAGCAGCGCCTCTGAGCTGTAGCCAGACCGCTCACGGCCATGTAAATGTGAATGTTTTCCTGGTACTTGAGAATGTTCTGTAAAATCCGTCATTATCCACTGTGCCGGGCGCATCTACAAAGCTATCACATGATTCCCACAGGAAGGCCTGCCTCTCCTCCCCCACCGGGAGACCCTGGAGGGCTTCAGGGTGAATAGACAAAGCCCAGCTTGGGTTTCCCCTTCCCAGCTGATTACACTCCTGGACTTGAGGAGATAACGCCCCTGCAGGAGAAGCCCCGTTGATGGGCTCCCCTGCAGTGGGTCACTTCCCTGGCCGGTGCTCCTCCGTGCTCCCCAGAAGGGCCTTTCCCAGTCACAGCACAGCGAGGAATGTTCCCCTTTCTGCTTCCAGTTACTGCAGTTACTCCGAGTGTCTCAGACACACACAGAAAAGCAGAGAACAACCTCCCAGCTGGCAGCCCCCTATTGGCCTCCTGGCCTTCAAGAGGATTGCAAAGTTTTGAGAGAACAAGTTGAAAATGGATTCTTCCTAATGCAGCATCAGGGATAAACTGAGAGGCTACAGTAGCCATTCTTTCACCCAGCAGACATTTTTGGTGCACATACTCGGTGCCCTCAGAAGTTCCCAGGCTGGTGAGAATTCCCATGTGCCAGCCACGGCGGGCCAGGGTCGTGAGGGCTGCAATGGGGTGTCAGTGCAGAAGGATTGCAGGGAGGGAGGATGCTTGGCAGCCTCCAACAGGTAACAGGGGCTTCTCAGAGGAGCCTGGAAGATCTGCCAGGCATTTCCAGAGAACACCTGGGTGAAGGAGTTCCAGGCAAGGGGGACAGCCTGTGCAGAGGCTCTGAGGACAAAGTGTGACTCCAGGATCTACAAGTGAGCCTCTAGGCTGGCTATGTTGTTTTTCCTTTCTTCCTCTGCTGTCTTAAGGGGTGGTGTGTGCGCTCCTACCTATGCCAGGTATGGTTCAGCAGGGAGACAGGCATGCAACCAGCCATGGTACAGTAGCATGGGAAGCAATAACCCAAAGGGCGGTGGCTGCACAGAGGACGGTTCCTGGGGTCTCTGTTTGCACTAAACTTCTGGCCCTGCCAGACCTCATACACTTTTATCCCCTTTGGTGGTAGTTGTTGGTGAGGGAACCCAGCCTTTGTGAGCCTGCTTTAAGTGGCCTGAAGAGTGGGCTTCTGAGAAGATGCTGCAGTCCAAGGCAACGTGGGGTATGCGTGGGCTGTAGAGCCCCTCATTCCAGAGCCCCAAGCTAAGGGATGCTGTAAACCTGCCCCAGCTCATTCCATGATCCGCTTTATGCCCCCAGTGAAAGCCCCTCTGGGAAGTCAGAGCCCTCATGAGGTGCAGAAATGTGCCCCTACTCCTGGGCTGGGGTGCTAGGTCCCTCAACGCTGGAGACCCTCTTTATAGAGCCACTGAACATCAGAGCAGGAGGGAGCAATGTTGGTCCTTGAAGCCCAGGAGGACTAGGCAGGTGACGAGGAAGGGGGTAAAGGGCAAGTGAGCACGGACAGTAGTCCTGGGGCAGCAAGCAGTGAGGTGATGAGCTGGAATTACCAGTGTTCTGGGAGCAGAATAGCGATTAACTACATGATTAATGTAGTGTAATGTACATGCTTCTTGAGTGTGAGTTGAAGCAATCAGAGATGAAGCTCCAAATGCAGGTAGAGTCCGGACCAAGAAGAAAGCTTGGACTGCCGTCCCGTGGGCAGTGGTGTACCCAAGAAGAGCCTTCAGCCAGAATCATGGCGTATGAAGACACAAAGAAAGATGGGGGTGGGGTGAGGTGGGAGATATGAAAGCTGGAACTTTCAAGTCTGGGGCTGAGCGGAGCTGAGAGCTGTCTTCACAGATGAAGGCTGCCATTGGGAGGAAGTTAGAACTTCCATGTGGCTTCGGAAGACAGAAGGAGCATCAGTGGTTCACATTTACAAAGGGGCAGATTTGGTTCCTCAACGTCCTAATGATGGAGTGGGTGGCTGCGGTGGGCACAGACATGTCACGCAGGGCTGCAGGGACCTCGGCCAGAAATATCGTGGGGAAGAGTTCTGCATTAGGTGAAAAGTTAAACCAGATGGCTCCCAAGTTTTCTCCCCAACCAAGATTCTAAGGTGTTGCAACTCCATAATTTTTAGGGCTTTCTGGGACCTTCTGAATCTGTCCTGCCTGACAAGGCTCCCAACCCTATTGACTCCAGACATGCTGTGGCCTCACACAGCCTGCAAGTGTGTGTGTGTGTGTGTGAGACAGACAGAGAGACAGAGATTTTCACCATGGAGATAAAGGCAAAGGAAGTTGACTTCCCCTTCTTTTTCAGATTTGACAACAGAGCTTTTCTCCCCTGTGGACCTTAACCAAGTCATTGTCAATGGAAACCGATCCCTGCCCAGCCAGCAGCACTGGCTTTTCAAACACCTATTTTCACTGCAGCAGGCAAATCTGTGGTGTCTTTCTCGTAAGTATCCTTAGACCTCCTCCTCCTTCTTCTCCACCGTGTGGTCAGGCATCTCAGGCCTAGTTTAAAAACTCTTGAGACACAGATATGATCAAATTCAATAGCATAACTCAGGGGTCCCTTCAGTGTTAGTGTCATGGGTGATACAGAAGACAGGACATAACCCATATCTTCAAGAAGCTAATCGTGTAGTTAGTCTCTACTCTGCTCTCAGAACCTATCATCCATCCATCCACCCATCCATCCATCCACCCATCCATCCATCCATCCATCCACCCATCTATCCATCCATACATCCATACATCCATTCATCCATCCATCCTTTACCTAACAGGCACATGCTGTGTTGCACAGGTGCTGTGATCTAGGCCTTGTGTTTCACCTTGGGAATAAGAAAATAAAAATCAGCCATATGCCTCCCCATTAGGGAGCTCACGTGTGCCAGTGGCAAAGTCTGACACGGGACTGGGAACAGGGGAGATTGTTCACAGCGCCACCAAATTTTACATCCTGTGGCCTGTGGTCTGAGGTCTTGACTGCCTCTGAGATGGTCCTGGGCAGATCCAATGGAATTTTACCCTCTCTGCTCCCATATTGCTGAGTTTCCAGCTGACCCCTCACCCTCTTGGACTTTGCCTTTTTTTGGAGCCACCTGGACTCCCTGTTTCGTGCATGGCCCTCTCCCCAGCCAGGAGAACCCTAGTGTTTTTCTTGGGCCTTCCAGACTGGACAGCCTTGACTGACCTGGGCCTCTTCCCTGCCTGGGAAGAGTCCCCACGGGGCATTTCTCCCAGAAGGTCCTGTAGAGGTAACCCTCCACTGCTGGCCTCCCTAGGACTAACACCCAACTGTTCTCTTGCCTGTAGGCTGTGTCCAGGAGCCCTCTTTCTGTCAGCTGGCAGAGGTAACAGACAGCGCACCCTTGTACTTCACCTGCACCCTCTACCCAGAGGCCCAGGTGTGTGATGATGTCATGGAGTCCAGTCCCAAAGGCTGCAGACTGATCCTGCCCCACAGGCCAAGTGCCCTCTTCCAGAAGAAAGGTGAGTGCTTGTTGGATCAACCCAAACTGCGTTTTTAGTGGGCTGCTGCCTCTGTGGCTTTACAAATATCCAGATCAGTTCTTCTTCCTTGAAAAATGGACTTCCCTGGCGGTCTAGCTGTTAAGACTCTGCGCTTCCACTGCAGGGGGTACGGGTTTGATCCCTGGTCGGGGAGGTAAGATCCCACAGGCTGTGTGGAGAGGCCAAAAAAAAAAAAAATGTCTAAAAGTAAAGTTACCCAGGCTTCTTGTAGAGGTGCAAAGGCATTTAGAAATGCATCAAATTGACTAGAGAGAATAATCTCACTCTGGAATCCCACTGCTCATAGAAATCATGTTTTTTGCACATAGCAGGTGGAATTCCAATTGGCCATTTATTATAGAAAATCCCAACAACTGTGGCTTCAACAAGATAGAAGTTAATTTTACCCCTTTGAGAACATTAATGTTTATTAATGTTTAACATTAATACTATTTGGGTGGAGGGGGGTTCACCTTGCCCAGTCTTCATTTCTTCCATCATGCTGAGATCTTTCATTTACTGTTCTAGCTTCCTTGCTGGAGGCCTTTCTCGGGTGTCTGGTGACCCTTGAGTTTTCCACTTAAATGTAAGACGGGGGCCCAGAAGCTAACTGGGAAGCTCTGAGTGTGTTGTGGGAGCTTGTTGACTTGGGCTTTCTTGGTAGGATAATCTAGTTGGGTCACCCTTTGGGGACTCCCTCACGTCCATATGTCTAGGCCCTTCCTCCAGAGGAATCTTGTAATATCTGGCCTGGGGGTGTGAGCCTGGATGCTTGTGGTTTAGATGCCAAATAAGATTGGAAAATTAGGGGATCTCAATATTCACCATGTGGACTGACTGGAAAAAATCCCCCGGCTTCGGTGTGGTACCCCCTCCATTACAACTCAACCTGGCACCCCCGAGAGACCCCATCCTTCCATGGTAGGAAGGGGCAGTTGTTGGCTGTGGAAAAAAGAGGAGGGCCTCTGGAGACCTAACTCTTCTGCAGAAGCTTTCCAGCCCATTCTGTTTTAGCTCACTTTCATCCCACTGCTGCTGATACTGAAACTTTGGGGGATTCCAGAAGGTGTGTGGGGTTGCTTCTCAGTTCTTCCCACAGAAAAGTTGAGAATTCAGCGTTCTTAGGTCAACTTTTACTCCTCTGTGTTTTTCTAACTTTCAAAATTTCTCTCTCTCTCCCCTCTCCTATCCTCTTTTGCCTTGGGGGTATATGCCTTTACTATGATTTTAGTGAGGTTTGGGGTGGGAGTAGACTGTAAGTACATGGGTTTAATACGCCATCTTAATCGGAAGCTTTCAGTACGGTTTGTATACCTTTGTCCCCCTACAAAAGTATCCTTATGGCTACAGCACATCTCTCCTTACATAATATGTCTTTCTTCCCTCTGTGTAGTTGTACTGCAAGATAAAGTGAAGAATTTTTACACTCGCCTGCCGTTCCAAAAGCTGACGGGGATTTCCATTAGAAACAAAGTGCCCATGTTTAACAAATCCATTTCCAATGGGTAAGCTGTTTCCATTCACTCCCGCCCCACTGCAATACTTAATAACGACCCTTCTGTTTTCATAAAGATGGTGATATAATATCAGTTAAAGGCACAAGCATAAAAGACTGAAAAACCCAAAGCAAAGGGTGAAAAAGTACTAAGGAGGTAACTATCTAAAAACCATGGCTAAGGTCAGTTACTAATAGTCAGCACAACATTTAGCCCTGAATATCTGGTCAGCTGACGCAAAAGGGAAACACTGACCCGTGTTTTATCAGTTAATACAAGTTATCAAGCATTGTAATAAAGTTGACCAGCCAAGTCTTCCTGTGCTGCACTCAGAATCCAGAGAGCAAGCAGAACTTCCAGCGGGACCATAGGCATATCACGACTTTCAATTTATTTAATTTTTTTATTTAAAAAATGTATTCTATTATTGATTTAACTAGTCAGCTGTAATTTAGTTGTTTTCATTAAAGGTGATGTTTCTCTCCACCAGTCTGTCGATCTCACCCATCAGAATTACCAGGGGACTTTTTACAAACTGCATTCCTGGGTCCTACCCTGGACCTGCCGAATCAGCATTTACAGGGGGCTCGGGAATCTGAGCTTTAACTAAGCTCCCCCTGTTGAAGTTACAATTTGAGAGTCATTGATCTATGAATTGTTGATCTACGAAGTGTTGTTGGTTTATGAAACTACGCCATGCTGCTGGCATTTAAGATCTGCTTTTGAAAATGCAGATTAAAAGATGATACAGGATAGTCTGCCTTGAGTTCTGGCTGGGCACCACCCATGCCGACAGGAAGGGGGACAAGAAGGAGGGTGGGAAATGGAGATCAGTCTGACCCTGGTGCTGGGATGGGCGCTGCGGGAGCAGAGCTTGTGTGTCTGGACTCAGGAAAGGGTCGTCATAGAGGGCAGGCCCCCAGAAGGCAGTGGTAGCGATTCAGCCTGCCCCATAGGTCCTGCCCAGCACAAACCTTCAGGCCTGCTCTTTTCCCCTTCCTCCAGCTTCTTCGAATGTGAACGCCTGTGTGACGTGGACCCGTGCTGCACAGGCTTTGGCTTTCTTAACGTTTCCCAGTTAAAAGGTAATAATGGTAACTCCCTCTGGTCTGCATACGACACTTTACAGTCTAGAAAACCCATTCACGTCTACAGTCTGATCTAATCCTCAGCACCTCCTCGTGTGGGTGGAGAAGAGCGCCTTTCATTCACAGATGGGAGGTGGGGGCTTGGAGAGGGGAGGTGGCTAATAAACACGGTAGCTGGGACATGGCCCCTGGCCCAGTGCTCAGTCAGCGTTACACGACTCTTCTCCCTGACCCAAGTAGCCTTCCTGCCATGGCTCACTCAGCTGTCTTCTGCTCAGCTTTCAAGACCTGGGTCAGGCAGCTTGGTAGTGTGAACTCTGGATCCATCCATACGATCTGCATTTAAATCTTGATTCTGGACAAGCGACTTAATCTCACTGAGCCTTGGTTTTCTTATCTGTAAATAGGGATAGAAATGTTACCCTCCTCCTAGGGCTGAGTGAGGACCAAGGAGTATGATGCAAACACAGCCCCAGCATAGCCCTAGGCACACGACAGTTCTGTGCTGTCTCCATCGATGTCCTCTTTGATCAGAAGCTCATTAAGGTAGCGGGTTTTTCATCAGTGACTAAGATCGTCACTGGAATAGTGTGCTGCACCTCAAAAGTCTGCTGAAGAATGAGTTTGCAGAATTTCTCTCATTCCGTTAGAATCTTCCATCATGATCATTTCCCTGGTCCTCGATATTTTTTGCTCCAGGAGGAGAGGTGACATGCCTAACTCTGAACAGCTTGGGAATTCAGATGTGCAGTGAGGAAAATGGAGGAGCCTGGCGCATTCTGGACTGTGGCTCTCCCGACACTGAGGTCCGCACTTATCCCTTCGGGTGGTACCAGAAGCCTGGTAAGTGATATTCTCCGAACAGCTACATGGACATCTTTAGTTGACTGCTTCTCAACTGTCTGTTAGGATGATGTCCTTGGCCCCGGGAGGAGATTAGTCAGGATTCACTGGGTGCAAGCAACAGAGACAGATTCTATTTAACGTAAGCAGAAAAGGAACATATTGGAAGTCTGCTTGTAGAGTCAAAGGAAAGATGTCCAAGTAGGTCTCAGCTCCATGGATGTATTCAGCAGGAGTGAATGGACAACCTCTTCAGTGTGACACTGTCTTCCTCAGTCTGCCCCAGAGGGTTTTGGTGGTTGTGTTCAAGCTTTAAATTTAAGGGAGAGAGTCTGGCCCTGGCCTGGTCCTTGCCCTAGAAATGAGAGTAACAGGATGTCTGACCTGGAGGAACCTTAGAGGTCTGTAACTTTGATTTCACATTCTGCATATCACCCAACACAATGCTTTGCCCAAAGTAGGAAAGGAGAGGAGAACTGACATTCCTCATGTGCCCACTGTGTGTCTACATGTGTGCTGCGGCTTCTACACGGGTTATACAATATATTACTCAATGCCTCCATGGAGTAGACATTATTTCCTCCATTTTAAGATGAGGAGAGTATGGTGTAGACAGTGGAAGTTATTTGACCCAAACCACATAGCCATCAAGAAGTATAGTCAGGTCGCAAACCCAGCTCTCAAGACTCCAGACTTCACTCTTCCCCTTTACCTGCTGCCTCCTGGCAGGTCTCCCATATGGCATGAGTGACTGTATGTGAAACTGTCTGGACACATTGCCAGCTCAACTCAAACAACCATTTGACCAATAAACTGAAAAAATAAAACTAATAAACGAAACCAGCAGTAGGTTGACCTCTTGTTCCAGAGCTACGTCCAACCCGAGAGGCTTGGGATGGGGCTTTTTGGTGGAATCTGGTCCTTGACATTTGTTCATGAGCCTACGAACCCCCGAGACATTCTGTGGCTTCAAGGCAGAGTCTTTTGGGGTTGATTGTTACCAGGCTGAAAAGGATCTTCCTTGCTGATGTCTACTTTGAGCATCCTGTGACTTGATCTGAGTTCACTCTATTTATTCCTTTTATTTTATTTTAACATCTTGAATTGTTTTAAGAAAAACATCAGGAGTGTATGATGAAACATCCTCAGTGGGTTTCTATTTAGGGGGGAGGGGTGTGCCATATAGAGGACGGGGAGTGAACGCCTGCCTAGGATGGTGGCCCCGCAGGAGCTCCAGTGCCGGCTCTGGGTATTTAGGGCCTTCAGAACTGAACTCTCAGCCCACAGTGCCTCCTTGCCCAGCTGTCCTCCCACACCTCTTCCCATCTCCTCACCCCACCCAAAGCTGGAAAATGTCATTTTTCATCTTTCTATTGCTCAGGGAAGAATTGGATAAAAAGAGGCTAAGAAATAATTCATTTGTTCAGAAATATGGGAATCATATCAGAGGGTTACAACATCTGGCAGGAGTTAGCAAGGAAAAGAACCCAAGGTGCTTATTGCCCCCACTTTTTCCATCTGTTCTGTTTCTTTTTATCTGACTGCACAGACCACTGACTTTTTCCAACGTATATTCTGTGGGGTCAGGCTGGGGACTCAGGAGTTCTGACCAGGAACTGCAGGGCAGGGAATTACAAATTCATTCGACAGACACTGACCGAATGTCAGCCATGCCCAGGGGCCTCTGGTTTTACAAATCCAGCCTCTAATCCCTGGGCTCTTACTGTGTGCCTGGCTGGATGCCAAGCACTTTATAAGTGTTATCTCACCGAATCCTCATAACCACTGTTAGCTGAGGTTCAGGGAGATTAAGTCACTTGCCCAAAGTCACACATAGCAGGTAAATGACAGAATTTGGACCCAGAATTTGTGGACCTAGTCAGAAAGAACTGGGTCCAAATAACCAACCATATAACCATATTATATGGCTCTCCTCAGCCATATGACGTATTCACTGTGTTATATGGCTGAGTTGGAATAAGAAATGATTCCTGTCCTCCAGGCGCTCACAACTTAAGGAGGAGTTACAGCCTGTAGGTAAATAAGCCGTTCTAGCTCTGGATTGCTCATGTCGTAAATCTAGAAGTTTTCAAACTTTATCGAGTGTCCATACTGGGTCATGCACTGTGCTGGGCACTAGGAAGTGTGGGGTTAATAAGATGTAGTCATTTTTTTCTTAGGTGCTCACATCCTAGTGAAGAAGATGCGGGCACGTATGATTAATTGTAGCATCATAGGCTCAGTTCTGGAACAGTCATATGCATGAAGTGCTGTGGGAACATGGGAGCAAGAAATTAATTCTGCTTCAGACTGGTGGAAACCCATTACTGAAAGCCTCCTACACCCTCCTTTATGCTTCAGGGACCACCTCCTGCAGGCTCTGGCCCGCTGGCCTGGAGCTGCCCAAGCAGGCAGCTTTTCACCCTGCATGCCGCCTGCTTTCTGTGTCTGGGTGAGTGGGGAGAAAAATCGAAAAATGCCAAAATGGCGTCAGTCTCTCAGGACCCCTGGGTGAGAAACACCTCGGGATGCACATGGCTTACGGCCATTCTGGTGTGAGTGGCTCTGAATTTTCCATTTCAGAAGAGGGCCAGCTGCAGGGGTTCTGGTGGCCTGGTGTGACCCATGACTCTCCATCGGAGCAGAACTAGGTCCTCACTGGTCAGTCTTTTTCCCGTAAGTCGTCTTCACCACCCATTGCGGGTGGTGGGCTTTCCCTTAAGTCGTCTTCACCACCCATTGCGGGTGGTGGGCTTTCCCGTAAGTCGTCTTCACCACCCATTGCGGGTGGTGGGCTAAGTCTCAAGACGTGATGGATTATCTCCTCCTAAGACCCAGGCAGAGAGAAGGAACCTTACTCAGGGAAACTGGTTCGATAAATTAGACCATTCTCTCCGCTGGGTCACATTGACCTAGTGCAAAGCCACCTTCTGATTTGTGATATATTTTGAGCCAAAACACACTCATCTTCTGGATTCTGAACCTTAGATGGTGGTGTATTCTGTTTTCTGTAGTAGACAAAACTTCCCTAGTGTAACGTTGGAAAGTCCCAACAGGCAAGCTGACATTGTCGTTACTTTCCCCACATCCTTATCTTTGTATTATTATTTTTTTAATTGAGTGGTTAGATTTTTTTTTTTTACATCTTTATTAGAGTATAATTGCTTTACAATGGTGTGTTAGTTTCTGCTTTATAACAAAGTGAATCAGTTATACATCACACACAATAGTAGGAAGTAGGGCCCCTGCAGGGCCAGGGAAGCCTGCACAGGGGGACCTGAGCCTTGAAGGATGACCTCTCTGTCAGCACAGGAGACACGGATTTTTTACAAAGGAATTCTTGCAAAGAATTTCTGTTAATAGGCTTTGCCCTCACTTCAAATCCATGGTTTGGTCATTTAGTGTACTGGCATCTCTGTTGAGTGATGAGCACAGACCCCTGATTTGACTGCAGGCTGAGAGCCAGACACAAAGAAGGTAACACAGGTCCTGTTTCTGAAGAATGACACTGAGGAAGGGGAAAGGAAGGGCTATTTGTTGAGCTCCTACTATGTGTCAAACACCATGGAAACATCAGGGGTAGAAGGTCCTCCCCAAAAGCGTTTAGCCTGGCTGGGGAGGCAGAAGTGAGAGACATGAACATCTCTCAAACACTTACTAATGTCAGAAACAACTCTCCAGCACTCTCCCTGCATTCACTTACAACGCCTGTGGGGCTGGTACTCTCCTATCCCCTCACCGGGAGGTAATTATTCCCTCTGTATCAGAGAACTATTCAGCCCTGTGGCTTGTGTTATGGTGGGGGGGACCCACGGGGGCTTCTGAAGCACAAAAGGGGAGCAAGAAATTTTGTTCTATAAGAGATTATGCAAAAGCCACTCTGGGGGAAAATCTGGGCGTAGATAAAGGAAAGCTGGGTGAAGGGCGCAGTGGCCGCTGCGTAGAGATAGTGGGTGGTCCTGCCCTGCAGCCCCCGGGGCCGCAGAGACCTGCACACGGGCAACATAACCCTGGTACTGGGCTGTGTTCTCAAAACAGAAGTAGGAGTTGAGTCTCCTAGGATCCAGGAGAGAGGCACAAACCTAGAGCAGGGAGCGCCCAGAGGGGCCCCCAGAGAGCCTGCAGCCGTGTGCTTTCTGACTGCTGTCCACAGAGAACAGAAATTTGCATGGGTCTGAGCACCAAACTGAGAGGCTCAGGCCAAGCAATTATGATGCAAATGAGGCTGTTGGCAGCCACTTTCCAACAGCAGGACCCAACGCGGAAGCATCTTAGCAACCAAGGTGGGAGTACAGGGTAAGAAGGCTGCTCTGCAGTCCAGCTGCCCCAGAGCTCAGGGCTGCCTGGAGGGGGCGGCCTCTGGGGCACTGGTACCTGCTGCTCTCGGAGAACTGGGCTGCCATTCGCTCCGCAGCTGTGCGTGACTTGCAAGTGGGGCAGGATCTTTGGTTTGTTTACAAAGTCACATGCAGCATCTAAAAAAAACAACCGAAGCCTCACACTTCCTTTGTTCTTCTGTTAAGCAAATGTACTTGGACCCTGTAGCTATTCTAGATATGGGAAATGGAAAGGAAATGACCAGCTCTTCTAATTATGCTTCTCTGCAGCCCATGTAGAAACCACCACACGTAGGAGAATTCACTGTGCAGTCCGCTCTTCACATCATCACTCACATCCCCTCAAGAGTGTCTGCCATTTACTTAGCACGGAGTGGGCTCCAGGGCTAGGCTAGTGTTTCACAGGCAACATCTTATTTGGTCCCCAAAGAATGTGATGAGGTTGGGTCTATCCTTACCCGCATTCTCTGCTGTGCTGGCAAATGTGTTACAACTGGGGAGGGTGGCAGGGGCCCTGATTTGTTGTTTTGTAGCGGTTGCCACTTTCCGTGGTGTAAATACTCCAGCCACAGCCCATTTCAAGCCACCAGCTTGATGTCACTGAAAGCAGAGCTGGGAAGAAGCAGAAGGGTTACCATCCATCTGTTTAACAAGCATGAATTAGCTGAGCAACTTGCTCAAGGTTGCACGGTATGATCCTCTGTAGGGGCGTCCCCAGGGACGGAGTCCCTCACAGGGGCTGAAGCTCAGTGCCCCGCGGCCCAGGGAAGCTGAGAACTTTCAGGGCTCAGCTATTCCTGTACAGTGAAGAAGGTCCCACCCAAAGGGCCGACAGCCCCCCGTCAGGAAACACTGATGGAGGATGAGGAAGGGTAAGTAGAGCAGCAGCAGCCCCAGAACTAGGTGATGAATGCCTGGCTGAGACGCGCGCATAGTAATTCTCCCCGCGGATGTGCGGCAGCTCGCCTCACTGTTCTCACAGCATTAGACATATACGGTTTCCAGTGTTTCATTAGTGCTGTATAAATGTTTCCTTTGCAAACCGAGCTTGCTTTGAATTTCCAGATAAATTTCCAGAAGCAGAATTACTGGGTCCAAGGGTGTGGGCATCGGAATGCCCTCGATGTAGGTTCATCAGATTGTTTTCTGAAGATTGCACTGACTCTCAGGGTCTTTGCTCTGAGAAAGCAAAGATGGACATTTAAATAAACAAGCTGGGCCCCTGGGCGCTGTAGAGCATGGTGGGTGGTTCTGAGTCATTCTGAGTTTTGTGGGAGGAGCTCACAGAATGTTGGGTGACAGGAGCCTTAGCTCAGCAACCCTCAGCGTGAGTCCCTGGACCAGCAGTGTCAGCCTCACCTGGGAACTTGTTAGAAACGGCGGATCTCAGGCCCCAGCCCACACCTGCTGAACCAGACAATCTGGGGATGGGGCCAACGTGGTGTGTGTCATCAAGCCCTCCAGGGGATTCCAATGTCTGCCGAAGGCTGGGAACCAGGGCCATAGAATGATGACCAGGAGCAGGTGCTTCTAGGCAGATGGAGTCAAGCAGGAGAGACACACGACAGCTGGGGGCTCGAGAACTCAGGGAGGCTGGGTCGTGGCATGTCTGACCAAAGTGAGGAAGGCGGCGGAGGGGACGGGATGGGAGGGAACCCAAACCGGGACTTCGGGGACCAGAATAGAGCATGACTCTGACTCGAGGCTTTTCATGGAGGCAGACAAGGCCAAGAGTCAAGGACAAGGGTGTGTCACTGTGAAAGGGCGATATTAAGAGTGAATAGTGGGGCTTTCCTGGTGGCGCAGTGGTTGAGAGTCCGCCTGCCGATGCAGGGGACGCACATTCGTGCCCCGGTCTGGGAAGATCCCACATGCCATGGAGTGGCTGGGCCCATGAGCCATGGCCACTGAGCCTGCGCGTCCGGAGCCTGTGCTCTGCAGCGGGAGAGGCCGCGGCAGTGAGAGGCCCTTCCCCCCCCCAAAAAAAAAAAAAAGAGTGAATAATGGCCGGCGTTTATTGAGTGCTTACTGTATGCCCAAAGGTTTACATACAACAACTCATCCAAGCCTCACAACCCTGAGAGAGGTACTGTCATTACCCCCATTTTACAGACAAGGAAACTGAGGACAGGGAGGTGAAGCAACTTGCTCAAGGTCACACAATCTCACCCTGGGTTGCTGACCCTTGACTGTGGGCCCCACCCATGACCCTTGACCCCTGACCATGCTACACCATAGCTCAGAGAGGGAGAAGATCTGACAGCACTCCTAGTTTGGGCCACTGGAAGAAAAGGATGCTGAGGCTTTGAAGATTTTGATTTGTTCAGTAAAGGAAGAGGAAGGGGAAGGGGATAATGGGCTCTCACGGTCACCTGCTGGGTCTGCACGGTTTCTCATTTAATTCTGACATCATCCTCATATGCCAACGCCAAAGCTGGGCACAGAAGAAGCCAGGTAACTTGTCCATCTGCCCTGCTTCTAAGAGGCATATGGAGGTTCAAGCCCAGTCTGTCTGCCCTCCTACTCCAGGCTCCGTCCACCTGCCACGCAACCTGCGGTGAATAGCTGCCGTCTAGTGAGCTCCCACCCTGTGTCTGGCCCTACACTACTTCCTGTCATGCCCACAGCCATTCTCAGCATATGTTGTGTCATCCTCAGTGTACAGATGTGGAAACTGAGGCCCAGACAGGCTAAGTGCCCTCCCTGAGTGAGTCCGTTAAGCCATGGTGGTGGGCGTTTCACTCGTTCCCTGTGTGTCCCTGGGTGCTCACTCTCTGGAACACGGTAGGTCTGCACTTCCTCACCGCTGGCTTTGGAAAACGCTGTGAAGATGGCGAGTGCTGTGTGTCGCTCGTCGGCGAAGCTGTGAGAGCAGGAGTGAGGTCCCCTGCCGCAGCGTCTGTGAGGCAGGGGCTTGATGGCGTCTCCCCGGCCTGGGCCTCGAGGGAGGGTGACACAGAGGAGAGAAAGCAGCCCAGCTGCAGTGAGCGCGTGGTGCCAGGTTGGTTTAAGCCCCTGAGGTGTCAGGACGTCCCTTCAGCACAGCCTAGCCCGTTCTGACCACGCGGGAGTGGTGCTGGGCACTGTGGGCCCACTGTCTGCCTTCCAAGTTTGACTTTTCTGTCACCAGGTTGGACCTCTAGTCCTGCCTTTCAGGACTCAATGATCGAAAGGGTGAAAAAGAGCTAAAGGGCTGCCGTTGTCTTCTTTTGCAGTTGCTCAAAACGACGCTTCCGGTTTTTGCCCTTCGGTGGCTTTGCCTCCCCTCACAGAGAGCGGTAAGTTCATTGTCTTCCTAATTTCTCCGATGTGATGTGGCCTCATCTTTCTCCTTGCTTTTGTCCTGTAGTTTATAGCTCCCACGACCCTCTCACATCCATGAACTCAAGCCCCTCTCAGTTCACACATGCATAGAGAGGGCAAATGCCAGCAGCACATCACAGCAGTTTACATGCCAGCCAAAGAGTGCGTCCAACTGGCCGCAGAGCGTGGCGGGAGCCCAGTCCTCCTGCTTTTCATTCTAAGGTTTGTTGCACCCTGTTGTGTAGTGACTAGGCCTGCACAAGCCCGGGGCCGTGTCAGGAAGAGTAGCGTTTGGGAACTATGTGCAGAGGAGTCGGGGCTCCGAGCCATCGGTGCCCCACGCAGCACAGTGACATCTGAGGCCGGGCGCTGGCCCTGATCCCAGGAGCACCACCTGGGCTGGGGCTGCCATCTCCTTCTGCACATGGCACCGTCCCCACCGCACACACCCTGTCTGGCAGCAGGAAGCGTGGGGCGGTGGTCGCCATGGGACCGGGCAGGGCAGCGTGGGCTTTGCTGCATGTCCCTTTTCTGCTTCCCCTTAGTCAGGAAATGAGAGGCTCTCATCATTCCTGTCCTGTGACATGATGTCTGAGGGGCACTAGATGTCTGTCATTATGGTCCTGGCTGAAGGGACAACATGTAGCTCGTGTAGGAGAGAATCATTTGTCATCAAGGCTGGGCTGAGAGTATGAATGTCCTCAAGCATGTTGTCACTTCCTTCCCTCAGTTACAAGAGCTGACTTTGTGTGTATTTTTTTCCCCTGAGCATTCTGTACAGAATATCGATGTCTAAGCACTTAAAGATTTCACATCTAAGACATTTGATCTTCACACCAACCTCAAGGGGCAGGTCCTATTTTCCTATTTGCTAATTACAGAAAATTCAAACAATGCTGAAATACAGAAGGAAAAAAATCACAGAATTATTTAGAAGTTACTCCATGTCAGTTCATATATCGGTTTATTTCCTAATCTCCTTAGACTTTTCTGTATGGAAAAGTAGTTGTAATCTTGCTACAACGTTATGTGTCTTGTTTTTACCTAATATTGCATCATGTGTATATTTCCAAACAGTTATATATGTCTAAACCATTCATGTATGCATGTGTATATTCATTCATTCATTCATCTGTCTATGTTCTTCCCCTTAAAATGCTCCCAATCTGGTGATGAAGAAACAAAGACAGTACAGTGATCAACCATGGTTGTCACATTATCCTACTAGGTCGACGCACTGTCGTTCACTAACTCATTCCTCTATTTCTGGGCATTTGATTGTTTTTGACTCCTCACTATTACGAAAATACCACAAGAATACCTTGGTACATAAAGCTCTTTCCAATGTTGAGATTATTTCCTGGGGGCAGACTCTCCAAAGCAGAATTACTGGGTTTGAAAACTCTAGATTTTTTGACTCTAGATCTATATCGCCAAATTAGTCCCAAACACTTGTTTGTTGTTGCAGACTTACTAGCAGTGAATCAAAGTGGTTCCTTTTTTGTTGTTGTTTTTTTAATAAATTTATTTATTTTATTTATTTATTTTTGGCTGTGTTGGGTCTTCGTTGCTACGCGTGGGCTTTCTCCAGTGGCAACAAGCGGGGGCTACTCTTCATTGCGGTGCACGGGCTTCTCATTGCGGTGGCTTCTCTTGCTGCAGAACACAGACTCTAGGTGCTTGGGCTTCTGTAGTTGTGGCTCACGGGCTTTAGAGCACAGGCTCAGTAGTTGTGACACACGGGCTTAGTTGCTCCGCATGTGGGATCTTCCCAGACTAGGGATCGAACCCGTGTCCCCTGCATTAGCAGGCGGATTCTTAGCCACTGCGCCACCAAGGAAGTCCCTCAAAGTGGTTTTTTTTCCATCATGTGCTTAGAATCCTTAAGTATTATCACTAAAAATATCATTTATTAAATTTACGGATAAAGAAAACTTCCGTACCTGATGTCAAATGCATATGTTAGACAGGAATCGATCAACACATAAACCTCTTCAGGTGATTTTACAATGCTTCCAGTCTGTTTTTGCTAAAATTTGTATTACTGAGACTTGAGTTACTAACAAAAGAAAGAAAAGGTGTAGAATTCCACATCTCCCTTCACACACACACAAAGTCTATGGAGCTGAGTAGATGTTTTGAAGGCGGAATGAGATGTCACGGTATTTTCAAGTGTGCCTTTGACGAGTGTGATCTGAAAGCAGGAGAGATGGGGGGCCAACATTCCATGTGTGCTTAGAGCTTCCAAGTTGGAATTAAGAGGTTGAGCGTGTTCCTTTGATGCGAGTCCGAGGGAGGACATCATTCTGCCTTCGGGGTGTTGGTATGTCTGTGTGATTGTGACATGGATTGGTGCGTGTGCACGTGTGTGTGTGCTCACACTTGCATGTATATACCAAGCATACGTAAAACCCTCATGTTTATGCACTTTTTATTCGGGGAGAAAAGGAAATATTTATTAAATACCAAGCAGTTCAGCAATCATTTAATGCTCAGAAGAAAGTTAGATGGTAACAAGGTTAATTTTTCAAATAAGGAGACTGAAGCTCTGTTAGGTTAAATGATCAAGCTGGGATTGGAACCCACATGTGCCTGCCTGGCCCCCCTCAAAGTTAGATGAAAATATTTGGTTTGAGCTTCTGGAAAGGGTGACAGAGATGGACTTCCCAGCCCCAGACTTGTCGGGAGACCTAAAGTCTCGGCCTTGTTTCTTTTATGAGATTGTGTGTATAAGCTGCCCGTTCAAAGCCTCTTTGAAAATGGGATTCTGATGAGCTGATTGGTCGATGGGGATGGTGAAGCCAAAGGTGGCTTGTGAAATCTCAGGGGCCTGTCTTGGGTACATACACTCTAAACGCTTGGTCTATGTTGCTCCCGAGAAGACTTCAGACACATTAACGTGTGGGGGGCGGGGTTTGAAGACAGCAGGAGTTTATCAAATGGGTGTGTTTCAGAAAGTCTTTCCAAAGAGAGTGCACGTGCAAAGGCCCAGGACCACAAAACAGCCTGAGGCATTCAGACATTGGAAACGGTCCAGGGTGGTGGGCCTAGGGCTGTCAGTGGGAGAGGCAGAAGATGATCAGTAGAGAAATGCTGTAGCTTGAACATGGAGCCGGTGTGGGACTTCGTACTGGGTTTGGAACTAGACCTTGGCAAGGTGTCTTGGGAGCGCTAGGGTGGGCACAAACAGAGAAGCGTGTTATGGCAAAACAGATTCCTCTTTCACTTCAATTTAGTTCAATCTGGTGAATATCTATTTTGGAAAATGGATTCTGAATTGTCACTTAAGTTCCAGGAAAGGTGTGCTGTGTTGAAGGTCTTGTTTGCAAAGAGAGTATCCCACCTACTAATTAGGAGAAAGGCACAGGAAGAAAGAATTTAAGGAGATGAGCCACTTACCAAAGTGAAGCCACTTCCAGTGGCAGTGGGAGCCTGGGGAAGGCTCCCCCAAAATTCACCACAGACAGTGAAAGCACCCAGGCACATCAGGGCCAGTCTGTGCCATAAAGGCCAGTGTGCATTTGCCAGATGGCCAGGAGGGGGCAGGGGGCATCCTGGGCAGAGGGCAGTGCATGGACAGAATCCCGGGGCCTGCATTAGCACCGCACATGCAGGGAAGTACAGGTAGCTCAGGACTGCAGGGCCAGGAGGGAGGCTGGACAGGGGACTGGGGCCAAACATTCGAGTGCCTTGGGTACCACGAATCCTTGAAGGGTTTTAGGCAGTTCCATAATGAGCTTTAAAATGACTCAGACGCTCTCCCTTTGGGCTGTGTGGGAGACGCACTGGTGCCTGACAAGCTAGGCTTTGAGAGAACGAGGACAGTTGCGTCATCTGTATGTAGAGTGCCGTTTTACGCTCTTTAGGGAAACGTTGTATGCTTTTTGAAACGGGCAACACAGTAAAGGTGATATTTCTTCATAAGAGAAAATGTCCATTGCTTCTTAAAAGACCCATGACAGCCCAGCTCAGGGTTAGCATGAGATGTCTTTTCAGATGTTGGACCCTGTCTGTAGGATGACCACTGTCTGCCCCCTCCTGCAGGCCAAATGGGGGGCGGGGAGGTCTTCCAAGGGCTAATTCCCAGGAGAATTGACGTTTTGCTTGTCATCCACTATCTCAGAAGCTCTTCTCTTAGAGGTGCCATTGAAACAAATTTAGATTATTTAGAGTATTTAGATTGCAAGCGAGGGGAAAACACAGATGTGAGTCTTTAAAAAGTTATACCTGTATCTAGGTTCCTTTCACCTGAGGAACTTCAAAATACCCTTTAAAAAATGCCCCAGCCCTTGACTGTGATCACAGGTTGCTACCAGCAGATCGAGGCTGTGGGTGAGGCTGCAGTTGAGAGGGTGTGACGCACGGCTGAGAGGGATGCCTGGTGAAAGTTTACCCTGCTCAGCTTCACCAGCCCGGAGCCCGGTGACAGCAACAAAGCTGTCCCTGGGTATATGGAGATAGAAGTGGCCACACCAGCAGTCTTTTTGGGACCTGCGATTTGTAGTCAATCACTTTTGTCTGCTTTGCCTCTGGCTTTTCACAGCTGTGCCAAAGGGTTGATAGAATTCAGTTGATCTTTTCTGCAAATGTTTTCCACTAAGCTGGAGACAGAGTCGTGTGATCCTAAAAAATGTCAGCACTGGCAGGAGTTTGTGCATCATCTAATTGAGGGAAACATCGGGGCATTCTGGTGTGGAGATGAGATTTGAAGTCCGTCTGCCCAGCTTCCAATCCCGTTCCATCACTTAACACATGGGTACTCTGGGGTCAAATTCCTCAGCCTCCTGATGCCTTTGTTGGCCTCTGTAAAATGAGGATGATGGTGAAAAGTAAGAAATATCAACCTAGTAGGCTTGTGTTGTGGAATAAAGTACAAGGCTCGGCACAAAACCTGATAAGAGTGGGTGTTTAAGAAATGTCAGTAATAGTGCCCAAGTCCAAACCCATCTTTATATAGAGGAGGAAACTGAGGCAGAGAGAGAGAAAGTGACTCTCCCAAGTCACAGCCAGTTAAGGGCAGAGCTATAAAGTCATGAATTTTTATATTCCTAGGTATTGAGTGACTAAATATGTCAATCACTATGCTAAATGCTTTCCATATTTTAATCCCCACAACTGCCCTAGGCAGTGTGCACCATTATGTCCATTTTACAGATTTGGAAACTGAGGGTCAGAAAGGCCCAAGGTCACATAACTAATGAATGGTAGAGCTGGGGTTCAAACCCAATCTGAATCCAAATCCAGAGTCTCCCCACTGAAGATGCTGACTGTTGCTGGTTGGGTTCCTCAGGAATCAGACTCTGAGTTCAGTATGCAGGTCATTTTTTAAGGGAATGGAATCCAGAGGGGTGGGAGAGGGAAAGAGAAGGGCAGAGGGAGAACTTGAGCTTCAATGCAGCCTTAGAGGAGGCCTCAGCTGACCTCTAGGGACGCTGGGACAATCTTCAAAATTGTTATGCCCTCACGTTGGTCACTCACTGATACGGGCTGCCCTTCTAGGGGTCACTCTCCCTGCAAGGGCTGACAGTGGGGTCTATCTGCCAGCAGCCCTCCTAGCAGCTGGGGAAGAGCCCTTCATTAACGAAGGGGGATCTGGAGGACATCACAGCCTGCAGCCTAGTGGTGTTATACTTTAATAATCTCATCTGGGGCACATTTGAGGGTGGAATGGGTGCTGTTAAAACTGTGCAGGCTGCCCTGCACCAACCCTGGGGCATTGTCACCTGCCCGCTGTAGCCACGAGTCTGGTGGTGCATTAGCCCACACAAGCTAATTCTTAATCCCTTTGGTCCTTGGGCTGAAAGGGCCATGTGAGCAGGCACTGACTCCAAAATTGCCTCATGTTTGTATAAAATTTAAATCTCCTTTCCAAATACGCACAGAGCTGGTGTGTGCACATGCACACAGACATACACACACAAACACACACTTTCTCTCTGGACCTCACGGTGTACACTCTGTCCCTACTTCATGGGAAGTGCTGTCCAGGGGAAGATCCCGTATCCCAGGGCCCATCAAGGTGAGGCTGGCAGGCACGCACTCTTTCCTACCTTCAGTCTGTCGAGAGTGCTGGGACTAGTTAGTAGCTGCGTGCCCAGACTAACACGTGTGGCCAGGATGCACATCTGCCACGGCCCCGAGGCGCCTGGGTAGCTGTAACTGGCAGGGCTGAGTGTGCTCTGGGCACAGCCTTACATGTGGCAGCTCCCCTGGACCACTTCTCTGCTTCTCTGAGACCCAGGGGCTGTGATGGAAGAACAGCTGGCAAACTGGGATCACAGCCACGGCAGACTGAAGGAAAGTGGGACACGTGGGGAAACTGGGCCCCAGCTTGGAAGGCTTCACTTCTCTCCACGAAGCAGGAGGGAGCCTCCGGCCAGCTGGTGAGGTGCTGGATTTGGGACACAGTTATAGTTTCTTCTGCCTCGGCTGCCATTCCCCTGTTCATTCGCTTATTCATTCAACAGGTGTTTAGTGAGCACTTACTCTGTGCCTGGCACTGGGTACTGGGGCTACAGCAGTGAACAGAGCCTCAGAAAGCCCTGCCCCATGGAGCCTTCATCCTAGTACATCTTCAGGGCTGGCTCCTCCTCTGCTCTGAGCTAACATCACCGCCTCAAAGAGACCCCCCTGATCACCCCATCAAAGCAGCCCCTTCGGCACTCTCTACCCCTTCACCTTGCTTTATTGTCTTCTTATCTTTTTGCTATGAAATCTTCTCACTTGTTTACTTCTTGAGTATTTGTTTGCCCTCCTCTAAAAAGGAAGGCGCAGAGGGCAGGGACTTTATCTGGCTTGTTCACTGCTATTTTAGCTCTTAGAAGAATGACTGGTACCTAGTCAGTTCTCAAGAAATAGTTACCAAGTGAATGAATATATTTTTCTTGCTTGCTTGCTTGCTAGATTTCGTGCTCCAAAGGGCAGTTATTTTGTAATTCATGGTTTGATCCTAAACACTTAGCAAAGTGTCTAGTAGACTCTCAGTCTTATTTTATTTATAATTGTTTGGTTTTTTAAAAAAAGAAAAAAAATATATAAATGTTCACTTTGCTCTAGGTTAATATTTAAAACCAACAGTGATTCAATTAATGCTTGTTGAAAGAATGAATAAATGAATGAATGGTAACCACATGAATGCATTGGAACACACATGGGATACAGGAATCCTATCTTTGCCACTCCTTAGGTATGGGAACTTGACTAATTTAAAAGATATTTGTGAATCTCAGTTGTCTCACCTATAAAATGGAGATGATGATGTTTTCAAAGAGGCTGTTATTAAGCTGGAAAGATATATTATATGTAAAATTGCTGCACCCAATGTCTGGTGAAGGCTGACTGTGTTGGAATAGCTAGATTAAGTCAAGTACTGCCAGTGCTAAGGGATCCTTTTCACAGGTCATCTTTGTGAATGCTGCCCCTGCAATTGTACAGTATACAACCTGTGCATATGTACATAGTGGGCCTGGGAGGCATTTGATCAATGTTTGCTGAACAGTTGTGTCTTAAACCTTTGTTAGATCTTTGAGGCTGGAGAAAACAGAGGATTTACCTTGATAACTCCCTCCCCAGACAACAACAGTTTTGTTCCTGGTCCATCAAGGGTTTATTTGCTCGACTGAGTTGAAGGGAGTAGAACCAAGAACAAAATATGCCAACCTAGGACCTACCTTCTTTTTAATATAATATTTTCTCCAAGAGTGGTAACATTTTAACAAGTGGGTAAACCAGAAAGATTTCGTTTTTAAGAGTGGAAATTCAGACCATTTGCTAAGCATTTGAGGGAAAATATTTTAGGCGGTTTTTTACCCTTCCTAGGAGCCCTCTAACCATTCTGAGTAGCTGAGTATGGAGTAGACCATTCCTGAATGCAGTCCATCAACAGTGGTAGATTTCCTTTGGTTTTATAGATTATAACACTTTTAGCTGTTGACTTAAAAAGGTAATACTATGTTACCAATGGCTACACAGTTTTTTTTAATTAAAAAACATTTTTTTAATGATCCTTTGGTCATTCTTCATTGATTTTTTTCCCCCCACTGTTGAGTCTGTGCTGAATTCTCTGGCCTCCTTGGTGGAACTGAATTCAATTTACCAAGGAAGCAATCACCTTCCCTCCCCCATGAGTAAAGTCCAGGAGGGGAGAGGAGCCTAGCACAGGAGAGACCGAGGGAGGGGCTTCAGTATAGACAGAGCATCTGGCATCATGGGAGGGGCAGTGGGGGATGAGGTGAGAGGCGATGGGGTCAGAGGACGGAGGAAGAAGTCGTGGTGTGTCCTGCTGGGATGGAGCAAGGTGGAGAGGATGAGCTCCCCGTTAGTGGGGTATTCAAGCATGTTGGAGATTCCCTCACTGTGCGGGGTCGGGGGTGGTTTACGTGCCCTCTAAGTTTCTCTTTAAGTTTTCTATTTTGGTCATTCTGACGATTGGCTCAGTTATGCTTTAAGGTGTTTGTTTTTTCTTCTTCTGTTTTTGTGATAACTTTTACCCGCAGACAAGCAGGCGGCTCTTGGCAGATGTTCTGAGAAGCAGAAGCAATGAAGCAGAGGGACCTTGGCACGGGGCGAATCTGGGTTTCAATTCCAATTCTATTCCTACTCTGTGTAATGGGGGCCAGTCACTTCACTGCTCTGAGCCTTGGGCTCCTTGAGGCAGAGTTTTCATAATATCACCTCCATCCACAAGTTGCTGTGAGATCTGGATGAAGTCGTGTAGGGCAGGTGCTTAGCACAGTGCCTAGCGTGCCTAGTGGATGCATGCTGAGTGGCGACGGCAGCAGGGGCCCTACCCTCACACTGACTGGAGAGGCAGAGGGCAGGAGTGCAGTCTTGGGAGTTTGCCCGCCCGGGTTCAAACCAGCTGTCAGACCTTGTGCAAGTTACCTACAGTCCACTCAGCGGTCAGGATGGCCTCCGTCCCATGCTCTTGTTCAATGTCTCTAGGGAAGCCTCCACATCATTGGAATTACTTTACTCAGCCACGTTGGTTCTCATATGCATCTGTGCCTCCAAATTTCTGCAGTTTTCCCCAGCTCCCTGGGATCACTCACAATGACCCCAAGAAAGAGGAATTCAGATGCTCTCAGTAACCCATTTATCATGCCACCTCCCAGGTAGCCTTTGCATGTAGGTGGAATTTGGGGGGTTCCACTTGACAGGAGTCAAACTTCCTAGAGAGAAATCAGATTCAATCTGAGCCTTTGAATTTCCACTAGGAATTTTGCTTGCAATGCATTTAGCGATTTGTCATGAGGACATGGACAGAGTATAGCTCCAAGGCTGGTTTCATGTGTATGCTTTTTTCTTAGACATTTCTCTAGAAGTGTCTTTGAAGTTAGCCGTGTAGAAGATGATTACTCACCAACCACAAGCTCATAATCTCAACAGATGCTGGACCATTTCCGATGTCTTTGAAAACCCCTGCCTGAGATGTACACGCCACTAAAGGGAACCAATTTATGAGTCTGGAGTTGAGCCACGGGGAGAAAGGGGCAGCTGTGGCGGGGCGGGGATTGGGAGGGGGCAGCCTGGGTCAAGCCCTTGGCTTGCCCATCATGAGCTGTGACTTTAGCCAAGTTATTCCCTGCCTCTGATCTTCAGTTTAGTCCCTTGCAAAATAGTAATAGTGATACAGTGAATGCACAGGTTGATGTCATTATTAAATATCACAGTGTAAGTGAAGATGTTTCACAAACTAGAATGCATCACATAAACGTGAGATATTATGAAATCAAATGCCCATTACTTGCTTCCTATGTGATTAATTGATCAGCTAATTGATTTATTCAATAACTATTTACTGAGGTCTTGTGGTATGAGAATAATTCTAGCGTTAATCTTTATAGAGATGAAAAAAGAATGAGTATCTCATTTCTCCTTTATTAATTAAAGAGCTGTGTTCATTCACTCATTCATTACATATTTATGGACTGGGCGGCTCATGCGAAATTGTGATGACGTTATTCCTGTTTAGCATGTAGATTCCTTAATAAATGCTAGCTACAGCTATATTACTATTTCTATTGTTAATATTTTTATATGCTCTCATGATAGGTCTTGGAGAATTAATGAAAACTAAGGCAGAGCCTTTGATCTCAAGATGCTCATAATTTTAACTGAGAAAAGAACATAAGTAAGTTTCGATGCAGCATATTAGTGGAACACTAGACATATTTAGAAGATACTTAGAGCAGAAGAAAAACTACGGCGGCGTGGTGGAGGAAGGAGTCTTTCAGAGGGGTTTCCAAGGGAAGTGACATCTGAGTTGGGTTTTGAAGGATGATACAAGCTCATCATATGCATAAACTGACTTCACTTTGTAAGTGTAAACAAGGGGAATAGTGAACAAAGTCAGACAACACAGAGTGTGTTGCTAGACGGCCAGATGTGAGTTTGGGGTGGTAGGAAGTGGACAGACGAGAGAAGTGTCTGGAGAAGCAGGCAAGGGAGGCAGCAGACAGAACGTGAGGAAACTTGGGGGCCGTGCATTTTGCTAGCAAATCAGATAAATGCATTTACCCCATCCACTTACAATGGTAGAATCTGAAATTTAGAGTTGAAACTAATATTCATTTTGACTTTCCTTCTATAATGACCTTTCTAGATGGACGTTCAGTCTACTGAAACACCAGGTGAGGATAACGTTGAACGTTTCAGGTCAGGTAGTCCCGTGGGTGGAGTGCCACTTCTCAAGATAGAGAATATAAGGAGGGGACCAGTTAAAGAGTGTGGGTGAGGATGGAAGTAAGATGTAAGTGTTCAGCTTTCAACCTGCTGAGTTTGGGATGCTTCAGGGACATCTGCTTGGAGGTGTCTAGTGAGCACTGAGTATCTCAGCGTGAGGCTTGGGCCAAGGTCTGGCCTGGAGATACATTTGATAATCACTGGCATGTCGGTAGTATTTTAAGTCATGGGGATCATGAGATCACCCACGGAGAGTGTGTAGGGTGCAAATAGTAAAGGTCAAGGACAGATCTCTGAGGAATCGCAGTTTTTAAGGGAAGAGCAGAAGAGAAGCCAGAAGAGCAGCTAGAAAGCTAGAAGGAGCACGTGGTGTCATGGAAACCAGGGGTGGGTCAAGTGGTCAGTAGCTTCAAGGAAGCTGGGGACTGCAAGCATTCACTGGGTTAGTCATGAAGAGTCCTTTGCAGATTTCACAAGGTGATGAGGGAAGAAACTACATAGTAGTGATTTGAGAAAATGGAAACTACAAACTTTCCCAAAAATCTTGGCTCTGAAGAAAAAGAAAGAGATTGACAGCTAAAAAAAGAACTGTAGAACATTTGTTAGTAACTATCAACTTTTAGGTCATGAATCACCCACGAGAATGTATTGAAAACAACATACTCCTCCATACGTACCAAATTTTGCATGTATTTTCAGGGAAATGGACCCCCTTAAACCCAGACCCTAAGTTAAGAAACCTTGGGCTAGAGTAAACGGTTGTTTTAATAATGGAGAAATGTGTGTACGTTTTTATGCAAAGAGTGAAGTGTCAGTGTTCAGGGGTAGACTGGGCATATAGGAGGGATGGGAGTGGGCCTGGATGGGGAGATAGTCGGTAGATGGATGTCCCTGAGGGGGTGAGGTCAAGCTGTCGAGCACCGATGGGGGAATTGGCGTCAAACAGCCACCCTTTCTCCGTTCAGGAGAAACAAAGAGGGAAAGATGGGATGGTTCATAGAGAGTAGCTGGAGGGTGGGGAGTTGAAGCTCTGCTGATAACGGTCCCTCTTTCTCTGGGCTGCAAGAAGTCAGGCACCTGCTGAGAGTGCAGGGGTCATGGTGATACCCAGGCCTGGGGAGAACGCAAGAGAGAGACGACTACATTGTCAGGCTGTGTTGAGACTTCAGTGGAGGCTTGAAGATCCAATAGTTGTAAAGGCTCCAGTCTGTTTGTCTGTGGGTATTTCTTTAGCCGTACTCAGGCTAAGACAAGTTGCAGAGGCAGCAGGCCCATCGGATTAACCCAACGGGGAGGAAAGGGGGCTGAGGGCAGTGGCAGAAGGGAAGTTGAAATGATGGACCCCAACCGATCGGAGGCCTTGGTTTATGAGCCAGTGAAGATGGATGACATGGTGTGGAGGGTAAGAGAGTAGAAATCACAGTGAAGTTAAAGAGCTGGTTTTGATGGAATAAAGTACAAAAATGCTAGAAGGAAGGAGGATTGTGGGACGTAACGGCAAGTGTCCCTTAGACAAGTGGGATTTACAGGGTGACGGAGCTCAGTGCCGTGCCAGGGTTTGGGATGCGATTGTGGAGGTACTTGGCTGGAATGAATGCAAGTACAGTTTTCTGGGATTAAAGAGGCCGGGAAACTGAGACCAGACTATGAAATAGGCCATCTACTTTCCCCATAGATGACAAAGTCCCCCAAGGTTTTAGCAGGATTTGGGATGAAGATGAAAATTACCAGCTGGCTGGCAAAGAATTTGAAGAATGTGGGAGAATGACCAGGCACCCCTAGTTGAGGATGAGAAGTACTAGAAGGTTTCATAACTGGAAGATTGTGACTCAGAATGAGGGCAGGGGACATTATGGTAAGAGAACCCTTGTTTCCAGGACACAGCGGATAGGGAAGGATGAGAAAGGTTCGGGGATTCGCTGTGACAGCAGGCGGATGATTTCAGAGAGCTGGCAGCTGCAGGAGGCTGGGTCAGGAGTCAGGGGAGACCACCTCCATGTCGAGAAGACAGGCAGGGCTTGGATTCTATCCTCGGGCTGGAGGGCAGCTCATGTCTGCCACCTTTTCATTCTACCAAATAAGAACCCTTTAAAAAAAAACAAAACAAACGAATCATTTTGTAAAAGGACATTAACATGCCAGGCTAGGAAGGAGAACTATCAACATGTCATAAAATTACGATACTTTACCTTCCAGATGGCATTTCCCAGATGGCTCCTCATTCCCGGAAAAAGTACAAAACTCCCTGTCGAGTTTCCTATTGGATTTTTGGTTCCCAGAATGTAGACCCTCCATCCGTCATGGTACATAGTGACTGAACCCCTGTCCCTTCTGGCTCTGCCTTCTGGCTTGGGGGTCGCAAACCACAGCCTTCAGTCTTTCTGTGCAAGACCTGTAAGCTTAGAATGTGACATAGAGAGAGATAACATGCAGCAGAGAATGAATGTGGCCAACAGTGCTTAACATATTGACATTTACTATTCGGCTTCTAACAGAAACTTCTTGCTCACCCCTGTCCTAGCCTGAAGATGTGCTGTCTTCTCCATCCTTCCTCCCAAGCCCCTGAATCATCAGAGTGGGTCTTTTCTGGTCCTCCTGGGCCATATAACCAGACCTAACCCCCACTGTGCAACACTCTTGACCAGGAAAGTGTGGGGGTGGCAGCATTCCTATCAGTACTATTAATGCTCGTGTTTTGGTTAAAAATGCCCTGTTTTACAAGTAACAGCGTGTACGCCCTTGTGTATTCAGCAACACGGCAGAGCTAGAAGCTCTGGTTTTGGGGGTCAACACACAGGGGGTAAATCTTTAATAAATGTTACTGAGTGCTTGTTATGCTCCAAGCAGTTTGTAGGCATCAATCCATTCAGCCCTCACCCTCACCGTGTGTCCAAGGCCCACTGACTTTTTATGCCACGACACACACTGGGGACAACGATATGGCGTTGGGAAAACCAGATGGGAGGACGGCACAGCTGCTTCCACCCCTCCCCTCAGGGAGGCTAGAAGGATCAGTAGCAAGCTGTAACCCTTAGCATATGGGAAACCCTCTCTGTGACTCAGGTGACATCAGGTGACACGACTATTCCAGTTTACAGAGTACGATTTACCCCCTGTCGGAGCTGGCAGTGGGCAGAGCTGGGATTTGGGCAGGCAGGGTGCTCCCAGAGTGGTCCCTCCTTAAAATGTGCACGCAGTGGTGGCCAGGACAGCCATGCACATGGCTGTGTGTGGATTAAATGAAACAACACACATAGCACATCGCAGCGCATCTGGCAAATAGGAAATGGTTGGTAAACATTAGCCATGGTAATATGTGTTATTTGACATGATAAGAATTATCATTACAATCAGCATTTCTATGCAACACAGGGGTACAGCAGGCTCTCTGTGAATCAAGGAATGTTTGTTTTTACTGGATAGTCACTCACTGTATTAGTTCGGGCTATGTAACAAAATACCACAATCTGGGGGTTTAAACAACAGAAATTTATTCTCTCCCAATTCTGGAGGCTGGTAGTCCAAGATCAAGGTACTGGCAGGGTGGGTTCCTTCTGAGGGCTGTGAGTGAAGGATCTGTTCTGGAACCCTCTCCCTGGCTTGTAGATGGTAGTTTTCTCCCTGTGTCTGCATGTCATCTTCCTTTAATGTCCATTTCTATATCTAAATTTTCTCTTTTTATGAGGACACCAGTCCTTTTGGATTAGGGACCATTCTGATGATCTCATTTTCACTCGATTACCTCTGTAAAGGCCCTATGTCCAAATAAGGTCACGTTTGGAGGTGCTAGGGGTTAGGATGAATTTGAAGTGTGAATCTTGGGATTGAGGGGGCACAGTTCAACCCACAGTACTCACTGCCATCCCTCTGCTAAGCTCTGGAGGTGCAAAGTTAAAGATGAAAGCATGCTTCCTGGGTAGCTCAAAAATAGGTATTTGGAGGCTGAACAGAGATAAATACGTCTCTGTGTATTTTTCTAGTGTTATAAATGTTAAAACGGGTCCAGTAGGGTCTGCTATGTCAGGCATTTCTCTCTGAAGGTATGCTAGACCAACAGCTAGCGCTGGTCACATTTTCATCTCTCAAATAATTGCAAAATAACAAGGGACATCTTTTTTCTTCTTTCTGTTATCAAAGGAACATCTAGGGTTTTTTGGGTTTTTTTTTTTTTTTTGAGTGTTAATGAGGGTAAAAATAGACCAGTGTGACGTGGTTCTCACTTGAAAGACGGTGTCTGGTGAGAAATCAGGTTGTCTGAGTGTTGGTCCCATCCAATAATGACAGCACACAAGTGTCTTATACCAGCGAGAGCTTGTGGCCATAAAGCTGAGAAAGCAGCATTAGCGAGCCTGTTATACTCTGCTGACTCCAAGGTCACGGAGGCTCGCTGGTGCCTGAAATGTTTTCCTGTGTGAAAGACCTTTCCTGCTGAAAGGCTTCAAAGCGGTGATGTTTTCTCCCCCGGCCGGCCTGGGCATGGAAACCACCTCCAGTATTTCCTCAAGCTTTTTCGACGTTCAGCACCTATCCCTTCGATAAGCCTTGAGGAGCAGAAAGGAATTCTTCTTGGTTCTGATTGCAAGAAGAACAGTAAGAATCCTGGATTCTTTTCAGTGCTTTAGAGTGTCTGCTTGTTATCTTCATTCTTGGTGATGCTTAAGAAAATCACATTGATCTTTTCATTTTAAAAATGGCTCTGTGATTATTTGAACGTTGGAGAGAAGGTCAGGCATTTGCGACTGGCTTGACATTTCTGCACTTTGATCTGATTAAAAAACTTTGAAAGGCTCTTCCCCCCCCACACCCCCACCGTTTTTCAAATGAGAGAGAGGAGGGCCAGAGTGGGAACTTACCCTTGGTTACTTACCCAGCCAGCAAGCGGGAGACCTGTTCCTCCTGTCTTAACACAGGTCTGTAGTTCCGTGGGTGTTTGTTTTTTGTTTTGTTTTGTTTTAGCTATTTTTAACAGCTGGAATTACTCTCTCTGGGCCTTGAAATCAAAATCAAACATTTCTTTCTTTAACTGATATCCGTGTGGAAAGGAACAAAGGAAGGCAAGAAGACAGGAAGGCAAGAAAAGAGGAAGAAAGGAAGGAAGAGAGGGAGGAAGGAAAGGGAATTAAACACAGTTTTCCATATATTGGTGGAAATTTTCAAACATATTTTAGTCTAGTGATTTTTTTTAAGCTGAGTCTACATTAAAAGGGAATAATGCTGCCTGGAAGGGAATGGAAGTACCTTGATATCACCCCAAGGCCTGCCTGTACCAAGGTTGCAGGCCATGCTGCCCCTCTCGTTCCCTCCCCTCGGCCCTGCCCACCCTCAGCAATGCTTAGGTGTACAGGGCAACCTAATTGCACAAGGTTGTCCCGGGTTCAAATGCTGGCTCAATACCTTTTAGCTGTGTGGCCTTGGGCAAGTCATTGGCCCTCTCTGGCCCTCATTCACTTTTCTCTTCTGTAAAATAGGGATAATGTTGTCCACCTCAGCATTGTACTGTAAGACAGAATCAGATCATCTTGAATTTGCCAGCCCACTAGATGGTAGCCTGTCTGTCCCTATCACAGAGGTAAGGGCTGTGTGACATGGGTGAGTCTCTCTTGCCTTCAGGGTCACCCTTTCCTCTCTGCTAATGGACAGGCAGGGCCACGTTCTTCTGAAGGCGTGTTTCCTCCAAGGTCTTCAGACCTGCTGGTGAACTATTTCATATGTAGGTTGTTTACAGTATGAAAGAGTCATCAAGATTCCACACCATAACACAGGTTTGTGTCAAGGGCTGAGAGGGAGTGTATTTGCTGCTGGGAAGGAGGTCCCAGGCTACAGCCAGGCAGATGGAAACCATGCTGGCAGGGTCTGAGACCAGGCTCTACCCTGTGACCTTGGGGGGTGCCTGGTGACCTTGGGGAGTGCCCTGTGACTATTCCTCCCGGTGGCTCATTGCCTCATCTGCTATGACTAGGATGGATCTGAGTTAACATAAGTAACTCAAATTATGTAGTAAAGCAACATCTCTTTCTCCTTATGATTGTACAATGTGTTTGGTGTATGGGTGACCATGGCAAGCACCCAGGCCCACCATGTGAAAGTGAGAGGGGTGTGATATAGCTGAAGACCTCAGCAGACTCGCCCTGTTACCCCGAGGACATCGGGCAGTGGGTGTCGTAATCAGATTTGGAGGTGACCCTGGTCGCAGTGTGTCGATGGCCTGAGAAGGGATGAGGGGGCCGGTGACAGGGAGGCCTGTTTGGGTCTCAGTAACTGGAGCATCTGGAGTGAAATTGATGAGGCCAGAATCTAGGTGGAAAAGAAAGGACAGTTCCCAGAGGGGCTGAGGAGGCAGAATTGCCAGGACAAAGTGAGGGAGAAGGTGATGAAGATGGTGGGATTTCTGGGTTGGGCAACAGGGTGGGTGGTGGATGCAGTCCCTGAGGAAAGAAAGAGCACGGTGTGGGAGCAAAGAGCAGGATGGAGAGAGGGGGCGGTGATGGGTTCATCTGGGGTGTGCTGGGCTCACAAAACCTTGAAATGCTGCTGTTTCCGAAAGTTGCTGTATTCAGCAGCAGGCCTCCTGGTCGGGCACGCGTCCTGCATCCACTGTGCTAATGGCCTGACCAGGAGTCCCAGGGCCGGAGGCGGGAAGGGAGATGCTGACAGAGGCCCTCCTGGGCAGGGACAAGGCTGGGGTGAGGGGATGAGGCGAATTCAGGAGGAAGGTTTTGAAATCACCAACAGTGATTTCTGCTCCTTTACCCCTTAGAGAACTTCCCCCAGCACCTCAGTCAGGCTCCTACCTCTATAGTTTCAAAAAGACAGTGACCCAAACACAGCAAGAACTGAGCAACTCGGCCCAGAGAGAATGGGAGCAGCTGATTTCACTAATCCTACCCCGAGCGGGCTCTGTGCAGCTCACACACAGTAGCTCATTCATTCCCAATGACCATCTTAGAAGAGAGCATCTGGTAATATACCCATTTTACTGATGAGGAAACTGAAGCTCAGAGAGGGTGAGTGGTTTGCCCAGAGTCACAGAGCTGTTAAGTGGAGGAGCTGAGATAAACTCCTGGAACCTGACTTCTTAAGCAAGTACGTGTCATTTATGCCATCATGAGTTACAGCTGCTGGATGGCATGTATTCCCTAAGACTGGAATCTACTGTGGGCCTGTTTCCAAAGTAGCCACAGAGATATGAGCCTGAGCTTCAACTACGTCTGTGAGTTACATTCAGAGTAGGTTCAGGTCCTGTTAGAAAATAAATACACACAAATACATAGCTTTCCTTTTGGTCAACTGTAACCATTTAAAAAATATAATGGGAAACAATCCCATTCCATTCTTAATGACACCGAAAATTAAACAGAATAAAATTAAAAATCTTTTTCTCAAATCAGTTTTTCCAAATAACATCCACAAAATGTTTTCTTGAAACTTGACAAAGTGATTTTCAATTTCATCTGGTAAATAAACAACCAAAAAATATTTTTAAAGGAAAAATAATGTGGGAAAACTTTTACCATTTGACGATAGAATATAGTATAAAGTGACTCTAGTTTAAGCAGTTTGGGAATAGAGCCAGAATTAGCAGAGATGAATGAAAAAGAATTGGTACTCACCAAAGAAAACTCATTTACATATAAGGACTTAATATATGATAAACGTGGCATTTCAAATTCAAGGGGAAGTGATTTTCTTATTTATTTATTTAGCTAGCTATTGGCCACACTGGACGGCTTGTGGCATCTTACTTCCCTGACCAGGGATTGAACCCAGACCACGCAGTGAAAGTGTTGAGTCCTAACCACTGGACTGCCAGGGAACACCAACGATTTTCTTTTTTAAATAAGTGATGTTGACAATGCAGTCTGTAAAATATATTTTAAACAAAGGAAGAAAAAACTAATTAACAAACCACAGATGGTGCATTTCAGAGCAGACTATCCCTTTGGGTGCGTCTGAAAGCTGTCACCATCTCATTCACCCGGAGAGGAGGTCTGCCTTGGAGTAAACTGTGGATTCTGAAGCTGAAGGAGCGGGGCTCAAGCCCAAGCACTGCCGCTTATCAGCTAAGCACTTTGGGTGTGTTTACTGGGTCTGTTTCCTCATCTGTAAAATGCGCACAGTAGTGATGCCCACAGCATGGGTTATCGTGAACATTAAACAGCAATGGTATTGCGAGGTTCTTGGCAAATTAGTAAACTCCTGTGAAATGCTACCAAGTTCGCCCAGCTTTCGTGCTTCACTATGCTTTTGCATTCACAAAGAACTTGTTCTCAGAATTTTCATGAGATGCGCGTGGAACCCCAGATGTTAGATTCTGCATGGCAGCAATGGCTCATCCGGGGGTCCTGCCAGCCAGGGGAGGGGGACAGTTGTGGGGTGTGGCAGAGAGCTGACCCCAGGCCCTGGGATGGCGACAGATGAGCTGAGTCTCACTTTGGAGGGGAAATTCACCCTTTAATTAGAACGCTTTCCCCTAGACATCAACCTAAATAAAGGTGGAGGGCAGCCAAGGCTTCCATTTTAAGACCATAATTGGCAAGTTCCGTCCTGAAATCCCATCATAACCCTTCTCTGAAATTGCAGTGTGCTCACCATCTAAAAATATACACCTCGGTTTGGCCATGTTGCAAAAATGCCACTTGTAATGACCATGAAAATAGCAACACGTGGAGGATGCTTAAGGAAATGAAAGCCCAGGGTCTCTTACAGGGAAGTCAGGTCCCAAGTTCAGAAATACACGGCTCCAGATTCTGAGGGTGGCCCTGCAGCTCTAGGACAGGTGTGGGGCTTTCACTTCCTCTTGCTGAGTCCACGTGAAATCTGGTTGCATTATTTGGCCACTTCTCTGGATAAACCTTTTTTCTCGCTCTCTTTTTCTTTACTTTCTTCCTTCTTTTTTTTTTTTTTTTTTGTCTATAAACAATGTTAAATTTATTAACAAAAGTCCCCTCACAGAGCAAACTTCAGATCTAGGTAGTTTCACTGATGAATTTTATCAAAGAATTCCATTCTTTCTCTTTCTTTGTTTCTTTCTTTGTTTCTTTCTTTCTTTGTTTCTTTCTTTCTTTCATTGAAAAGAAGGGTGGTGGTGCTAGATCGTTTTGCTACTTTATTTACCATTCTAATTTTAGTGATGCTCAGTGCTCTGGTGTCAAAGACAAGTTCAAGATAAAAATGACAGTCTTCCCCGTATAGCTAAGAGCATGATGCTGTCAAAGACAACGACCTTTTCCTACCTGGGGATAATTTTCTGGAGAGGATGCTCAGCTCTGTAGGAAGCTCAGAGGGATGGAAGGAGCCCTGGTTTAGAGCCAGGAGACCTGGGTCTGTCTCTGGCTTGGTCACTGTCCAGCTCAGCATTCTTGGAAAGTCACATACCTCTTCCAGCTTCCGACTCCTTATCTGTGAAGGAGGCATTAGAGTCCCTTCCCCACCCCCATCTGGGGCGCTGCGAGGATCAAACATGATGATGTTTTACAGACAAGGAAACTGAGATGATGGCGTATCACCCCCACAGGGCTTGGGCGATAAGTAACGGCACTTTGTAAAATGTGAAATGTTACACCTAAGATTGCCACTGTGTTTTGCTAGCACAAAGTAGACACAAATATTTGTCATAAGGGTAAACTGCTACCGTCTTCTGGAAAAAAAAAAAAAGTCAAAGACAGAAAGAAAAAATAAGTAGATAAATAGATTTTCTCCATTAACTATCAGTGCTGTACCCACTGAACAGTTCCATACAGTATTCTGGTATTAGCACTCCCAAGTGGTCACGGAGGCCTATTCTGGGAGGTGGCATCGTGCCTGGTTTGATGCCATTTGTGGACAGAGTAATGCAGTCATCCCCCTGGACCCACAGTCCTTCCTCGCGGTGGAAGCTTAAGCCCCCCGTGCAGGGTCACCTCTGTCCTCACAGGGACACAGGTGCTCTGGCAGATTTCTTTGCCTCTGCCAAGCGTCTCTGTGGCAGCCACAAGCAGATGTCCCTCCCTCTCGCCATGACAGCATGTCCTGTGCGAGGACTGGGAAGCAGCAGAGTAGAGCAATGGCAGGCACAGGCTTTCTGGATGCAGAGACCTGCTTTCCATCTTGCCCACTCCGAAAGCACAGCACGCTCTCGGGCAAAGCCGTTTCCACATCCCTGTGCCTCATTCATTGTCTTCATCTTTTAAAGAGGAGGTCTTAGCTGAGGTTTTCCAGGAAACAGACTCTGAGATGCAGATTTGCATATGCAGAAAGTTCAGTGCTCAGTGCTCTTGGGCAGTGCTCAGTGCTCTTGGGAGAAACAAGGAAGCGAGGGGGCAGAATTGGGCAGGGGGAGAAGTAAAACATTGATGCAAACCAAACAATGGCCGCATTGACGCCTCAGTGAGCTGTGAAGCCGGGCCGGCCCTTGGGAGTTGGACCATCTTGAGGCAAGGGGGCCTTGGTATACCCACAGGGACTAGTTTGGGGATGAAGGCTGACCCTGTGGAGGGGAGGCAGCTAGCCTAGTAGACCTAGGTAGCTCCTAGAGAGGGACTCAGCTGGGAGCCCCGGCCATAAGCCTCCAGCAGCTGGGAAATGAGAGCCTTGGTCCTGCAGGCAGCCGGGCAGCACATCACAAAGTACCACATAAGGAACACTGACGAGCCTGTTATTATCATGGTTACTAGCGTTATTCTGACTTTTGCATTATAACAACTGTACTACAGTGTTTGTCTTGTCATTTCACATTCTCTCCCTTCTACTGTGAGCTGCTCAATAGAAACGCCCATGCTTTGGTTGCTTTGTTCTTCACCTCTGTATCCCTAGACTTAAGCACGGGACCTTGGCTCATATGAAAAAAAAACTCTTAAAAATCATAGTAGAATGGAGAGATGGATAAAGAAATGGAGTCACGGGGCTTCCCTGGTGGCACAGTTGTTGAGAGTCTGCCTGCCGATGCAGGGAACACGGGCTCGTGCCCCGGTCCGGGAGGATCCCACGTGCCGCGGAGCGGCTGGGCCCGTGAGCCATGGCCGCTGAGCCTGGCGCGTCCGGAGCCTGTGCTCCGCAACGGTAGAGGCCACAACAGTGAGAGACCCGTGTACCGCAAAAAAAAAAAAAAAGAAAGAAATGGGGATGGAGACCACCAGGAGGGAGCCCTTGGGCACCCTTTGGGAGCATCGGATGGCACTCCACTAACTGTCCCTGCTTTCCCTCCTAGTCGCTCTGGACTCGTGGCAGTCCCTGGCCCTCTCTTCAGTAGTTGTTGATCCATCCATCCGGAACTTTGACGTTGCCCACATCAGCACTGCTGCCACGGGTGACTTCTCTGCTTCCCGAGACCGCTGTTTGTGGGGTAAGGGGAGTTTCCACCTCCAGGTAGGGGGTTGATTGGGATGGGACCCCTCTCACACAAGTGCTCCTCAAGATTCTGACCTCAAAAACACATAGGAGACCCCAAGATCACCTGGGGTGTCTGGCCGGAAGGACCTCACCTCGGGGAGAAGGCCCTGGTGGGGGGACTCTGCTCTGTAGTCTCCTCATCCTCCTGCAGGGTTGGCCATGGTCACGGTCTCCAAGGGGCTAAACCAGCCAGAAAATGCGCAACATTGAACCCGGTCAGAGGAAGATCAGAGGGAGGACCTAGGGGGTTAGTCTGAGATGGAGATGCATGGAAGCTGTGACGGCTGTCCTCAGATTATAGGTGGGCCGTCGTGGCCAGGAGGAAGGATATTGTTCTGGCCAAGCTCATGGGGCAAGCAAAGGCCTATGGGTAAAACTCAAATTTCAAGAGACATTTTTCAGTGCAATATGAAGAACTTCCTAATAGGCAAAGCTGTCCACGGATGCATACTTCCTTTACAGGGTTTCAGTCATTGGTATTTAAACAAAAGCTAGGTGACCATATGATCAGAATGTTCTGCAAAGCCTTCACCTTGTGAAAGAGGCCAAGATTGGGTAACATGTACATTCAATTCTGAGATTACATGGATCCTCTCCCCTACAAGGTTGGATAACAATATGTGCATATTACAGCCAGGGCCACCATGTACGGTTGTATAGGTTGTACATCACGCAATTCTGGGTGGTGCCACAGCACAGAGACTGGGCTATGAATAAGGCCTTTAGGCAATGCACAACTTGCTCAATCAAATGAAGCAGCACTACTTTCAGAGCTGTTTTTAGGACTGAATACCCTAATGCCATGAATCTTTTAAACAGTCTAGTGCATGACCTGGTACCCATGGAAAAGGACATAACCCCTGACGGAAGGTGGTGGGTGTGATGGGGTTGGGGAGGCAGAGGGAGACGAGGCTGAAGAGGAAGGCAAGGGCTGGAGTGTGAAGAGCCTTGTCTGCTACGACTTCAGTCGGAGAATGACAAGAGCACATTTGTGAATAAATAACCAACCAACATCCGGACTGTTGTGTGGAAAATAGATTGATGGGAGGGTTGGGGCCTCCACCACCACTATTTTATTCCCAGCCCCTAGCACTGGGCCTGGTGTTTAAATGAAGAAGTGAGTGTTTGTATAGATGGATGCATGCACGCATCATTGGATGGGTGAATGGATGGTGCATGGGTGGATGTACAGATTCATGAGGCACGACTGGATGGAAGGATGGCTAGCTGGCTTACCCCCTTGGAAGCTTTGACTTTGGGCTGACCCTGAAGGGAGATGAGGAGACTGCAGCAGAGAGCCCACCCAGGGTCTTCTCTCCCAGGTTAATTATTTCCTGCTGGGCATCCCAGGTTATCTTGGGATGAATGGAAGCGGGGGTGGGTGGATGATACGCAGATTCATGGATGTAAAATTGCATGGATGGATGGAGGGATGATGCTTGGATAGATGGAGGGTTGCATGCATGGATTCGTGGATGCATGATTAGATGGTAGCATAGATGGATGGATGGAGGGAGGGATGATGGATTCATGGATGCAGGATTGGGTACATGACTGTGGTGATCTCTCAGGCCCAAGCCCCACTCATCTCCTCCTCCACAGAATGCTCCCATCACCAGGCCTGCCTTGTCACTACTCTGCAAACCCAACCTGGCGTTGTGAGGTGTATGTTCTATGCTGATACCCAGAGCTGCACACACAGCCTGCAGGCCCAAAACTGCCAACTTCTGCTCCGTGAAGAGGCCACCCACATCTACCAGAAGCCAAGTAAGTGCTGGCCTGTGTCTTTGCAGCCATTCCTGAGGGCCTGGGTGTGGCTGGGAGGGACTGTCCAAGCACCTGGTGACTCATGGGCAGTGGCTTTTGAGGTTCTTAAGGGAAAGTCAGTCAAAGTCATCCTAGGCTCTGTGGCACTCACATGGGATGGACTGAAGGAAGGTGAAAAACCCTACTTCTGACCTAGAACTTCTCTGGACTGCCTTTATTCATTATTTCCTTTGAGTTATAGAAGCCATTTTGGCCTTTGCACTTCTGAGTAAAATAATTAGACCACTTTTTAACTACTATTTTAGAACTTAGAAAGTTGTTTCACATGCCTTGTCCCATTTGATACTCACACTATCCTGTGAGGTGGCAAGATAAGGGTTTTATCCCCGTCTTAGAGATCAGGAGACTCTGGTCCAGGGAAGTTAAAGTTATTTCTCTGATTTCACACAGCTAGCGATGACAGAACGGGGACTTGGAGACAGATCTCCTATCTCTAGAGGCAGTCCTCTCCCATAAAACCGCATCGCCTAAAGACCACACCACAGTGCCCGGAGAGAGCAGCTGCTTCCGGCTCGGTTTAGTTTAGAAACATCGAATAACGTGCTATTATGTGTCAGCCCTTGTGTTAGGTGCTGGGGATACAGGGGTGAAGCAAGCAAGGAGAGAGCGGCATGTAAGTGCATCCCTAAGTGAGCTAGTAAGAGCTGCGGGGCAGGAAGCACGGGAATCGAGGGCCTGGGGGACACACCTCCCCCATTAAACATGCTTATGGGATGAAATGAATAATTTTTTAGAAATGTTGGCCATGTCTGCCATTTTATCTTCAAGAGCAGATGTCAGCAAACTCCCTCTGTAAAGGGCCAGATAAGAAATATTTTAGGCTTTACAGCCACAAGTCTCTGTTCCAGCTACTCAGCTCTACTGTTGTAGCAGGAAAGCGGCCACAGACAACAACAAATCCACAGGCATGGCTGTGTGCCAATAAAACTTTATTTACAAAACCAAGTAGCAGTGGGATTTGGGCCCACCCTGTGCTTGAGCATTAACGGTCCTTCAGGCCTGTCTGGATCCAGTGACCTCTCCTCTGCCCCCTCCTGCACCTCAGCCTTTAGATCCGGAGAGGGCCCCCAGGGCTGGGAGTGCTTTGATTCCTGTAAACTGAGGTCTTGGGCCCTTAATCTCAAGGCTTGTCTTCTCTCAGGACGTTTATGTCATTCAGTGAGTTAGACAGATTTCACCCATAGTGTAGCTAATCTGCATGGTAGTCCTGCTGAGAAATGCCTTCACTTCGAGGTCTGAGTTCTGTAAAACAAATCCGACTGCTTCTCTCCTAATTCTGTGTGTCTCAAATTCAATGTGAAATGCTCACCTTCCAGCAGAAGATGCACGCCCACATTTATCTACATAGATGTTATTTGTCTGCACCTAATGCATATGTAGAGCTACAGATAACTTTCTTAATCCAGAGAGTCACAGGGCCTAAATATGTGGGTATTCTGAAAGAATCCACATTTCTGCAGAAGATTCCAAAGGGAGAAATGCACATCAAATGTTTTCCCCACATTGGATCTCTTTCAGTCTGGGATTCTCTGGGCAGCCTCTGGAGGGAGGCTTAAATACCACCATCTGTGGGAAAGCAGGCTTGCCTTCCCTCGAAATGCTTTAGCTTTTACATTTTCTGTCTTCGCTCCCTGCTTCAGATGCTGCCACATTGGTGAAATGGGGCTGTTTCCTGCAGAGCTGACCTCAGATGGTTTGCTACTTTAGCGCCCACAGTCCTGAATGCTGGCCGGAGAGCCTGTGATTTGCAATTGAAACAGGAAATCTTGTGAGAAGGAAAGAACCGTGGGAGTGAGAGCAGTCATGATTTGTGATCAAGGCCAGATTACAAATCGGCAACTGTTTCTTTCCATCCTGAGTTTCCATTTTGAGTTCTAACTCACATGCCAGTGTTTATGCAACAGAGAAGTTTTCACTCACTGTTTCCTTCCTTCCTTCCTTCCTTCCTCCTTCCTTCCTTCCTCCCTCCCTCCCTCCCTCCCTCCCTCTTTCCCATTCACTCATTCATGTGTTGATCTCCTGTCATTTGCCAGGCACTGGGCTTGGGACATTACAGGCATTGTGTTATTTATTCCTAACATCTTTGCATTGTAGGGACTGCTACTGTTCCTATTTTGCAGATGGGAAAATTGAGGATGAGAAGAATTATAGAGGTTTTCTAAAGTAGCTGGTCCATAACACAAAACACAGGCCTGCTGGACTCCTCAGACCATCCGTTGTTTCCTCCTCACCACATTGACCCTCAGTGGCCTAGAAGTCATGAATGCACATCACGCCAGGGAGTCTCGGCCTCGGCACCATTGATAACTGGGAGCAGAAGGCTCATTGTGGGGACCTATCTTCTCTATTGCAGGATGTTTAGCAGCTTCTCTGGCCTCTGCCCTATGAGATACCAGTAGCTAGTATCTCTCCCCAACCCTTATGACAACGAAAAGCGTCTCCAGACATTGTCAAATGCTTCCTGGGGTCAAAACCACCTCTGATTGAACCACTGCATGGTACCAAGCTTTTGAGGAATGGATAGACTTCCGCCTGCCTGTCTGTCTGTCTGCCTCCTCTCCCAGGCTCAACATGTTGGAAATAATGAGAGACCCCCCGCTTGACACACACACACAGACACACACACACACACGCACACACACAATCTCTTCACCAGTGTTGGTTTCCTCCGTGCAAGGCCCTAAGGCCTGTGGGGAACCAGGCACAGGCCTGTCTTAAGTCCCTGAAAATGGCATCTGGCCCTGAGCCGGGGCCCAACAGAAGTTTACTGAACCAATGAATGAATGTGAGAAATATAGTGGAGGGGGTAAGACAGGGCTGAAGAAAGGCTGATAAGCGTCTGGAGGTTAGCACTACAGGGTGGGGACAGAAGGCCTGTGGAGCACAGTGCAGGGTTCGGCAGCACCAGTGTGAACTCACAGACCAGGTGGGATCCGGACCTGCGCAAAGGGGGATGCACATTGCAGACCTGGGCCGAGGCCTGGCCTTGACCCTTTGTGAACCTCTGACCCTGTGGTCAGAGTTGTGGCTCAGAAAAGTATAGCTTTGAATCCTACATCACTTTGAAGTCCTGACAGCTGCCCACCCCCAGACTCTAAACCTATTTCCTCACCAGTGAAATACAAGTACCGGGTCTGCAGTGCCTTAGCTGCAATTCTGAAATCCAAACACTCTAAAAGTCAGAAAAAAAATTTTTTTTGTAAGTTTGTGGCAAACTCGTTTGGTGGCGATATCTGACCTGAAGTGACCGAAGAAATGATATTATGTGTTCATCCCTCTTAGTAGGAATAACCTATACATTTCATCCCAGAAGTAACTGGTGTGTCTGTTGATGGGTCTCAACTCCACACCCCCCTGGAGGACTGAACCTTGCCCGTTCTGTGCCCCTCTGTTCTTTTTAAAATCCAAATAATTCAGAACTGTGGTAACATCTGGCCCCAGGGCACTGAGGCAGGGGCTGTGGGCCTTGGCTGCCTCTCTGGGAAGAGCTGAGGTGGCACATCTGGGGGAGGGATTGCTCAGTGCCCGGGGAAGATCAGGTGTCTTTGCTGGGTTTCTTTTCTTTTCTTTTTTTTTTTTTTTCCACATTGAATACTAACATGACTAGACTTAAGCTATTGGGGCCTGAATGAATAACTTTTTTTTTTTTTAATGCAGAAAGCAGTGTTTGGGCTTTTAGATTTGTTTCTTAAAGTATATTCGGAATACCTGTGAATAGAGCACCAGCTGCTCTCTCTCCCTCTCTCCCCCCTCCCAGACATCCCTCTGCTCGGCTTTGGGACATCTGCACCTTCTGTGACCATCACCACCCACGGCCGGCTGCTGGGCAGGTCCCAGGCCATCCAGGTGGGCACTTCGTGGAAGCAAGTGGACCAGTTCCTGGGAGTTCCATATGCCACCCCGCCCCTGGCGGGAAGCCGCTTCCGGGCCCCAGAGCCCTTGAACTGGACAGGGTCCTGGGATGCCACCAAGCCACGGTAAGGGTGGAGTGGAGTACATCTTGGGGGATGCCCAGGGAAGCCTTCTCCCATTCTAAGCCTTCAAAATGAGACTTGATAACAGAGCAGTGCGTTCGAATTTGAGCCATGCGTGGAGCAGGGGTTATATTTGTTAAGATGGTGTTGAGTGCTTTAACACATAAACTCCCACTTGTCGGTGACTTAACGTTGTCTTGGTCCTGCACAATCCCTTTGGTGATGGAGGGGCAGGTGGGCTTTGCTCCATGCAGTAATGAGGGCACCCAGGCTGATGTGCCTTCTTCAGCACAGACCTTCTAAGGTTCCTTCTAGGAGCCTTCCTTGACTTTGCATCCAGGAAAGAGAGGCTGTGGAAGAGTCTGCAGGGGAGGTCTCCACGGCCACAGCTGCAGGTGGGGCGTGCATTCGTCACGTGCCCCAGTGTGGCGGTGACCAGGACTCAGCCTCCCGGCCACTTCTGACTTCAGTGGGGCTGAGAAGTAAGCAGAGAAGGAAAAACACATGAGCTAGTGAACAAATAATTTAAAAGGACTTTGATTCCCCCAACAGGAACAATATTAAAAGGAATTTTCCAAAAAGGGGAAAAAAATGGAATATCTTATTTTCCTTTGTCATCAACTGCTTTCAGTTTTGCCCATTCCCTCCCATGCATATACCACTGTAAAGAGTTGACAGATTGGATACGATTTTGTGATTTTTCTAAATTAAAGCGTGTTCAGAGCGTCTGTGGAAGGAGCACCCATGTCTCCCTCTCGCATCCCCATGGCCTTTCCCCTTCCCACAGGGGTCCACAGCTCTGTCTCAAGGCAGCCGTATTCTCCCTGTCCATCGCTCCCACGGCTGGCTGCTGGGCAGATCTACAGGCCCAGGGCCAGATAGAGGGATGGGCAGGAGGCTCTGGACTGCTCCAGGCAAGCAACAGTGGAGGCTTAAACTAGGACAGTGGCAGAAAGATGCAGAAAGTCATGAATAAGTCTCCACCAGTGGGCAACCAGAGAAACAAATATGGACTAATTAGAACACTTTAGCGTGTTAGGATACACCCATTTGACAGATGAGGTGGTTGAGGCTTTTGAGTGGAGAGTAGTTGGAGAGCTAGGTTCATCAGAGCCCAGTGCTAACAAGGCCTGGGCGGGTAACCATCATGCCTCCATTAGATGTGTCCCAGATGCAGTCTCAGCTCTTATGCCAGGAGATGTTCCACTGGCACACTTGGACTCTGTACTGACGTAGAAAACCGGTTGGGACACCTCATCCCAGCAGGTCTGCTCCCTTGGAGCCAGGAAGGGCCCAGGTTGCAGGTGACACACACTTTCCTCTTTATCCGGGCATCCTTCTCTCTGGACCAGCCCTTTGTCCCTGTGGGATGTTCCTCAGGCCCGTGGTAGAGAGAGGGATGGGCATGCTGCTCTTTCCACCATTTACTCACCAATCCCATTAACCATTTCCTGAAGCTGCCTAAATGCTGGTGGGCCGCTGGGCTTTTGGAATGGGGCAGTGGGCTCTGCCGCCGCTGATGGGAAGGGGGCTGGGACTTGTCGCTTTGGTTGTTTTCCCTGCAAGTCATGCCTTCTGTCTGTCTGTACTTGCAGGGCCAGTTGCTGGCAACCAGGCGCCAGGACGCCTTCGTCCCCCGGGGTCAGCGAGGACTGCCTGTATCTCAACGTGTTTGTCCCTCAGAACATGGTGAGTGCTGCAGCCCTGAAAACTATGTTTGCCCTGAAAACGGCCCCATTAGAAATCCCCAGCCCCAGAGCGGCCAGCACAGTCCGCCCTGCACTCTCCTGGTGGGTTCTTGGCTTCCTGAGGCCTGAGTGGCTGAGAGCAAGCCTGGGTCCCCCACGGCCTCACCTGATCTCCCGCACGGGAGCACGTGCGTGGCTATCCGGCTCCGGCCCTCTAAGAAGTATTCATAAAGCGCCCGTCACAGGAGGGGCTGTTCTCAGTGGGAGGAGCAGAAATAAACAGATAAGCAGATAAATATTGGACAACTGTGGTATTAATATGGTTGTGAAGAAAAACACAGCAGGGGAGGAGACGGAGTGGCAGGAGGAGTGAGGTAGGTGGTGATCAGGAGGGCGCGCCTGAGCAGGGGTGCGGACGAGGCGGGGTGAGAGCCACGCCGGCGGGTGAGGGCCAGCCGCTGACGCAGGGCCCCCTGGAGGGCCGCGGGCTGGGGGAGTGTGGAGCTGGATCAAACTAATCCGCAAATGAGGAAACCAGCGGCTCTTCTTGGAGAGACCCTTGGAGAGACCCCCCCAGCGGGTATTTCTTTCCATGTGGTCTCTCATTTGAGGCAGTTCTAGAGGGTGAGGCTTGGGAGGTGACCCTGACCTTGGTTAGGTCCTGCTTTGAAGGCTGTATCTGCCTAGGTGGCAGCTATGATCCTGATGTTGAGTGTTTGAGTTTCCTGTTTGGGGGGAAGGGTCGGAGCTCATGAGAGAAAACAGAACTGATGAGCCTTAGGAAACATGAGTTTCTGGTGACGCCAGCCCTGTACTGACAGATCCCATGGTACATGTGACTGGGCCACCGCTTCCTGGTCCCCTAGTTTACCAGCAGTGAGAGGCGGTGTACTTTGGAGGCTTGGTCACAGCAGGCTGGCCTGAGTAAGCTTTGGAACAAGGGCGCCTAAATGTGCAGGCCCTCCTGGGCTGCATGAATGGAAGTATTCTCTCTTGCTCGCGTGCTACTCAATAAAAATAACTCAGGGTCCTTTGAGGAGGGGAGACAGGGCCTGTCCCTGACCTCTCTTGTGGCCCACAGCAAATGAAACCAAGGCCACCTGAGCTGGCCTTTTTCTATGGCATTTAAAAGGCCTCCTGTTGGAAGAATCAACAAGCCTACCAGGTGGTGACATCTACGAGAAGGGGTGTCCCAGAGGGAAGAGGGGGCTGGGGTCAGAATTCTGCTCGGTCCCTTCCTTTCTGTAGATGTTTCAAGAAGCCACTTCACTGCTCTGAGCCTCTGTTTTCACACCTGTAGAATGGGGGTGCTTAGAGTCATCTACCTTGTGAGGCGGAAGCTCTAATCAGACGTTCTAGGTGAGCACACTTAGCACGGCACCTACCCGGGCAGGTCCTTGGTCAGTGTTTGCTGTTGGTGTCGGAGCCCAGGGCACATGGAGTAGAGAAGTCACAGCCCAGGGATTCAGAGCCTGAGTGAGCGAGAGCCACCTGGGGCCTTGCATTCACCATGGCCTGGGGCGGGGTGTCAGATCCCCTAGACGGAACACAATATTCTGATAGGAAGGGGTCAACCTGGGTTCAGATCCCAGCTCTGCTACTCATAGCCATGTGACCTGAAGCAGGCTATTTAACGCCAGCAAGCCTCTGCTTCCTCATCGGTAAAATGGGAGTAACGACAACATGCCACCCTCACGGAGCTGTTTGAGGACTGAATAAGTGACACACGCCAATAGTCAGCATGGTGCCTGGCGCTCAGTCGGGCTAAACAAAGGTGGCTCTGTGTTAACAAGATGGGATTCCAGGGATGGTGACCAAACTCAAGGACTCCCCAAGGAGGACACAGAACCGTCTTCCAGAGTAAACGCGGGCCAGGAGCTGGGCTGCTGGGAGACCACGTGGCTGCATGGGACAGGTCCCCGGCTCACTCGGCAGCGTGGGCAACGTGTCTTCACTTTTTATGGCGCTCTGGGTCCTCATCCGGGAGGTGGGTTTTGCTCCTTTGCTCAGTCTGCTCTATCAAAGTACCACAGACTGGAAGGCTGAAACCACAGAAGGGTATTTTCTCATGATTTTGAAAGCCAGAAGTCCAAGATCAAAATGTCTACAGGGTTGTTTCCTTCCGAGGCCACTCTCCTTGGCTTGTAGATGGTCATCTTCTCCTCCCTGTGTCTCTGCAGGCCTCTCCTCTGTGTGCATCTGTGTCTAAATTTCTTCTCTGTATGAGGACGCCAGTCCTATTGGATTAGGGCCATCTCGTTACAGGACTTGTCTCCAAACACAGTCACAGTCTGAGGCAGCCAGGGTTAGGGCTTCAAGATGTGAATTTGGGGGGCACACAATTCAGCCCCTAACTGAGACTAAATATGCCTACAGGGCAGAGGTGAAGGAAGAGTCGTGCGTCGCCTCACAGTTGGGCACCTGCATGGGGAAGGTACCCTCACCAAGCTCTGGGGGGTGAGGGTGGCCGCCTGGAGCTCCCACATTTCTCCAATCCCTACAGGCCCCCAACGTGTCTGTGCTGGTGTTCCTCCACAACGCCGCAGAGGGCAGGGCCAGCGGGGGCCAGCCGGCCGTGGACGGCTCCTTCTTGGCTGCCGTTGGCAACCTCATCGTGGTCACTGCCAGCTACCGAGTGGGCGTCTTTGGCTTCCTGAGTTCCGGTGAGTTGCTGGCGTTGGTGGGGACCGCTGACCTCCTGAGCCGGGTGTGTTCTTTGTGTGCATTTAGTCCTTTCTTCCCCAAGCCCCATTCTTCCCAGCCCGCAGCCCTCCTCCAGCCCGCTGAGCAGGGAGTGGTATGACCAGTGCGTTCACGAGACCCTCCAGCCATGCTGATGCCCATAGATGAGAGTCACAGTTACTACTGATTACACTTATCATGTGTCTGAAGCTGTTCCAAGTACGTTTTATCTTGTGATGTATCTGTGTGTGCGCGTGTGTGTACCGAGACCCCAGAGGGCTAGACCCTTGCTGAAGCTCACGTGGTCAGGAAGGAGCAGAGCCAGGATTCATCACCAGGGTCGACCTGCCCTGGAGACTCTAAGGCGTGGATTAGAGCTCTTGGGCCCTCAGGAAGCCATTTACTGGAGTGAGGGCTGCATAGACAATGATTTCTGATTCACCTCGAATTCCAGATCGCTTGTGAACATCCGGCCTGTCCCCTTTCCAGTCACAGATGCCTTTATCACTCTGGTTATGCCCTCCACCTTCCCCACCAGCCCACAGGGCAGAATTGAGGCTTGGACCAATCCCAGCGTCATCCACCCATGTCTCTTCCTCCATCTCCCCACCCCCCCACCCCAACCCCCAGTGGTAGGGCAGTTGTTTGACAGGCAGACGTGGCAGAGGGCAGACACGCTGGTCTGGGAATCTGAAGAGCCAAGGGTTGTCGGTGTGACCTTGGATAAAACCCTTCCTTTCTCCAAGTCTCAGTTTTCTCCTCTGTAAAATGGGAATAATTTTACCCAACTTCCAAAGTCACTGTGAGGCTCCAGTGATATGCTACATGTGAAGGGACTTTAGAGGCTGTGATGGGCTTTAGGAGTCCTCAGGGACAGGCACCTAGCAGCATCTCTGTTCTCTGGGGATCTCATTTAAGACCTGGAATGTCTTGCCTGCTGAGTATGGCTGGGTGGGTGGGAGGTAGCCTGGTGGGAATGACGGACTCCTCCAGAATGTGGCCGAGTGGAGCAGGCATCCTGCGTGAGCAGAAGCCAGGCAGTGCTGGGGAATGAGGGCTGGGTGGACCACGTGGCAGGAGGCCTTGAGTGTCATAAAGAAGATTCTTCGTCTGCACGACAAACATGAAACAGGCAACAAGTTAAGGCAACATGCGACCAGGTGCCAATGAGGGGAATGTGGATGATGACCAGATTCCAGACTTTCCTTCAGTGGTGCAGGGGCAGCTGCTGGAGCACTGAATGCCCTGCCCAGGTTTTCTTTCCTCTTTTCAAACACACGACTGACAATCTGTTAAATCAGGAGCTCCTTTCTCTAAAGAGATGGTGAAACTCAGAACCCAGCCTGTGGGACCCGCTCAGGTGGAGCATTTCACAGACACGGCTGACTCTGGCTCAGAGTGTTTCCAGACACAAGAGAGCGAATTTCCATATGCCATCCTTCCGTGAGGGGGCGGGGATTATGATTTCATGGGCTGTGATCTTATGGAGAATTCTGTGGGCTTCCTGGAAGGGAAACTCATTTCTGCTGCCGGCGAGGCAGAGTCTGGGGTCGGAACTCTTCCAGAACACCCACACCTTCTCACTCCTGACTTGCAACACTGCCTGTTCCTTGTGCTTAAAGCAAAGCTGTCAGCAAGAGAGAAGGAGAGTTACCCTCACCCAGCACCCATCTCTACCAGACATCTTTTCTGGGTGATGTCATTTCAGTCTCCAGGCACCTTTGCGAGGTCAGCCCTGTGCGGTCATGTCATAGAGGAAACGACGAGGCTCAGAGAGGTTAAGGGACTTTATGCCCCGCAGCCGTGAGTTAAATTTAATGTCACACTGGGCATTGAATCCCGTGGATGAAGCACTAAGAAGAAATGGTAGCTTGCTCCCTCGATGTTTTCGGTTTTATTGTTGTTGTTGTTGTTTTCGCAACTTTCACAATCTCTTTTAATTCAGGACAGTTTTAAAGTATCTTTAACATATAACTTGAGTGTTCAAGGAAATAGGGAAAGGAGAAAAATGTTAACTTAGTTGTTTCACAAATATAATCTCTTTTAAAACTGAAAAAAACCCCAGCTATCTAAAGTTGACATGTCTGGAAAAGTTATGTGTGCCACTCCCTCTCCCCCCCAAAGAAAAGAAAACTCCTCAAAGAGAATTGCTTCCCCTTAAAGTTGCACATTTAAAACTGGGGTTCCAGGAGTTTCCATGGTGTTTGCCTTCCTGTTTACGTGTGTTGTCTGTGTAAGGGTCCTCTCAAGAATTTGGGTGTTTGTTCTGTTTCTTAAGCTGGGTGGTGGGTTAACATGTTTGCTTTTTTCTCGTGCTTTATATATAGTGCTTATATAACATATATGATATATGATTCATGTAAGGGTAAGCTATTTTTTAAAAAATGGGGATATATATATACGTATAACTGATTCACTTTGCTGTACAGCAGAAACTAATGTGATACCGTAAAGCAACTATACTCCAATAAAAATTAATTAAAAAAATAAATGTAGGAGACAGGGGATACAGAGGAAGAAAGAAGAAAGAACAATACTTAGCAGTTAATGTTAAAGATTGAGAATAGGTATCATTTTAAAAAATAGTTTACTCTCCCTTGGTGTTTAGAAATGCCCTACAGATTCCTCATTCTTCTGTGTACAGAGAGGATCAGTGTTTTTTGGGGGTTTTTTTGTTTGTTTGTTTGTTTTTTTGCGGTACGCGGGTCTCTCACTGCTGTGGCCTCTCCCGTTGTGGAGCACAGGCTCCGGACGCGCAGGCTCAGCAGCCATGGCTCACGGGCCCAGCCGTTCCGCGGCATGTGGGATCTTCCCGGACCGGGGCACGAACCCGTGTCCCCTGCATCGGCAGGTGGACTCTCAACCACTGCGCCACCAGGGAAGCCCAGGATCAGTGTTTTAATTCATTTAGGCTCAGGCAGCTTTTCTTTGCTTTATTCTGGAGACCTCCTGGTACTTCCCACATTCCAGAGCTTTAGCATCTCTTACCTGGAGCTCCTTGCAGTTCAGCCCCTAGGGGAGCCATCAGTCAATCAAGAAACTGAGACCCAGAGAGTGGCCGCCAGGGCCGGTGGGTGGAGGGGCAGCAGCTCTAGGACACACACACAGGCTCCTGGCTGCAGACGACCACCTCCCGCCAGACACTGGGCGTCCCACGGCAAGGTTCCAGGCGGAGAAGGTGCGCACTCACAGCAGAGGGAGAAAAGAGCAGGTGTGCGATTCAGCTAAGCCCCCAATAAACTTCCAACACAAATACATCATCCCTTTCCCATGAAAAAAAATATATAGGGAATTCCCTGGCGGTCCAGTGGTTAGGACTCGGCGCTTACACTGCCGAGGGCGCAGGTTCAGTCCCTGGTCAGGGAACTAAGATCTCACAAGATGAGTGGCGCAGCCGAAAAAAAAAAGAAAAAAAGAAAAGAAAAAAATACATATATGTAATGGATTTCATTATCTAGATGACTTTAAGTTTACAGAATAATTTGAGCATAAATTACAGAGTTCCCATATGCTGCATCCTCCCCTGCCTCAGTTTCCCCTGTTAAGGTCCCGCATTGGTGCCACACACTTGTTACACTCCATGAGCCCATAGTGGTATGTTAGTATTGACTAAAGTCCATACTCTACAGCAGGGCTCACTCTTTGTGTTGTACATTCTGTGGGTTTTGACAAACATCATGACGCGTGTCCACCAATCATACAGAATAGTTTCACCGCCCGCCCTGAGACTTGCCTGAGCTCCACCGACTCATCCCTCCTCCTTTCCATTTTAAATAGTTGGAAACTGTGGTTCAGGACAGGTCTGGAAAGAGCTGGGCGACTTCAAGTGCCAGCCCCAGACTGGTGTCCTGCACAGTGTACAGGATTCGCACCCGAGAAGAGCAAGGTCCAGGGGCAGCTCCTCGCTCCATGGGGCTCAGGGGCTCTGGGGGGGTCCCTCGGTCCCTCCCTCAGCGTCCCATCCCATCCCAGGCTGCCCGTCTCTCAGGAGATCAAGCATGTGAAGGCAAACACCGGGAACCTTGCTGGTACCTTGCAGGGGCTCCCGGGGGCTAATGCCCCTTTCCTTTCCCTGGCAGGGCCTCTCCAAGCCAGGGCTCTGCTGCAGCCATGTCCCGGCCCTGCATCTGGCCACCAGCAACTGCAGCCCATGGCATTTACTGAGTTAGGCCAACCTGCTGCTTCATGTACATCGTCTCATGTGATAAATGTGTGCAGCATCTGCTATTGTAGCCCAGAGTGAAGATAATCCCCCAAGAGCTCCAGACTCCAGAGGCACATTAAGAAAGGGATGGGAGGAAGCTGAAAACAGCAGCTCACGCCAGGCCTGCGGCCGACCAGACAAACTCGTGTTCTCTGCGAGAAACCCAGCAGTACTTAAAAGGAGCACGATTCCTGATGAAGAGCAATTGGGAAGGAAGTGAGGGGGTTGATGATGGGCCAGGGAGGCCCTCTCCCAGCCTGGACCCTGCCGGTGGGACAGACCCCAGGGCCGTGGGGCACAGTGATTATCCTTCTCTCTCTGGTAAAGCAATGCAGCAAGGGCAACCCAGGCCAGTGGCGTGCAGGATCAGAGGAGTGGGTCGGCCGTGGCTCGCGGGCGCCCTGCAGGGTGTGGGAGCAGAGGAAGTGGGCTTTGGCCAGGGAGACAGACCGAAGGCCAGACACGTAACACACCCATCACCCCGTCCTCCCTGGGGCGCTTGGAGCCTCCCCTCTGAGGGGGTCTGCTCACCATCCTAACCAGAAAAACAGGCACAGGGTCCTGCCCCCGTCACAGATGTAATTTTTGCTACTAAAGACAAGGCAGACCGTGCAAAGGGCACCTGTGAGATAATGCTGGGACCTAAACCTGTTTCATTTTGTTTAAGAAAAACCAAACAAATTCCAGAGTGCTTTATGCCAGGCATCGCACTGTTCTGTTCCTTTTACGGATATTAACAAATTCAATCATCATAACAACCTATTGAGGTTGGTACTATTATTATTCCATTTTACAGACAGGGAAAGTCAAGTCACATTAAGTAACTTGTCCAGGGCCCCGCACAGCTAGTAGGTGTTGGGACCTGTGCCCAGCTCGTCTGGCTCCATAACCTGCCTGCTAAGCCCACACACCATGATGCCTTCTATTGATGGCCATCAACAAGAGCTGGGGGAGAACCCACTGTGAGCCCAGCTAAGGAGCTTTAGAGGGACAGATGAAGAAATCAGATGAGCTAGCAAGAGCCGGTTAGACAGTGAGGGAACAGACGAATGTTTGCTGGTGTGTTCTGACCAGAGAGGTGGGAGCGTGGAGCTGGGGGGGCCCATCAGGGCGGCGTGAGGCAGATGGGGAGGAGCGCCATCACGCTGTCCGGACACCTTCCTCTCACACCCGTCTCCCTCCTGGACTGTACACGCCTGGCCAGCAGAGAGCAGCCCTGTCCAGTTTCACACCCCCAGCAGCACTGCACGCTATGTGTTTGCGGCGGGGCTGAGCCAGGTGAGACGGAGTCCCAGAGGATAAAGAGAATGGAGCTCAACCAAGGCCAGACTGCAGGGCAATGAACACAGGTGATGAGCAGACGCCGATGGCTGGACAAGGGCAGGTGTTAGAAAGTGAAGGGACCCAGACTGTTCAGATGGGCTGAAGTCAATCTTAGAGGAGCTGAAAAGCCAGGAAGGAGTTAGACTTGATGCGGCAGGAATGAGGGAGTTATGAAGGCTTCTGAGCAGAGAAAGTTCCATAAATAGAGTACTTAAATTTTTTAATGAAAATAACATAGTGCCTTGCACACCATAGATTTTTTGGACAAGCGTTTGTTGAATTGGATTGAATGCTAGGACGAAGGGCTCTGAGTGTGCATTGGATTTAAGTGCCAACTTGATCTCGAATTTGCTTCTTGCATCTCAACAGACTCTTCCCCTCTCAAGTCTCGTTCCACCAGGGGAGGAAAGGGTTGGATTAGACCATCTCAGAGCAGCGAGGTGGCTGCTTCGTGTGCACGTCCTGGAGGGCGTCTGCTTCGAGGGCCAGGATCTTGTCTATCTTGCTCTCTGCACTACCCAGCACAGCACCTGGCGTGAGGTGAAGCCCAGTTCGGACTTGCCTCCTGAATGCACCCTCATCTCTGACATCCTAGGGGTCTGTAGACCCCAGAATGTCAGCACTGTAAGTGGGAAGCTGGTACATGGGGAGTGAGAGTCAGGGACAGTGGCGTCCCTCCCTGTTGTCACTAGAAATGCAGGCCGTGGGCGTCACTTCCCAGACCGGGTCCTGCTCAGCTGGTGCCCGGCTTTCCTGCCCTCCCTCAGACCTTGGAAACAAAAGCACTCATCCTAACCAATGGAATGTGCATGTAATCCAGAAAAGTCCGCAGAGAGGATGGTGCCAATGGCTTCACTAAACCCAGAACATGAAATGCATTTGAAGAAATTCTGAGTGTCTCCCCAGCTGGAAGAGTAATTCGTACCGTTATGTCCACTGAGCTGGTGTTCTCGTCAGCTTTGTGAACACCATTTTGGGGAATCGGATGCAAGGTCTTTCTGGTTTTCTATTTGGGAATATGGGTTCTTTCTGATAGTTTTTCACTTGACGTTGAATCGTGTTCATAATAACTGTAGTCATTTCATTTACCTAACATTTCATAAGGACCTACTCCGTGCTTCTGGTTTTCATGGGGGGTAGAGTCTAGCAGGGGAGCCAGTGGTGACAAATGCTTTGAAAGGGGCCCCTCACTTCCCCTGAGGGCTGCCTATGAGCTGATGGTGTAGCTAAGACTTGGAGGATGACTGGGCCAGAGGAGGGAGTTAGAGAAGGTCAAGGGGAGAGGGCACAGCTCTGGGTGGAGGAAATCACATGTGCAAGCACAGGCATGGGGGAGGGTGGGGCTGGTGTGTTTGAGCCTCTGAGGGGAAGCCTGGCTGGTTGCAGCACAGAACAGTGGGGAGACAAAGGGAGATGTGGCCTGAGAGATGGATGGCCCGGTCCCGGGGGGCTTTGAATGTGATAGAAGAACTGAAATGGTGTCCTAAGGACCATGGGATGAGAGGGGACATTTTACATAGGATGGGGCAGGGTGTGTGTGTGTGTGTGTGTGTCAGAGAGAGAGATAATCAAGATTCTAAGTTTAGAAGACCACTCTGCATGCGCCATGGAGAATTCACTGTAGGGAGGAATGTGTGGATACAGGAGGCCAAGGAGAAGCGTGGAGGAAAGGGGGTGGCAGTCAGTGGCGGGAGAGCCTGCAGCGGCTGGGGAGGAGGGGGACACGGTCGAAGGAGGAGTCGGGGAGACTCCCGCGAGGCCGTGCAGGAGCAGGGTGGGCGGTGCCGCACTTGAAGGAGAAGGTAAGAAACTCTGCCGAGGCCGCCGGTGGGAGCGCTCAGGAGACTTAGAATCAATTCCCTGAATGGACTTGAGGTGCCTGTGAGACAGCCTCCTGGGGGAACTCGAGGGGCCCAGGCCTGGGAGAGTGCCCTGGGCTGCGGACACAGTCCCGAGAGTCTTTGCACATAGGCGGTGGTTGGAGCCACGGGTTCTGCTGGGGTTTCCTGGAAAGAAGCCAGAGACGAAGGGCATGAACCTCGGCTCAAACCAGAGCAGGCTTGGTGTTTCAGGGCAGTTAGCGGTGTAGACTAAGAGGGGCCGTTGAATTCAGAGGACGCCCGAAGGGCCTGGGCACGGCGTGTCCCAAATGCCAAGGGGAAGAGCACGTGTTGGCTGTATGGTTCCTTTGTATCTGAATCATTCGACTTAAAACAACATGCTGAGCTTTTGATACATATTTACTGAATTCTATGAATAAAAGAGAGATGGACTCAACTGAGTGCTGCATATGTGGTCATATACATGACTGTAGTCAAAAGGTGTGTGCTTTGGAAACAAGCAACAGGATCAAATGACAATCAACAACAAACAAACAATGTAAGAAACTTGAATCGCAGCTCTGCCGCTGCTGCGAAGGTCATGGAAGGTAGTGGGAAGAGGTGGGACCGAGAGTCTCAGCCGGGCCTGGCCATCATCGGGGGGCAGGAGACACGGAGAGTCACGGGCAGTGGGGGGAGATGGGGGGCCGGAAATTCAGCTCCTTCTCGTCGGATGCGCCAAGCCTGGGGTCTGAACGTGCAATGCCTCTCATCTGAGAAGCCGCCCTCCTCACGGGCAGTGGGGCGAGATGGGGTGGCCGTGGCCCACAGAGGTGGAGGGACACGTCTGCAGTCTCCTAGCTGAAGCGAGAATCCGGGCCGGATGGGCCTGGTTCCGGAGGCCAGGCTCTTCCCACTGCCCCACTATATTGGGAAACCACAGTCCAGACCTATGCGGGCAGGAGCCCAGGCCCCCCACCGGCACCCCGTGCCTGGCTTACACAACACGAGGATGGTTACATCCCAGGTTGCAGAATCGCAGAGTGCTGAAGGCTTTCCTCTTTCTGAAGGGTCCGGCGAGTTGAGCGGCAACTGGGGGCTGCTGGACCAGGTGGTGGCTCTGACCTGGGTGCAGACCCACATCGGAGCGTTTGGTGGGGACCCTCAGCGCGTGACACTGGCAGCAGACCGTGGCGGAGCCGACGTGGCCAGCGTCCACCTTCTAACCACTAGGGCCACAGACTCCAGACTCTTCCGGAGAGCCATGCTGATGGTGAGTCGCCTGCTCTGCCTTCAGTCTTGCTGAAGGTGGTCCCTCCTTGCCCCAGTTGGCTTCAATTGCTTGGACTTGCTTTATCCTTTGTTCTGAGTGGGTGTCCTGCCCATGGCCATCTTTCCGTGTTCACGTGAGCCCGGATGCTGCAGGGCTCCCCTGGCTGCTGTCCACTCACATCTAAAATGTTAATAATTCTAGACGGGGAAGAGTTTCTATTTCCTGGGAGTGCCTCATTAGGGTTTAATAGCAATTAAAGCAGTGGAGGGCAGCTGGATCTGTCACAGAGCAACAAAGGTTTGGCCAACTTTGTTGCTGACTGGTGAGTGAAGGCAAAGAATAGAACATAACACTCAGGATTCCACTGGATGGTCTGAAGTACCTGCTGAGTGATGATGATGATGATTATGATGATGATGATGGTGATGATGGTGATGATGGTGGTGTTGATGGTGATGGTGATGATGGTGATGATGGTGATGATGATGGTGTTGATGATGGTGATGTTGGTGATGGTGATGTTGATGGTGATGATGATGGCATGAGAATGTTGATAGTGATGAAATAATTATGATGGAGGAAACAACCTGTTGACCACAGCATATGCTCTGATGGCTATTGTGTCACTGATGAGCTTCTAATGTTATTGAATGTCCAACTGGTGCCAGGTACTATGCTCCTTTTTGGAAGTGCCATGCTAAATAATACACAACCTAGTTCTCAGGAAGCTTGTAGTTTACTGGAGAAAGAGGTGACAAACATTTAAAGCAGATATTTAAAAGAGCGTCTTAGAGCAGCTCAGAGAGACGCTCCCAACAAAACTCAGGGGAAAGAGAGAATGTCCCAGAATGCCTCCTGAGAGAGAGACTGTGCCAGCTGATGTTGAAGGCTGTGTAGGCACGTAACCAGAGTCCTAGCACCAAGGGAAAGTTTGGCTCTTTGCTGGGGTCTGCCCATCATGCAGTGCAGCTGGAGGACCGGGTCTGCGTGGACAGTGGTGTGGAGGCAGAGAGCAGCCAGCCTGCAGTAAACGCCTCGGGTGTTATCCTGAGTGCATGGGAGCCTTCAGCGTCTTTTGTGTGTTTGCTGGTTTGGTTTTCCGTTTTAACCAGTACTAAGTGTACAATTCACTGGCATTGAGTACATTTCAATGTAGTGCAACCATCAGCATGAACTGTCACCAGTACTTGTTCATCATCCTAAACAGAGACTCTGTACCTGTCAAACGCTAACTCCCCATTCTCCTTTCCTCCCAGCCCCTGGCAACTGCTACTCTACTTTCTGTGTCTGTGAATTTGCCCACTCTAATATGAATTTACCTCATGTTAGTGGAATCCTAGAAGATCTGTCCTTTTGTAACTGGCTTACTTCACTTAGCATAGTGTCCTCAAGCTTCGTCCACGTTGTAGCATGCGTCGGAATTTCATTCCTTTTTAGGGCTGAATGATATTCCGTTGTATGTGTACAGCACATTTTGTTTATCCATTCATCTATTGATTGATGTTTGGGTTGCTTCCCCCTTTTGGCTACTGGAAATAGTGCTGCTATGAACACTCTCATGCCATCAGAGGGTTTTAGGCAGGTGGGAAACTTGCTTAGACTCGCCTTCAGGAAGACTTCTAGAGCTTGGCGGAGGATGCGTGTAAGAGGGGCAGTGCTAGAGGAAGAGAAAGCAATGAGGAGACTACTGAGTGACCCAAAGGAAGGTACGAAGGAGAACCACTGAGGCCAGTGCCATGGACCTGCTGGCGATTCTAAGGCCATCAAACCACATCTAGCTCTCTCCAGCCTTCCCAGGATCCAAACCTGTGATCATAAGCAGGGTGGAGAAGTGTCACTGTTTGGGCACAACGGAGGCGGGATCAACATCATTGCTGTCCCTGCCAAGGAGCAGGGCCTCCTGCCACTTCATCTCTCCCCTTCAGCCACGGGAGCCTTCTAGTACTCCTTGAAGGGTCCCTGCACTAGTTCCTGCCTCTTACTGGTAGTTTCCTGTGCGTGGATTCCTTTTCTCCCGTCTTCCTCTTTGCCCTCCCTACTCGTCTTTCAGGGGCTACTTCCAGACTTTCCAGCCTCGAACCAGGCCCTCTTCCTATGGCTGATGCCATCCGTAAATCTCGTACGGCATCTCTCCTGCTTCCCCACCGGTACATAATTGCTCCTACTGCCATGTATGTCTCTCTTACAAGACTGTCATCTCCAGGACAGCCGGGGATGCCTGGCTCTCCACAGAGCCCGGGGCACCCAGCACTGCTGTCTTAGGGTCGATGCTCCGTGATTAACATCCGGGCAGTAAAGGAGCTCATGAGCCTGGGAGGGGGGGTGTCAAGGGACCCACAGGCTAGTCCACTTCTTGCCTTCCCACCTCTTCCTTGTGTTTCTCGTCCTTTGCATCAGGTTTTCTTCAATCTGTCCCTTCATGCTTGGTGCATCTGAGTGTCAGGAGGCCTGAGTACAAACATCTTTCAGTTCCTGGTATTGAAAGCAGACCTTCCTGACTTTGAGTTGATCCTGAAGGGCTGCGTTGATGCCCCCAGGGCCTGCTCAGAAGCCAGACACTGAGTGGGACCCAGAGGACACCAAAAATACCTTCCAGTGCGCCCAGAAGGCAGAATTTTCCTTTTGAAAGTTCTGGAGGGTTTCGATGTTTAGGGAATTTCAAAAACTAATCTGTTTTAGCAAATGGTAGTGTATTTAAGAATAATCCCTCCATCTGTTTTAGTCATGTGGAGGTAGCCTTTACAACTGCTCCCTGCAGTTTGGGGGGATGCCTGTGAAATTATTTGGGAATGAGAGAATTAAAATACTTCAAGATATTAGCAGTTCTTCAGTGTGCTCTCTACCAACAGATGTTTGGGGGAATGAATGTGAGTTGGTGCTATATTCTTGGATAAAATCTTCAGTCTTTCTACAAATCTTGGGACCAGAACTGTTGAAATTTGGACGAAACAGACTCCTGTGATAATTAATAACTTATATTTATTTGTTTAGCATGTTTGGGACCATAAGTCACTTCGAATATATTACCTCATAGATTCCTCACATTAATTTGCCAGGGACATTTATTTTATTTCTAATCTAGACAAAATAAAGCCAAGGCTCAGAGATGTTTAGTGACCCGCTAAAGAACACACAGTAAAGAAGGAGCTGCATTAGGGGTTGGAAGCTGAAGCCAAACCCTGTGTTCTTCTACACTGTGAGGCTCCTCCAAGAGCCTGTGACTCATTCGGGGTCTCAATGTGTCAGAGGAAGAGTGCAGGCCTAGGGTCAGACAAGCCTGAGTTAAGATGCTGGCCTTGGGTGAAACACTTTACCACTGCCTTCTTCATGGATAAAATAGGTGTGATTAATTCTGTCTCCTACGGGCTCACGCAGTCATGATACAAGGTCTGTAAAGTGCCCTGCACACTGTGGGAACTCAAGGAACCCGAGCTCCCCCATGTCCCATGCCAAGCGAAGGCAACTCCAGGCAAAAGCAGATCCCGAGTGTTTCACCTGCCCTGGGGGCCAGCTTGAAAAAGGAAGAGGGGAGCCATATTGCAAGCCTGAATTCTGTGGCGCTGACCCCTTGGCCAGTTTTAAGAGAAGGCAGAGGAGGTCATGTCCTCTGTGCTGTGATTCTCAGGACCCAGAAGAAATTTCCATTGCTTTCCTTTGACATTGCCCCAATTTTGCATTCCTCTGAGTGAACTCCAGGCCTCAGAAACTGGCCTCAAGCTAAATTTTCCGGTCTCCTTTCCCACATGAGCCCTACAGTCCAGGCTCAGCAGCTCTGCCACCATTCCTAGAAAATGCGGTGCCTTCCTCTAGATCTTTCCAGGCTCTTCTGTGGTCAGCACATCCTGTTTTCCACCTGGACAATCACTCCACCCTTCAGGGCTCAGCAGAATTGGGCCTCTAAGGCTTCCTCCAGCTCTAAAACAGAAAGCATCTCACGGCGGGGAAGAGACTTCTACGTAGCGATTTTTAGGAATTCCGACTTGTTTTCCATTTGTTAACTTTTCTAACACATCTTATTCCATTTCTACTGTGACTCGGTGCTTGATTGGGTACGTGATTTATGCTCTTAGTAGCTCTTAGTACGGCCTTAGCACTTAGCTCAGCTCCTGGTTCAAAGAGGGCACCTGAGACCATGCTGAGTCCATTAAACCAGCAGTGGTGGAGAGCAGGGGATGCTGGCTTGGTCCCAGAGCACTGATTTTTCCTGTTTTCATACAGACCTCCCAGTGGGAGCCCTCGCCCCATTGCTTCCCTTAATCAAAACTGGCCTAGCTATTCACAGGCTTTGATGCTTCCATATATATTCTAGAATAAGTTTACGGATTTTTAAAAATATTCCGGATGGGAATTGGATTGTAGTTTCATGTAATTTTTCAAATCATTTCAGAAAAATATCTATGTTTTTAGGATGTTAGTTCTTATATCCATGGATCAGTTTAACCCCATAACCAGGAACATAGTATTTTTGTCTCCTTACGTCTTCTCATAGAGTTTTGAACTTTTCTCCATAAAAGTTTTGCGAAGTTATTTTGAGGCGAGACCCTACATAAATGGTTTCGTGTTTTCTATTTTACTTTCCAGTTGGTAAATACGGGTGTAGCGGAAGAAGTTGGTTCCGCATTTGGCGAGCTTTCTTACCGCCTCTAATACTTTGTCTGTTGTTTCCATTGGATTTTCTATGAAGTTATCTCATTATCTGCAAATCATGGCGGGTTTATTTCTGTGCGCTTTGGAGCAAATACTCACCTGCTCTAACAAGGAGACCCATCACAAAAGTAGCTTAAATAACAAATGCGTTTCTTTTTTTTCCTCTTTCCCATAATGTTTCCCCAAGTGTGGAGTACAGGTATCTCGTGATCTCTCGGGGGCCGGCTTCCTTCTAGGTGTTTGTCTGTCATCCCAGGGCCTTGCTGTCATCTGCAGGGCTGAGCCTGGGCTGCCAGGGATTGCAGACTGCGGGGAGGGGACGAAGGAGAGGAGAGCCACCCCTGCTGACGTGGGGAAGGAAGGGCACATCTCCCGGCTCCGCCCCGCGGGGACCTCCTCTGGTTTTACTGCAATGACCCCAGCACCCAGGACAGTGTCTGGTATTTAATAGGTGTCCAAAAACATATTTGTAGAAAGAAACTCTTGGAAGAACAAATAGCAGAGGTATCAAAAGTAATTTGCAGGGATGTGTAGGTGAGACAAAATTTTCATAACAATTGCTAAGAAATTGTTCTCTCCCTTGATCCCTGGACATCCACCTTCAAGTTGGATGAGGCACCCTCAAAAGTCATAAAACCCTGGTTTCTTAAGGCTGCACCTCAAGAAGAAACCAAGATACTAACCAATGCGGGTTCGTCTCGTGTTCCCTGGTCTCCTCTCTCTCCAGCTGCAAGTTTATTTGAAAATTCGAAACCCACAGAGCTTCTAGACGAACCACCCACCAGCCTCACCCAGGAAGCTCTCCCCACTTTCCAAGAATTAAATATTCATTAGGTTTATTTTAATCAGGAATACATACATGATTTAGCAAAGCGTAATGCTTCCCACTTAGAAATCCCTCCGCCTATTCCCCAAATGTTCCAACCACGTGAATCACAACAGAAAACAATACAGAAGACGCTGTATACACAGGTGTTCACCAGGTCACCCTGCCTTATGGCGGAAGCCGAGGTCCCCAGAGCTACATTCATTTCCCATACATTGGCTGGCTCTATAGAAACAGCCTTTGGGGAATGTTGAGGAAACCACAAGTGTCTTCTTGGATAAACACACTGGAATCTGATGATACAGAAAATCATGTAAGCGCGTGTGCACACACCACCAGCGCAGTGATCTCAGATGGACAGAATGCATATATACTGGACAGACAAACCTTTCCTGTTGGCAGTGCCCCTCCTCCCCCTGAATCCCTTTGCAACTGGGAAAATGCGTCACGGCGACATCTGCAGCCCCCTTCCTAACAGGATCTGGAGATAAAGGCTTCTTCTGCTCTAGAACTTTGCTATGTTTTCTCTTTCGTCTCTTAGAATTATGTTTGACAGAATTAAGCCACTCCAATTCCCATCTTTTCTAGAGCTGAGCATTTTTATTCCTGTGGCTGCCAGACTCGTTTTAGAATAAGATACTGGATGCGTTATTCCTTTAGAACTTATCAGTTTCCTTTTTTCAAAAAATCCAACCATTCTCACTTACCCAGTCCAACCAACCGTTCCACTGTTTAAAGATCCAGCTGAAACATGAGCTCCTGGGTCACCCTCACCTGACCCCACTCCCACCCAAAGCTGTGAGCTGATTTCTGCTTCTACAGCCCCCTTTCACAATATTTGTTTATACACTTTTCTCCCTGTCTACACTGCTGGGGCCCCTCCCGCTCGCTCTCTCTCTCTCTCTCTCTCTCTCTCTCTATGTATATATACACACACACACACACACACACACACATATACATATTTTTGACCTGACACCTTACACAGAACTTAACACAGTGCCGCTTCTGGCAGTCACTGTCATGAATGAGTAATTGATGCATTAATATAGACAAGAATCTCAGCACCCCAGGGAAGCTCTTCCTGTGCTGTGAGCTGTGGTCGGCGACCTCATGAAATCTTGCGCAGTGCCAGGCCTGCCCTCGCGCTTTCACTGTCAGCAGCCGCCCCCCTCCCCCATTACTCGTGGTCTCAGCAGAAGTAGGGAGGCCATCTGACTTCTGCACACGTAGCTTTGGAACGAGAAGCCCAAAGGGATCTCCCCATTCAGGGCTCGTAAGGAAGGTTAGCATTTAGTGTCACTGAACTCCCTTAAAAAGAGAGGAGCCATATCCCAGAGGTCTCTTTACAGATTGGTTACAAAAGTTCAATGCAGGAGATCAATTTGCAAACCCAGACTTTCTGCCAGGCCACAGTTTCTGGCTCATCTTCTTCTCAGGCTTATCTCATTCAGAGGTTTTCTTCAGGGACCTCAGAGTGAGTCCACCTGGGCGGTGTGTTGGAGAGTGGTCCTTGGTTGGGCACGTTCCTGTGAGAGAGCATCTTTGTCTTTCCCACAAATGTGGCGTGCACATGCACACACGCAGGGCTCTTCTGAACCCTCGCCTGAAGATGCCAGGAGTCCACATTTTGCAATGTGCCTGATCAAATGCCAGAGAGGGGTTCCCTTTGTCATGACGCAGATAGAGAAGATGAGAGTTCAATTCTCCATGTGGCTTCTCTTGGCTTCTGGAAGATGTGGGGTTCCCCGGGGACCAGGAAACCGTGCCTTTCTGCAAGATCCCAGGTGACAGTTTGAACCTCTGTTACTTTGTGCAAACACCATGGTGTCTGTTCTCGGGCTAGTCTTCAAAGTACGGCGTTGACGAGAAGAAAGAGCTCTTTCTTTTGCTTCCACTGTACATCAAAGAGACGCTTTTCTTCTTTCGATCGAAGGAGGTGCTGTCATCCCCGGTCAGGGACAGGTAGGAGGCGATGCTTTCCCGAAGGCCGTAGCTGAAAAGGGACTCATCCACACTGAGTGGGTTCTCAGCCCCCTCCGGGTCATCTTGCCGTCTGCGAGTGGGCAGAAAGTGGACAGAGAAAGGGGCAAAAGAGAGGGACATAGTGGGATGGAGGACAAAAGAATGAGAAAAGGTAGAAAAACAAATGAAGAGCCTGGTTAATATATATCTAACATTCTAATTCTGCTTCTTGCATTTGCGGCTGTGTAATCTTGGAGAAATCACTCAACCTCTCTGAACTGCCATTTCCTTGGATGGCTAAAACTTCCAACTATAAATTTTAATGAATATTCTTCATGATATTTACAAGGAGGAGCTGTTTTATTCATTTCCCAGGCAATTCTGATGACTGATTTTCTTTGAATTTGCCAATGGGATGTCTGGATCGGTGTTTAATTAATACGATAACCCCAACTACAGATAATTCCAACTACAGATACCCCTAAAAATGCAATAGCTGACAATCAAATAGAACAAATAAGGGAAGATTTTTTTTTCCCTTAAAAAAATGAAGTGGCCTTAGGATTTTGCTTGTATGTTTACCTTCAAGATTAAGTTTACAGTAATATTAAATTTGTACAAGATTGATTTGTGTGTTATTCTCTAATTGTTAGGATACTAACAATTAGAAAAAAGCAAGATGGTATCGTTCAGCTAGAAAATATTCAGCTAACACCAAAGGAGGGCTCAATAAATGTTTGCACAACTGCGGGGACTGAGGCCATGGCGGGGAGTTGCTAGGGCCATGCCACCCGGGGCATGAGGCCTGAGGCTGGGTCTGCCTCCCAGGGGACAGTGGGATTCCTGGGGTCTGCATCTGCTCAGAGCGAGGGTTTAGCAGGGCCAGCGGTAACTGGCCATGGTGTTCATGTGCCAGGCTCACGTGCTGGTTTGGGGCTTACACGTTCGTTCATGGAGGACACACACACACACACACACACTCACACACACGCAGACACACACCTGGACGCCCTCTTCCAGTCGAAGGTCTTCTGGCGCAAGGTGACAGGTGCGTCGGGGGCCCTCACTGCTGGGGCATCCGTGGTCTGAGTGAGGCAGGGCGTGGTCAGCACACAGCAGAGGCCGTCGGCCACCTCTGAGGAGGGAAGCAGAGAACCAGTCAGCGACTGTGGGATGCCCCGGCCAGTGTGAGGTGCGGGGTCCTGGATATTCACAAGGGGGAATGGAGGCTGAGATCTGAGAGGGGCTGAGAGTCACGTGCCCACCTGTTGAAGAAATATTAACGTGTCCTGGGTACACACCGTGCTTGGCTTGACACAAGTAAAGAAAAGGGTTTAGGATCCAGAATCCACCAAACTTGGGTTTGAGTTTCAGCTCCGCCCAGGTAGTGAATCACCTTGACCCTCTCTGAACCTGTTTCCTCAATTGTTGGATGAGGGGACTGTGCTACCAAGAGAGAACAGCTGGCAGAGCACTCGCATGAGGGCCCAGACTCAGTGGTTTCACAGCAAGGTGCAGGGCCATCCGCTTCAGGTGAGCCTCCTGTGTGCGCGGCGGTGGGGGAGATGTGTGCAATGTGTGTTCCCCCACAGCACACAGAAGGGGCTCAGTACAGCATGGGTGGGGCTAATGCATCTTTAGGAAGAAAGGGAGATAAAGGAAACAAGGAAAGAAGACAGAAAGGAAGGGGGAGAGAGAGGGAGGAGGGAGGGAGGGAGGAAGGAAGGAAGGAAGGAAGGGAGGAAGGAAGGGAGGGGGGAAGATGGAGAGAGAAGGAGGGAGTGAGGTAGAGAGAGGGAGGGAGGGGAAGAAGCAAAGACAGAACAAAAAGGATAAAAGATACAGAAATAGGAGGAGAAAAAAGATAAAAGGCAAATGGAGAAAATGGACGAAGAAAAAAGAAACATCTGTCTTCTCTACCCTAGATACAAAGAGGATGAAAATTAAATAAATCCTTTCCTCTTATCCCTCTGCTAGTAGGACATAGCTGAGTTTCCATGGTGCCCCATCTTTCCAGGAGCTTTAAGGTAGAGCCTCCGTCTCTTCAAAGCCTTCCCGTAGCCCACGACATCATGAGAAAGACTCGAGCCTGCTGGGCTCAGGTGTTCTTACAGACGGAGGAGATTCTGTGCGGCCCTATTGAGGCCGAAGAGCGCAGTGGGTCTCACGTCCTGGGGGAGATGAGGTGGCCAAGGATGTGAGCTGCCACTGGCCTCTCAGGACAACGCCACCCCAGCCCCGAGCACATAAATCACCAGGGTTTAGGAAGCTCATCGCCCCTAAGGCAGGCTCCACCTCCCAGCTTATTGATGCAGCTCTTGGGGTGTCCTTGCCGAAGAACAAAAGGTAATGGTAGCTGAAGAAGCCAGCCCAGCCTGTCAGAGGGTGGCAGTCAACAATGCTGCGTCTCCATGTGATTTTCCCCGTGAACTCAACTGTCCGCCCACACTGGCTCACACTGAGAAATGTGAGATTGGACCCTGAGGTTACAGGGAGCTTAACTGGATGTGAATCTGCAATAATTACCTGTCACAGGTTGGAAATTGAAACGCCCTCCCAGATTAGGAGGCAAAGGAGACTGAGTCAGACACAAAGACAAAAGAAACCAGCTGCAGGAGATAGCACAGGCGGGGGAGCCTCCTTCCTTAGCAAGGTTAACACTTAGGCTGAGAAATACATTCTGGCAAAGAAGAAGAGGACGAACGCTTCTGAGCACGTAGGCTGAGCCCGGTGCTGGGCGAGCGTGGCATGTGCCAGCTCAGGGAACCCCGAGCTACTCTGGGCCATCAGTACTGTTACATCCATTTGGGGAATGAAGAAAACAAGGCCCCTGGGGTCAGGATCACAGCCAGTTCACAGGCATTATTTTTTTTGGTCCTAACAATAATCCTATGAGGCATTTTAATCCCCATTTTATAGATGCAGAAACTGAGGCTCTGAGATATTAAATAATTTTCCCAAGAGCACAGGATAGTAAATATAAGTAACTCATAAAACAAAATTGTCTGTTCACGTCGCTTAGCGCACATCTTCTCTGATTCTGCGCCTTTAGGAAGAACCTGGTGGGACGTAAATTGGCCACATTATTCCCACCTTGAGGTCCTGAAGGCACCGGAAGCCTTTCAGGCCTCCATCCAGACCCTTTTCAGTCATTCGCAGAGGTGACTGCTGACTGCGATCCCTGTGCTGATGCGATGGCCAGGGGTGCATTTTTGGAAGGCGCTGCTTCTGCGCTGGCGTGAGATCCTCGAGCGTCTGCGGCCTGGAAGCCGTGTGGACCTCCTGGTCCATAAAAATCTTTGCTGGGCCAGCATCCTTTTCATGTTTGCTTTTGTCTATGCAAAACTTATGGTCACCACACCTCTCAGAAGATTCTTATTAAAAGCCAAATACCACAACCAAGTTTGACTCATGATCAGTAAAAGCTGACTGTTTCCAGGACTCCCTTCCTCTTTCATTTTTAGCTAAGCTGCTAGGTGTTGGGGTATCATGGGAGTAATATTTGTTATCATTTATTTTGCATCCGCCACGTGCCAGGCTGTGATAAACATGTTACGTTCACCTTCGTGTTCAATAATCATGACAACCACCTGCAGGGGGCGCTGCTCTCATCCACCTTCCGTGAATGGGGATCCGGGGCTCTGAGAAGTGAAGGTATTTGCCCACGGTCTCACGGAGCCCATACCGGAGCCTGGGCCTGGGTTTCCATAGCGGCCATTCCTCCTTCCAGACCTGCACTTCTCCCAGGCCAGGTGTGATAACCCAGCCCCGTGGACTCCTCCTTTCACCTTGAAATGCCCTTCAAGATCCCACATCCTAAAGAAGCCAGGGTGTGGGGTCAGACATCCTGAGCCCAGAAGGGGGAAGATGCTTACAAAGGGAAAGCAGCTTCTGTCTTCCTCCCTTTCACAAGGCAGAAGCAGGGAGGAGGGAGCCCTCCTGGCCGGGGAACAGTGGCTCACATAGCAGGAGCCCACGTCTGAGTGGCCGGCGCTCTCGTCAGCACTTTCCGTGCTCTAACTCAGCAGACCTCACAGCATCCGCGCGGTAGGAACAGTCAGCACCTGCCTTATCTGGAGAAATGTGGGCACAAAGGTGGACCGCCAGCCCAAGGTTGCCCAGATCTGGGATATGAACACAAGAAGGTTCCAGAGCCAACTCTTAGAAATGCAGCCACCTTTTTACTATTTCTCCCTTTTCCATAGGATAAAACTCTAACTCCTGACCTGGCATTCAGGCCTTTCCCAATCTAACACGAAGGTCCTCTTCCAACTCTGCACACTGTATCATCGCCTCCATCAAACCCCACTCTGCTTCCGCCATCCTGGAGGATGCGCCCCATCCTGGTCAGCATGAAACATTTGGACTTCTCTCCTGGGCCCAGGGAGGACATATGGATGAACAAAGTATAATCCCTGGTGTCTAAGAGCTTGTTGGGAAACACAGACCAGTACACAGTTAACTAGGTCACTGGGCAGGACGCCCAGAGTTCTAGGGAGAAAAACACCTGACATGCTAGGAGAGCAGAGAAAACAGACCATTAGTTTTCTGACTCTTAGGGCTTCATCAAGGAAGTGGCTTCCTGTTGGCCTTGAAGGTTGACGAGGATTTTGACATGCAGAAAAGGGGAAATGAGCGGCATTTCAGAGCAAAGCCCCGGAGGCCCAAGCGTACAGTCCACTTAAGGAAGTGCAGACTGTCTGTGGTTGTGAATGTAGGGGCATCCTAATTCGTTGCACTTACAGGTAGAGAGGGGGTGAAGTTGAGGTTGGCTGCATTTTACTTCCTTAGGCAGCCTTCACATTCAGTCTGTTTTAGCCTGAAATTTACAGTCTGAATTAAAAAGAAAAGAGCATATGAAGAAGCCAGGATGGGCAAGAGAGCAAAGTAAACCACCTGGCATGTCTTGGTGACCCATGTGCAGCCTAGCCTGAGTGCCCGGGGTAGGGGCAGTTAGAAAAGAGGGGCGTCATGTATTGGTCCCAATGGAGTGTTTCTTACCAGAATAGTGGTTCACCAGGTCCTCCAGGCACTGGAAGGTGAGTCTTGGGGAAATGTAATACCAGTTGTTTGGCAGACGGAAGATGCGGTAATGCTTCACCTGCCGGTGTCTAACCGAGAGCGAATAAAAACCTGCAGGAAGTGAAGGACGAGTCAGTGGCATTCCATGTGTCCCCACCCAAGGGCCGCCAGCTAAGGAGCCCACCACCACTGAGGCAGAGAGACCTTCTCAGCCTTGTGATATGATGGTGGTACCCAGACACATGCTTTTGTGTTTTGAGCAACGGCTGCTCAAACCCTGTCTGCTTGGTTGTAGCTCACTCTTTAGAGACCCCAGGAGCATAGTATTTGAGCAGCCCAGTTGCATTAACCTTGTTGCAATGCTGGTGTTCAAATGCAAGGAATAAGTCTTTGCTTTGTGAGTTACCATTCTGGGGGCTTCCACATCCTTTTGTGGGTCCTTAGACCAAATGAAATGACTAGAGTTGGATTGCATCCTGTACATCCCGGATCTGCGGTCATTCTTGAGTCTTTCCCAAGTTCACACTCCAAGGTATTTGTGCTGTCGTTTTCCTCCATCACACAGTTGAGGGGCCCTTACAGTTATGCCCCCTTTTCCTGGTCCGTTTTGCCTCTGACTTATGCTTGGTGTTCTCAGAAATTTAGGAACTGTGGCAGTTAAGACATTTTTCTGAGTATTCCTAGGCAACATGAAATGTGTTTTGTCTCCTTCAGCACCATGAGAGTAATGACCCAAGATGGGTTAATCAGAGTAGAACTTTGGGTGAGCACCCGCCACTACCTCTCTTAGCCTCGACTTCCCCAAATGGAAAGTGAGAAAATTGAGCTTAGGTCATGTTTAAGAGTCCTTCCTGCTCTGTCTTCTGAGGTTCGAGGAGTGAAAAGGCTGGCGAAGCAGTGAGATGGAGGGGCACTTGTACTTGCTGAGTTTTTGCTGCATGTGCTGGGCTGGGTACTGAGCTATTCCATAGCAACGTCTCTGATGATTCTCAGAAAGACTCTGGGAGGTATTGTTCTCAAATACTATATAGACGGAGAGACTGAGGCTCGAGCACTGCGTGAAATAGCCTGAGGCACACAGCTTGGAAGTGGCAGCCCTGGATGGGACCTTTGTCCCCCTAGAGCAGGCCTGCGAGCATTCTGCCGGGCGTCCCTCGCCGCTCTGTCCCAGGCCCGCCCTGTGAGTCAGTTCAGCCTGTGTCTTCCGGTAATGTCAGCAGGGACTGGAAGTATGGTGAGTAGGTCAAGGGTAGCAGGTGGAAACTTAAGAGAACTTTGCATACCCAAGGGAGCAGGGCCTGGGCCCCCCACCTGGGCCCCAGCTCGGCCGCAGCTCGGCCTGATTATTTTTAGATCAGCTCTGGCAACTCACACTGGGTCCGTCCCCCGCCACGCCCCGGCCATGCCGGAGTCTGGGTCTCCTGCCTCGGGAGATCCCTGGGACCTGCACAGGAAGTTTTGCCTTTGCTTTGCTTTTGCTCTTACCCGGCTTATTCAGGTTTTGGAGAGAAAAGCTGTTCCTGGCTTTTTTTAAAATTTTAATCCACATATATGTGGTCCCTGCTTCCCCAAAGGAAAGCTGGTGCCCATTTTGGTGGAGGGCTCCATCCGGCACCAGGTAGCTCTGGTGCTTAATAAGTGCACGGGAAATAGTCTCACATACCACATTTTCTCTTCTTTGATAGCGAACGTACAGGAAGCAGGCTAAGACCTTGAAAGTATTTTCTATATTTAAGAAGTTAATATCAATTCTCAGTTAGTCTGAGTAAGCCCAGGCTATTAATGTTTTGCTTCTGCGAGCTTAAGTGTATACGCCATTCCAGACACCTGCCAAGTATTTTCCTATTATTAATCCCATGTTATAAAGCAGGTAACTTAGGCTTAGAGAGAAGAGGTGACTTCTTAGTAATTCACGCAGGCCAAACTAGAGTTCGGGACCCTTGCTTCGAACCATGACAAAGCCCGGCTATTTCTTTTTCACTGAATTATTTAGTGCGTAGGATGTATGAAAATTAAAACAGTGAAGGTCATGGTGAATCTGCTGGTCCCGATTCTCTAAGCTGCCTGATTTCATTGTAGGGCACAGCCAGGACTAAGAATGAAGGTCTGCTGTGTAGTAAGAACACAACAGGTCTGCCAGGCCTGCTGTGGGTCAGAGCCTGCGCCAGCGACGCCCCCCCCCCCCGCCCCGCCCCAGGTCACTGCCCCCGGCTTCGGTGCTGGCCGCACTGATGGTGTGTGGGCTGTTGGGAGCTCACCGCGCCGGAGTGATTTGCATGCCTCATAGGAGGAGGGAACCTGAGCCAGGTAGTGAATGAGTCAGCCCGGAGCAAAGCCTGCATGTCTGACCCACGTACGGAAAGATGAATTGGAGGCTGCTCACCTCTCTTGGTCTCACTCTCCCTGATCATGAAGGAGCCGATCTTCGTGTCTGGCAGCTGCAGCAGCTCCTCAGCTTTGTCTCTGCCCAGCCCCTCAAACAGCCAGCTGGGGAGAAGAAAGACAGCCATGAGTATCCTGAATACACCCTCCCCCAAGAAAGACAGGAGGGATGCAGAAATGATCCAGGTCCAGCTAATATAAAACCCTCTGTTGGAATTAAAAAAAAAAAAAGAGCAAGGCAATCAACAGTTCATTCATTCATTTAATCTTTCAAATAAAATTCCCAAGTACACACTGCAAGCCAGGTGTTACATTGGATAATTAGGACACAGAGATGCACAAAGCATCTTTCTTATCCTGTTTCTCAAATGCCAGCTGCATTGTGCCCATTCCGTATTATATAAAAGCATCCTAAAATGTGATAAGGGACCTATTTGGTAGTTTATTTAATGTCTATGTCCCTGATACTCTGACTACCCGGCTCCTCCACCCATGGGGGCAGGGACTGTGTCTGTCGTTTGAGGTTTTGCCTTTGTGTCCAGGTTATCAAGCTTGGTATATATCTGTGAGTGAATGAATGAATGAACATGAGAAAGGAAGGAAAGAAGGAAGGGAGGGAGGGAGGAAGGAAGGAAGGAAGGAGGGGGGGAAGGAGAGAGGGAGGAAAGAAAAAAGAAAAAAATGGTGGTGCCTAATTTCACCACGTGATGCCCCACCTTGCAGTCATTCTATTTCCTCCTTGTCTTCTCTTTTCAACATATTTTAAACTCAGTTGTCATTGCATGATGCATTTCCATACATTTCTTGCTTTTTTTTCACTGAACAATTAAAAAAAGCAGTTGTAATACTGTAGTCCAGCTTTTCAGTGTAATGTTCACCTTCCAGAGGAGAGTGGGCACTTTGAATACACTTTAGAAAGCAGCTCGGGACACAAAGGAATCTGTGTTCTAAAGGGAAGGGCCCTTCTCATTTTTCAGACCAGGCTGGGCCAGATCTCAGCGTGGAAGGAAATGCTGTTAGCAGCTGGCTGGTGTGTACTCGGAAGCAATTGTACATCCTTTTTTAACTGACTCTGTTTCAATGAACGTGCCCTGGCTTTCAATCACACGTCTGGATGAGTGCATGCTGTGACCAATATTAACACTCTGCTGTTTCTCACTCTTTAACATTCCCTGTGGCATGAAAGCGGGCCATTGACGGGGCTGGCTGAGGGCTCCTGAAGCACCGTGTGTGAGAAGACATGCAGGCATAACATCCCATACCGTTTATTTATGTACTGGTCTCCAAGAAAGATTTTGTTACTAAGATCATGATGACACCATATTCGGCCAAATACTTCAACTATTCCCTTAGGTCTCCATAGTATATGGCATATTAATTATTGCAGCATACATGACATTCATCCTTTCAAGTCCTTACATGAAATTCCACTTATAAATATGAAGACAATAAAACAATGACAGTAACAACAGGCATGCATGAATACTAGTTATCGGCCACATACCATATTAAGCACTTGAAATCTAAGCCTCATGTCAACCCCCTAAGACAGGTAGTATTATCTCTCTTTCACCGATGAGGATACTGCGGGTCAGAGCGATTAAGTAATTTATCCAAGTTACCCACGTTGCAACTTACAGAGCTAGAATTGAGATGCATTTTTCGAATTCCATAACCGCTATGCTGCAACGCCTCTCTTCCTGTTATATATTTTAAGAACATTTATTGCATCTGCTAGATTGGAAGTGCTATAGTGTCAGGATTACATCTTATTCATCTGGGTTCCTCACTCCCTGCCCCTGCCAGCATTCAGCACCACATCTTCAACATGAAGGTATCCATGCACGATTGCTAAGTGAATGGATGGATCAATGACACACAGCTGATGAGAAGAGTTCCATGACTCACTTCTCTTTCAGAACATAACTCTCATAGTAGCTACTGCCCCACCTCCGCTCAGCTTCGTCACCCTAAGCACAGAGACAATTTTGGGTATTCATCATCAAAATCAGTAACACTGCAATGAATTGCACTGAATTCTATGCTTCAAATATTCAGGCAGTTTGCTCTGCTTCCCCAGGTGAGCAGGTGGCATGCAGAGTCCTTCTCTGACTGTAAGGAAGTTATTTCTGGGTCCCTCAAATGGAAAGTGGAGTTCCCGTCTCCCTTCCTATATGCCAAGGTCTGGCCTTGGTAGCTCGACAGATGAGGAGACTGTGGCTCAAGGAGGTTAAGGAAGTTTTGTGAGGCCCCACCAAGGAAGCAGGGCTGAGACACACCTGTCCTGGCCTGGATGTGCTGGCCACCAGGGCCACCCGTCATGTCACAACTGCAGGGGAAAGCAACGTCCTTGCTTTCTCATCTGCTGTGCCCGATTATTTAAAGGGTCTCCTTTTCTGCTTGACTTCTCCCTTTGTCAGGTTGGGTATGTAAGCATTTTTGTCAGAGCCTGTTCTCTGTGTTCTGGATATGATTTGGTAAGAATGTAGCTAATACGTATTGAGTGCTGATGGTAATGCCAGGCATGGTTTCAAGAGATCTCCATGTATTATCCTATCTCATTTTCCTAACACCCCTAGACTTTGGTCCCATTACTATATATTATTATTCCTATCATTCTATACTATGATCTCTATTTGACACGTGAGGAAAGGAAACTGATTCTTAGAATGTTGAACAACTTGCCCACTGTCACACAGCCAGTAAGTGACAGAGGCAGGGTTTGAACTTAGACTGACTTTTGGCTGCTGCATCCTGTGGTCACAGTTCCTGAATCCTTATTGCTACAGGAACACCGCATTAGAGCTGCAAGGTCCATCATTTGTCTTACTATTGAGGAAATCGAGTCTCAGAGAGGGGAAGGTTAGCCCAAGGTCGCACCATTCCCTAGGGACTGAGCTGAGAGTAGAAGTGACCCTCTCGAACCAATACTTTCCTTTCCACTGTCCCAGGCTGGGATCTCTCTATGCAGATGTCTGAGTCACTTGCATAAAGATTATGCTTTATTGATGCTATTTTGGAAATGTACTCACCCATGGTAAACTCTGGCCACACATATTCCAGGAATGTAGCTCTCTCGACCAGTGCTAAGGGAAATGGCTTTCCACCAGCCCCCTTCACTAGAAGGACAAGAACAAATAGAAAAGAGTGAATAGGGGAGTGTCAAAGTGAATGAACGAATGAAGAGAGTAATCAGATTTAACCTGGGATACATTGGGATGTTCCTTTTTTAAGGTCTGTCAATGGCCGTGTTAACTGGAATTTCTCCCTATGAAAATTTAGTTTTTAAGTGTATCTCCCCCATTCTGAGCTAACAGGAAATCTTCCCACAAGTTGGTAATAGCCACCTTTCAAGGATGAGCAGATGATGTTTCCAGCTGATCTTCCACAGTTGGAGGCTTTTTAAAATAAATGTTTGCTATGCTGAAATAGACCCTGAGATTTAACCAAGATAGTTTCACATGTCTACATCAATGAGGATCTAAATAAAAGGTGCTCAGAGCCCCTATTTCTTTTATAGCCTATTTTAAATCATGGAGAGACAACAGGCTAGAAGGCAATACCTTTCTGTTTATCATCAGAAGTTTTTTTCAGACCTCTGTGTCCTCTTTCTGAGTCTGCACTAATATATAATATCAACCCTGTCTGTGTCTGGGAGATGAGGCCAACATAATAAGAAGACGTTGGATCATAAAGCACCTCAAAAGCCAAGTTAAGGAATTAAATTTTATCCATCAGGCAATGGGGAGCCATAGAAGGCTCTAGAGTACTGGCAGCACTAAGGAGGATTAAGCATTAAGGCCTGCTGTATGGGCCAAATTTCTCACCTCACAACAGGACCAGGGCCCATGTGGAAATGGACAGCTATAGCTAAAATCTAATGATCCCCACCAAAATCGAGTTCTTCTTTTGGGGGCTTTGTAGAAGTTTTGGAATGCTCACTCACTCAGAAATCACACGCAGTTTCTCCCCACGGCGGAATATCGGGGGGCTGATGTCAGGAGACGGGTAGTCACTCAGCACAGCCAGGAAGTCGCTGTCCAGTCCTGGGGAAACAAAGGCAAAGGGGATGTAGAGGCAGAGGTAAGATCTTCCTCGGGACTTTTCAGCTAAAGACACTTGATTGTTTTGAAACAGCAATTTTCAGCTGGTCCTTCTCTTCAGGGATGGTGAGACAGGATGCTTGAAGGAACCCAGAGGGTCAGGTGACCTACTCTCATGATCAAGCCTGCCCTGGCCCTGACGTTCTCATCTGAGAAATGGGAATCCAGAGGTCCTTGAGCTGAGGTCACAAGATCTGACTCCATGGTCCGCCCCTGTGTCTACTGATCCATATAATCTTGGGCAAGTCCTAGAATGCCTCCTAGCCTTGATTTTCCCATTGTTAAAATGGGGCTAATAATACCTCTTTCCAGGATTATTTTTATGAGATAAGATGAAAGTATGTAGCAGCACCCATGAATAATGAGATGCTGTGAAAACATCCCATCTTATTACCATCACCTCAGGTACCCTCCTTGGGGCTTGTGGGCCCCATGTCTGCAACGTACCAGGGTTGGGGTGTCGGGCTTAGGCTCTGTGAGTTCTGAGGACCCACCAGGGTCAGGAGATATTAACTCTGAAGCTCAACAAAGCCCTTCTTCCTTGTAGAATGGAAGGTACCGTGTCGGGAATCTACTTAATAGGGACTTTTGCTGGGGAGGGAAGGTGAAAGAAATATTAAGTACTCATCATACATATGTTGAAAGTAATTCTGGTGAAGTTTTGAAAAGGAAAGCATGCTCTCTCGTTCATTCTGGTTCAGGTGACTACAGCTTACTGTAGACCACAGATAAAGAGATAGCATGAGAGTTCACGTTCTGACACTAAACAAAGCCTTGTTTCACAGCCATAGTGATTTGCCGTAATTCAGATCCCTTAGCTGCAGGGGAATATCGGGGTATGTCTTTGGGGAAATAGCATATCCTACAAATTGGCAAATTCAGTCATTGTTCGCTGGGATGTTGCGTTGATCAGTCTGTCTGCTGGCTGGGCATCTGAACTCAAAATTCTGGGTAACATACCATTTATTCATTCATTCGCCCGTTATTTATTGAGCACCTACTGTGGGACAAGCATGGCGAACAAAGCAAGCCAAGTCTCCCTGCTGTCACGGAGCTCACATTCTAGAGAATACGCCACTAATGGGGGGAGGGGTCGTTCCCCGCCCCCTTCACCCCAAGAAAATCTGGAGAAATCCCAGCCAGCACTTGGGCACCTCAGGCTTGGTGGCCACTTTCTAGGATCCAGACACCCTCGTGCGGGACCTCTAGCCCCTGCCCCTTAGAGCCCACATGTCCTGTAGTCTCCAACTCACATGTCCCCTATCAGACTAAGTCGAAAGAGAGCTGAAGTATGAGGATGAATAAGAATAAATGAGAAACGAGTGATCACCATGGAAGAGCGCACTCAGACAGATTGTTCACTTGGGGAAGCTGAGTCACAGGCAGTGAGATGGAAATCAAGTGATTCACGGTGGCTACAGTCAGTGAAAGCAGGGAGGGCTCGTGAGAAGGAGTGGAGTCGCCGGGGAAGGGCTGACAGTGAGGCCTCTGACCTTCCCTGAGCCTGTGCGGAGGCCTCCCCACACTCTGCTTTGCTATAAAAAGAGTTCTTCCCTTGTGTAGCTCTAGCCCAGTCCAATAATTAGAGGTGGCACTGCAGTTGGGCTTGAAGCCCGGAGTCCTGAGTTTTAATAAGGGATGGGTCCAGACTTGGTGGGACACGAAGCCTATACACATTTGGAGGTCCTCTTTAAGAAAAAGAGCACGAAATTGCAGATACGGTGTTAGGTAGGGGCCCTAGGAAGGTGCTGGGCAGTGAGTGGGGCCTGGTACATAGGGTTTGACCAGCTGCCTGGTAAATCGGCCCCGGTTCTGAGGCTGATTTGCCACTCTGAGAGTGGACCCATTTTCCCCTCTGAGGTGTGGGTTAGTCTGGGAAATGAGGGGTTGGAAAATGCTTTCATGATGGAAATCTGTCCTTCCTGGACTAATTGCTCCCAAATATGAAAGGACCAGTTAGTAACATGGTCTCCACTGCCTCTGAAGCTGTGAGATAGGCCATTGTATGCTTTTCTCAGCCAGCCAGGTTCCCTCATCCTCAGAGCCTGTGAACAGTCTGTTCCCTCTGCCTGAACTACACTCTGCTGTCCCCTTTCTCATCCTTCCCACCTCTATCAACTCAGAAGTCACCTCCCAGAGGGGAGGCTGGTCTGATGCTCGGGAGAGGCCCAGCCCTCCTCTTGTACCCCCTCTTGGGCCCTGGGCTTTTCCTTAGAGGCAATTAGCCAGGGTTGTGTGTGTTTTTGCATTTGTGTGGCTATCAGGGAATGGCTGTGAACCTCAGGAGGAGCTGTCTTGTGGCCCCTAGCCCAGCACCGGTCCTGTCCCACCCAGAATGCCCAAGGCAGGTTTACCAAATGAAGAGGTCCCCATGCTACTAGGACCTTGGAAAGTGCTACTGGGCTAAGGTTTTAAAGGGTCCAGGAGAAGGGAACCTGATCTGCAGCAGGCAGCATGGGGTGGGGAGGTCATCACAGAACCAGCCCCTTTTGAAAAACAAGTGTGGAAATGAGAGGC